>NW_009259319.1:2587606-2589888 GCF_000687185.1 Egretta garzetta
GGGATATGAAGGTAGCAGGGGAAACAGATTTGAAAATGTATTTGATTTCTCTAGGAAAAGTCCTTGGAGCCCTCCGAAGATACATTGTGCTGACAAGATTGCTTGCCTTGGATACGCCTGCACATCAGTATCAGCCAGGTGATCTTGTGTACATAAAGACATGGGACTCTGAACCACTGCAGGAGAAGTGGAAGGGACCCTTCCAGGTACTGTTAACAACTTATACTGCAATTAAAGTGGAAGGAGTGGAACCATGGATACATTACACTCGAGTGAAGAAGGCCTCTTCATGGAAGATCGTCAATAGGGATCCAGAGACTGCAAAATAGGTTTAAAAGGGGGGGATATCATTGTAAAACATGGGAAAATTGGATTCTGATCTGGAGACTGATGATGATGGGAGCATTATTTGGAGTAAAGGCAAATCTATCAGGATTGAGGGCACAAAGTGAGGATTTGCTGTCAGCAGAAGCAGAACAGTTGATGTACCTCTCAAAAAGAACTCCCGAAGAAAATTTAATGGTATGACTGATAAAAGAGTTTGCTAACTTACAAAATATAATCCAAATAACTGCATGTCTCCCACTACCGAGAGCAGTGGGCGAATCAGTTCCATGGGGAATCTTGACAACCAACCTGAGTAGTGAGGAACTTAAAACCGGTAACACATATTGTAAGCGAATCCCTGCTGTTGGATGGGTACAGCCAGCAGAACTATAAGTTCAGCTGATCATTAATGTAACCAGGGGATGTGGAGATCAAACTAAACAAAAGATGGTTGTGTGGGATTCACTATGGTCAATGACCATCTTATCTCAATTTCAGTAATGGCCAAGGCCTCCTGGTGTTTTACTTGGGATGGTAACAGGTTCTCTCTCGACCTTCCCAGTTACTGACAAATAAAATACCTCCTCGGAAAAAGAACTCACTGTATCCTGGTGGATTTGTAAAAAGATATGTAATTGTAGCCCAGTCAGTAAAGCAGTACAAGATATTCCACCCCTAGCAGCTGCACTGAAATATGGATGTTGGTGTAGAGGACTCAGAAATGATTTACAACTGACTGATATGTATAAGCCCAAGAGGGGGACAATATTTAGTTGTGAGAGAACTACAATTCAGAGTCCAGGACATTCAGTTTGGGCAATGATTGATGGAACCTGGTCTACCCACTTACCAGTGGATGGAGAAGTGAAATAAATCACTTTAGGAATGCCAACCTTATGTCCAATTTGGAAAAAGGTTCCCTTTAGAGGGAACTCTGAAAATTTAAAATTAATTCGGACAAAAAGATCACAAATTGATGATGCAGAATGGAATGAACCTTTGACAGGAGTAGAAATTGGATGGGCTTTAGAATCTTTATTGATTCTCTTATCAACCTACAAGAATAGGGCTTGGTTGTACAGACTAACTGGTCAGGCAGAAAAATTGGCTAGTGTAACAAAGAAAGTATTCAAACAACTAAATTTACAGTTACAAGCGACTTCGAGGATGACCCTGCAAAACAGAATGTCTTTGGATATGCTCTTATTAAAAGAACATGGAGTTTGTGGATATTTGAGAGATAGGATAGATCATTGTTGCATACACATCCCAAATGTTACCCAAGATGTTGAACATGATTTGAGTTTACTGGGACAAACAGAAAAAGATACCCAAGAAATTCAACAAGATATGCAAGAAAATTGGCTAGACAAAATTTTCAGTGGGTTAGGATGGAACTTGAGCTCCTGGCTAAAACCCTTGATTGGTACTGTGTTGCTATTATTAATAGTATTTTTGGCGATACTACTTATTTACTATTGTCTAAAGAAGGAATTCACTAAGAGAACTCCCCTCAACCGGTTAATCATACAAGCAGTAGCCAAGGGACAAGATTTGAATGATTCGATCGCAATGCTCCCACCATCATGTAATAAGTAAATTGAATCGTTAGCAGTGAAATGTTGATTTAAGATGGAAGTATTGAAAAGATAATTATTTCAAAACTTCCAAAGGGGGGAAATGATACCTTAAGAGTCAAAAGACCCCCAGATATAAGTGGCTTATATGCATAAGACTTAGGCCTTATTGTCTAGTTTGCTGACGCTTTGCTAAAGTCAGTATTGTCTAGTTTGCTGTTGCTTTGCTAAAGTCAATAGAGTCTAGTGCAGATGTTTTACTAAAATCAGTAGTGTCTAGTTTGGATGTTTTTCTAAAGTCTGTAGTATAGTTAGTAAATTTAGAACCCTATTCAAGGATGGGAAGAATCGGGAGGGGATGAAGCAAAAGGATAATAA
>NW_009259319.1:2591385-2657112 GCF_000687185.1 Egretta garzetta
CCTGTCCCTTTCCGTGTCCCCCCCTGCCACTAATGGGATCAAGGAGAACACTACCTGCGCTACTGATCCTTCAACCATTTTTCTCAGTGCCCTGAAGCCCCTTTTGATCGATTTGGGGCTTCTCTCTGGCATCTCATCGCTGCCTGCCTGTACAATCAAATGTGTGTTCCCTCCTGGCTTAGGTATATTTTTACCCCACAAGGTTTTGCGGGTGATCATGTGGTGTTACCTATATTACAAAAAGTGTTTTCCACAGTTCATATTACTGATCCCGCTTCAGAATTCGCCAAAAGCAAATTGTTGTTTTTCTGTTCCAGAAACGAACAAGACAGTGGTCATGACAGTGGGAGTGAAGACGCCTTCTTTGACTCCTCTCAGCCTTTCACCCTGGTCACTTTAGGCATGAAGAAGTTCTTTATCCCCACAACACCTGCAGCCCCCAAGGATCCAGCGAGCAGAATCCTTCCCCTGCCGTCGTGCTTGGGCATCTGTCTCGACTGCGAGGAAGGCAAGCTGGGCTTTTACGACGCAGGCGGTATGAAATGCCTTTATGAGTGTGAGGTGGACTGCTCTGGCATCATGTATCCAGCCTTTGCCTTAATGGGTGGCGCAGCCGGTCATCTCGAGGAAGCTGTCACAGCAAAATACGGGGAGTACCACGACGACATCTAGTCATCTGTCTCTTCCCATTGCTGTGCTGAGATGGAAGATGAGAGCAGAAGAATTCTACCTTGCTCACAAGCCTCTGAGCCACGGGGATTTTTACATAAACGGTCCAGACACTTCCCACACCAGTGGGAAATGTTCCTCCAGGATCTCTCCTGCCTTTCTTGTGACCTGTGCGATGCTGTTCTCCACAGACTTTCTTCCCAGGGGGAAGCAGGGAAGAAGTTTGACTAGCAACCAAAATTACTCTTCAGGGGTAGAAATCTGCCTTTTACGGAACTTGAATCCTTTCATAGTCAGTTTTGCATTTAATGAAGCAAAAGCTGACAGCAAGTGATTCCGCTTCTTCTTTTAATTATCCCTTATTTTCTTTCTTATTTCCGGTTTTTTTTTTTTTTTTTTTTTTTAAACTTTATGCAGCTTGTATTTTGCCAGGCCCCAGGGAGGCAGGCTGGCACTGCTCTGAGCCCTGTCCCGTTCCCCGGGCACCAGCCGGCTCCTGGCAGCCACGCAGCCCGGCCTGGTTCGTGACTGCTGTAATCAAAGGGCAATAACGTATGGCATGCAGATGTGCAGTCTAAATGCATTCAAGAGTATTTAAACGTGACCTTATCTTTCAGCACCCCTTTTTTAACTTGCCGTGAGAGCGGCCAGTACAATGGGACACATGTTCCTGGGGGGCCTTTTCTCAAGCCCCTGCCATGGTTTTTTGTTGGGTCCCAGGTGCTGGTTTTGGAGCTGAGTGGGCAGACTCAAGCATGTGGGTAGGCTTCACTTTCACCGACTTCCTAGTGTTTCCCCCTTTATTTAATTTCCCTTATCCTATCCAGCTAGTTGCTGGATTCCTAGTGTTAATGCAAGCAGAAGGGGTTTTTTTTAGAGAAGCAGTGCAAAGAACATGCCCTTGGAGTGCACATAATCACCTGTGCAATTTCTGTAGATGGTAAGGAGAAAATACTAATATTCACTTGTTTACAGTGTTGACATACTGCCTGTTTTAGTATTTCATTATTTACAAAGATTAAAAAAAAGACTTAAACCTAGTTTATGAGCTTTTTTTTTTTTTTAAACTTCAGAGAAGACCTATCACTACTATTTTTAAAAGCATAGTCCAAATTGTTTAAGAAATACTAATTACTTAATTATGATTTTTGTGTTCTGGTCCAATCATTAGCCATGCCTGTTGTTTTTTTCAAAGAGGGGGCAACAGCAACCAGCATGAGCACCAATTCTCAGTCAAAGCTCCTGCTGCAGTGTTGTCCGTCCCTTCAACTCACCCACTGGTCACCTTTGGCGAGATCTTCCCTCACGGGACCCCTACCTCCATGTTCATGCCAGTAAGGCCAGTTACATGTGTTGGTGAGACTGGAACATGTAGCAGGGCAGCAAGGAAGAAGTGATGAAATATTTTTAAGAACACATAATCAAAGCATATTGGCTAATAAGTAGAAACTAAAACAGTTAGGAGAGATGGGCTATGTGGTTTCACAGCAGCCATTGGCAGTATTTCCTGGGAGACAGGCTGAGCCTGCTTTGTTCAGCTCATGTATAGTCAGTGTGTGCTTTGCTTTATACAATCTGTAGTCTCACAAATACCCATTTACTTCTGAAGGGAGAAGCACAAGATTTAAGATTGCTTGAAGTGCTCTTTGACATGGGACCAACCCAGTCTTTAATGTATTTTCCAGTGCTGCTGGTAGCATTGGGCTGTCCTCCACAGAACATACAAGAAATGCAAAAGCACAAGGGCTGGTTGCTTTGAAGTAAATATGGGAACTGGTTCTTTTCCTTTGAAATGCAAACCTCATGGCAAAGCCACTGCTCCTGTGGCTGCTGTTCCCTTTGATATGACACATACAATGCAAATGAATGCTAGAGAGTGACAGTCAAAAGACTTTGAGAAGCAAAGGACCAGAGAAAACATATTCTTATTTTCCACAGCTTTTATGCTAAGCAATACTCAGCCTGTTGACACAGAGTTCAACAGGTACGTCTGCAGAGACCAACTTGTTGGAAATGAAGTTAAAAGCCTGCAACTCCCCAGTGCAACTCAGTGGATGATTATACTGTGTTTCACTGTTGAGATCAATATTGCTCACGTTTGCAGTGTGTTTGTAATGAGAAACTTGGGTTTGGTTTTGCCAACTTCTACATGGATTATTGAGAAATCTGCTGAAAGTTCTTAAGTTGTCATTAGGGTGAACTCTGATTTAAGAAGAACGTTCTTTATCGATATGAAAACCAATTCACTAACTGACATTTATTCCTGTTGTGAATTTAGCAAAATGTGAATTTCTTACACTTGGTGAATTCTTTTTGAAATGATACAAAACTTTTTTCCCCCCCTGTGGTTCCATCATTTGCTGATGATACCAAAAGGAAAATCAAGTTCTATTGAGAAAAAAAAAAATCAAATTTTTCTAATTTCAAAGCAGTATTAAATTTTATTAAAAACAGATGAAAATCTAAGAAGTGACCACAGTATCCTATTGGTTGCACCTTCCTGAACGGAGCTATCACTGAGAAAGTAGGTGTCTGATCCAGGCATAATTATTTCTCCTTTTCAGTGCAGACAGGACTTTAACCATGCTCTCTAAGCCAACACAGCTATTGTTACGATTGGGATTTATCCATTTTAAAAAGAATGCTTAGGTTTCATTCACACCTGTTTACATCATGTGTGAATAAGCCAAAACATGTTGAGCCCAAATTGGTTGAAGTTACGAACTGGGCTTTGTTCCAAGGGTTGCTGAAGCAAATAAGAAATCAGAGGAAAGCAAGCTTTAAGTCAAAATACTGGAAAAGAAAAAAGAATGTGATCATAAATTTTGCATAAAATTTAGGAAGAGTTATAACCTTGTCATACAGGAGCCTGCCAATTTTTACTTCTCTCTTCCACAATTGAGTTACTGACCAGAATATTTGTATCGCTCTGCCCTTTCATCTCTCATAGTAGGTTTAATCTAAGTGCTTGCAAAATACCATATATGTTGACATAAAGAGTGGCAGAATTATTTAACAGATAATTAATGTTGGGTTGTTTTGTTTAACAGCTGGGGCTTTCTATCTTATCAAGTTACCACACTATTTGATGAAGAGGAGGGAAAACCCTGTTCTACACCTTCATTAACAAGCTCTGATTTGATCCCTGAGTAGTTATCATTTGACACCATTAACATTAACAAGCTTTGGATTCTTTAAGTTTTGTGCTAAGTTTTGCACATTAAATTATTAAAACCTATTGCTGGATTCAAAACAAGAGACAGAAAATATGTGTTGAGCCTCAATCAGAAACTATCATATAATCTTTCTCATTTTGAAACATAGCTAATCCCCTCCAGGAAAGCTCAGCTTTCCTGTATTTAAGAGTGTACTCTACTGACAAAACATTGACTGATCATTTGCTTTTGCAAAATATCTTCCATACAACAAAGTTGTCAAAGGCAAAGCCAAGCAGATGGAACAAAACCAGCTTTGAGAAGGTAATTTAAGCCCATCTTGCTTGCATTAGCTTCAAGACCTCATTGCAGCATTTCAGTAACTTCATAAATTCCAGAACAGACCCTGAAAGAAGCCAAGAACAACACATTTCCTTCAACTCCAAATTAGCTTTCTGCTGGAGGGATGCGAGTGTCTGCCTACATGGTTGTCACAGAATGATGATCTTTACTTAACAAGAGTCATGATCTATAGCACATTAAAAAGAAAACCTAGATTCCTGCAAAAAAATAGTCTTAGAGTCCTCTGTGTTCCAGAAATCTCTGCTGTTCCCCCTCCCCCTGGCCCCCACCTGCATGTTGCGTGACCATTTTTACACACAGTGATGTCAGGTGGCTGGACTTTTAACCTCTGAGATCATGGCTTTGGGCAATTAGCATGATCATCTCTGCTTCTACTTAGACACTCAGATTCAGTTTGAAATAGGTATTTCTTCAGCTGAAAATCCAGGTTTATGTGGCCCTGTGCAGCCTTGCAGCCTTCCAGGTCCAACAGTTAATATACTTAAGTCATGAACTTCCATTAAGTTGCTGTCATTAAACCATGCAGCTGGCAATCACACCACCTCTTGTGAACTGCTGTGGGTACAGGGCAGTCAGAACCCTTCTTAAACAGAAATTCTGGTGAAGCAAAGCATTTGATCCCTTATTCTTCAAGCAATAGGTAGAAGCTGTAAGTTAGTGCCTTGCTATTTATCTATTCTTAAGAGAAGCAAGCAGCAAATTCTTCTGCAGGAGACCCACTGAAAGCATGAAGCATGTAAAACTATGGCACTAGAGCCCATTTTCTGGGCCACTGGCAGAGTTCTTGCTCATTGCGAGTTGCACACAAAAGTTCCAGCCCTTTGCCTGGTTTGGTTTTTACTGCTGTTTTTACTACCAGCCTGAAGGTTAGTAGAGGGCAGTGCTGTCCAGACATGCTGGGCAGTGGGGATTATACCGGCTGCCCTCCCAGAGTGTCTACAAGGCAGATGCCTGGGGTGAATTATGCGGAAAGGATTAGGTGAGACCACTTGGGGATCTCTTCTGCAAGAGTAGTGGCAGGGCCCTGCCTGCATCCTGGCCCTGGCCCGGCTGGCTGGCAGTGGGGGGCACCACTGGGCTGGGGGTGCTGCCCCACCGCAGCTCACCTGGTGCCCCCGCCCCAGGGCTATTCCCTCTCTGCCACCCGGAGATCCAGGAGAAGGCCGTGGATTTATTCTGACAAGCAACCAAGGTTTAGGTTTGTCTCCTTTTTGCTTGATGTGATTACAGGCTGTAATGCCATAAAGAAAAATCAGATCAGGTCATGTGAAAGGCTAAGGAATGTGCATTTCTGCTTGGGGTGCCCTGATAAGGCAAGGGGGCTGGGATAAGAAAAGGGAAAGTTGAAAGTAGGATGCCTGCTTAAATTTTAAACCTGCCACCACAATCAATATACTGCACTGTTCAAAGTCAGTTACCGAATTGCTGCGGGGGCCCCCCTGGGCTGGGGGTGCTGCCCCACCGCAGCTCACCTGGTGCCCCCGCCCCAGGGCTATTCCCTCTCTGCCACCCGGAGATCCAGGAGAAGGCCGTGGATTTATTCTGACAAGCAACCAAGGTTTAGGTTTGTCTCCTTTTTGCTTGATGTGATTACAGGCTGTAATGCCATAAAGAAAAATCAGATCAGGTCATGTGAAAGGCTAAGGAATGTGCATTTCTGCTTGGGGTGCCCTGATAAGGCAAGGGGGCTGGGATAAGAAAAGGGAAAGTTGAAAGTAGGATGCCTGCTTAAATTTTAAACCTGCCACCACAATCAATATACTGCACTGTTCAAAGTCAGTTACCGAATTGCTGTGGGTGGTAGAGGTATAGATGTATTAATCTGTGACGTACGGATAGAGGAAGCTCTCTGTTAGGGTATATTTCAATGCAAGCAAATATAAATTAGCTACTATGAAGGCAAAGCACTTCTGCATGTCAGTGCAGCAAAAAAGGAACAATTACTTAGAAGACTGAAGGCTAGCGACACCTCAATAGTCTGTTCCAAAGGGTATCTAGTCTCAAAAAGCCTCAGTGCTGATCATTTAAAAACTCTGTCCCTTCAAAGCATAAGGTATTTGCTTTAACCTCAACTTGTGTCCAGCCATCCATCTGAGATAGGTAGGATTTTTTAGGAACGTGACCTTCCCAGTGACTTTGAAAGGAGCCATGTGGACACAGCACGTGTAAATGTGGCCCAGAACAGCTTTTGCTGAAGAAAAACCCAAACGAAATCCTACCATATCCAGAGCCAACTTTTCCAAATCATGATTTGAGGGGCCCAGACAAAGACCAGGAAAGCCCCGTGGCAGGTTTGTAAGCGTAGCAGGAGCTGCTGTCTAGCAGCAAGAGGAGGCAGCCCTATCTGTCATAGAATCATGGAATCATTTAGGTTGGAAAAGACCTTTAAGATCATCAAGTCCAACCGTTAACCTAACCCTGCCACCCCACCACTAAACCCGGTCCCTAAGCACCCCGTTGTACCCATCTTTTAAATACCTCCGGGGGGGGGGGCCTCCACCCCTTCCCTGCAGCCCGTTCCAGAGCCTGACAAACCTTTCGGTGAAAGAATTTTCCCTCATGTCCAGCCTAAACCTGCCCTGGCGCAACGTGAGGCCATTTCGTATCACCCATTACCTGGAAGAAGAGATGGAGCCCCACCTCACTACAGCCTCCTGTCAGGCAGTTGTAGAGGATGACAAGGTGTCCCCTCAGCCTCCTCCAGGCTAAACCACCCCAGTTCCCTCAGCCGCTCCCCATAGGACTTGTGCTCCAGAACCCTCACCAGCTTTGTTGCCTTCTCTGGACACGCTCCAGTGCCTCAATGTCCTTTTATAGTGAGGGACCCAAAACTGAACACAGCATTCGAGGTGCGGCCTCACCAGTTGCAAGTACAGGGGGTCAATGGGCGTGGGGGCTGCGCTGGGCAGCGGGCCCGCCTCCCCCCGTGCCGCACCCCCAGGGGTCTCCAGGCCGATTTGCCGGGTTTTACTCGGTGTCGCCATCTCCCGGGGGTAAAACCCGGGCACCCCGGGGGCTGCGCCCGAATTGCAGCTGCAGGGCTAATGGGCGGCAAGAGGGACGGCGGTTTGCAAAGCCTTCCTTCAGCGCCCTCACTGGTTGCCTTTGCCGTGTCCCCGGGGAGATCCCCGGCCTCGTGGGAAACTCCCGGGAGTGCCGCAGCCCCTCCGAGAGCTGAGAAGTAGCAGAGAAATGGCTTTGCCGGCAGGTTCCCGCCCAGAGCAGGAGACCCGCCGGGTCGCCCCTGGATTGCTGAAGAGCTGCCGAGCCTGTGCTCGCCCGCGTCTGCCATGCCGAAGGGCGACAGGTGAATCTGTGGGACTGCATCGCTGGCAGAACTGGGCACCCTACATCTGCGGGCCATCTGGATGTGACAGGAGATGCAGGATTACAAATCCTGCACCCTGCCTGCGTTTGTCGCACTGGCACTAAGCAAACCGGTTCAAAGTGCGAGAAGAAATTGCAGGATGTATACACTAGGTATACGTTAGGTAGTAGGCAGGACATAAACATTACGTATACATTTTTACAGGGGTAGAATTGCTCCGGTACCCTAGTTCATTTAACTAAGATTTCAAAGGCTACGCAGCAGCCAGACACATACGACGGATGCAGTGAAGGAAGGTATATTGGAGGAAAAAGATATGTGTTCACTTGGCAGTGCTAAGGAGCAGGCATATTGACAGAAAAACAGATTTCTACCTGAATTTGGTTACAGCATCTTGCAAACACGCTTCAGGTCGGTCTACAGTTTAGCTGTCTTTAAAAAAATGCTGAAAGCAGTCAGGTTTGTGCCATCATACCCAGGAGTGGCCAGAATGGGGTGCTGCACTGTGAAATAGGTCTGCTTTCTCAACTGCTGGATTGGCAGGTGGTCAGGGTTTGCTTGTGTGAGTACACGAGCCAACTGAAAAGGATATACACCTTGTCGCTCACTGAAAGAGTGCTGAGTTCTGAGAGTGCTTTTGAAATCCCATGTTTTTTTTTTTTCACTTCAGGGCAAAGTTGAACACCAAGCTCCTTCCCTTCTGCGTCCACTCCACATTTCGCTGCCCTTGCTCCCCGTACGCAGAGGGAACAATATGGTCTGCAGGCAGCAGCCGCCCCAGGTGAGACGAAGCAGAGCCTTCGTCTGGCTGAGCAAGCAGGGACTGTGCTGGAGGCCATTCTTGGCATATGTTCATTGCATTTCCAGAAGGACATGGCAGCTTGTTCTAATACTGAACACTCGATTTGCAATCGCTGTGTGTCTGAGATAATAATAATTGTAAAGCCAAAGAACCTGGAGAAGACTGCACTACTGTTTCTTAAACTGCTAATGAAAATATAGGTGGGAGGGGTACACAACACCCATTTACACTGCAGGCTCCTCAGTTGAGAGGACAATTTCTAAATTTCTTGTCTACATGGGCCTGTAGCCATCTAAAGCAATTCCTTAGAGATTTGGATCTCTTTGAATCTCCTACTAAGCCATACAACTGTTCAGGTTTGGAAAGGAGAGCTGCAGGGTGCTGCTGGCCAGCAAGTATACCAGCAAGAATATCTATGATTTTCTTACTTTCTTTTTTGCAACACATAGAAGATAGAAAATTTTCCATGATCAGCTAGTAGGTGATTGCTTCATAATAAAGAGTCAAATACCAGAATAATTGACGTGGAAGGGTCCCAGCTATGCTGTGAGGTGGGACCAATGATAACTATGTCCTGACAAAGGTTACCTAACATGTCCCCAGCATGGGGAATTTCCACTGACTCCCTAGACAGTCCTGGTAGCGTCTCCCTCTCCTGCAGCAGCATGGCTTGTCTGATTAAGTTTTATGTATGATGGACTTGAACAAATCACCCCTTGTTCTATGCAGAAGTCTCCTGGTTTTTTTAAGACCTTTATCACATCTCTTCTTCCTTTGTTGCTTCTTTGTTAACTATGACAACTCCCCCCACCCCCAAACTTCTTTAATCTGTCTCCAAAAGTCATGTTTTCTAGCTTGCTGATTGCTTCCCCCACCCTCACCCTGTTTCTAGACTCTCTCAAGCAGCTGCTATTTTTATGGAAAGGCAGCCCCAAAACTGAATCCAGAGCTGGGGAGAGCATAAAACTGCTTCACGTATCTCATACATGCAGGACTGTGGGGTAGAGTCTGAGTTACCAATGTCTATTTTCCCACACTATTAATGAGTTACTGTCTGTAAATTTCAGCAGATGTATGTATTTTTTCTTAAACAAAAAACCAGATTAGTTCTTTGGGGGCAGACCAGAAACCTTCTCATTAGATAGACACATGAAAGTTACCAAACTAGTGTTTTTGAAGGAGTTGACCAGGAGACTGTTATTTCACCTGGCATTGCCAAGCCAGTCTCTTGACATCTAGGACTTGATACCTCTGGTTTTATAAACTGTGTGCTTGAACAGGGCTGCGGGAGAAGGATGGACTGATTTTGACAAGTTTGACTATTGCAATGTCCCCAAGTCTTTTGTGGCTCACATTTACGTGGGATCCCGCGTGCTGACTCTGTATTCGCTATGGGTTTTACCTGTTTTTTCCATCTTTGTGCTTTTTTTGTGGCTTACTTCCTTAGCCTCACTTAGGAGCATCACGAGTCTACCCTACAATTAGCACAGAAATTGTCGTAGTCATCTCTTCCTCTCTGACACACGCACACTCATTTATCTGAAGCATCTGTGTCTTATTTAAGGACTGTGCTGTCAGCACTGTGACATGATTAAGTGAAGAAGGGATCTGTTTCGGGTCAAGACTGCTAAGTCACATTTTCTGTAAAGAATAATGATGTAATTCAGTATTACAGTTTCCAGAAGCAGAGCTGGTTTAAGATGTCTCTGGCCACGCTGCCACAAGCCGCCCCTTCCTCACTACCCCAGCCTGTTGTTTTTAAAGGGATTGTGACTGATACTGCACAGACGAGAATGAGCAACATGCAATGGGAAAGGGGTAACCTCTTTAGCAATTAAACCACATTATGAAAATGTAACATGCAATTATGTGCTGGATACTCTAAAACCAGCTACCACTAGAGGCGTACATCTCTTCTTTCTCATTTCTTTTTTCTTGTATGATTTATTTCAATCCTGATCTCTTCTGGCTGGCGTTGACTATAAGCAGTGTTGCCAGGTTTGTGGGATTCTCTCCATTATTATGCTGTAACTTAATGAGATAAGCAATTTTCTGATAGCCACACTAAGCAGCCTACTGGGAGCCCAAGCACTAAGTGATCAGCACTGACCTGTGTAGCAGACTGAAAGCCTCTAGCAGTCTGAAAGCCCAGCACATTATTAAAACCAGGTATTTATATATTGCATAATAGAATGGGAATTGATTTTACTTCCCAAGCTGTTTCTATAGGTGCTTTAAAAGTCTCTTCTGGCAGTGATTTTTAGCACTGTGTTGCTTAATCTTTTGATCTGCTGACACCAACTCATCAAATAGCGGAGAGCTTCATTACTCTCTATGCCTGCTTCTGAATCAGGGTGCAGGAGAGGATCTCCTCCACAGATGGCTGAATAGTTATTTTACATTGGGAAGTGTAACTAAATTAATCCTGAGGTTGTGGCAAGAGTGCACACAACCCCCTGCAGGCTCCTTCCCAAAGGAGTCCTGCCTGCCCGTGGGCGTCAGGGTAAGCTGAGGCAGCCGGCTCCTGGGAGCAGCGGCGGCAGGGTGGCTGCCTGGCTGCTAGCTGACCAAGGGTGGCTGCAGGAGGCCACCATGTCTGGGAGCGCTGTCTGGGGACAAGGGCGTGATGCCATGCAAAGGGGCTCCAGGGAACCTGGCAGCTACAGTGGTACGATGTCATGCAGCAGAAATTTTTCACCCTCCATAGAGGGGGAAGGTTCAGCCAGTGCGTGTGTGTATGCGATGGAGGGGTAAGCAACAGAAAACTTCAGTAAGCTTGACCTGTAACGTCTCAGCCTGGGACTTCGCATAGAAATGTGGGGTTTGTTTTTCAGGACAGTTCTGAGAGGCAAGCTCACACTGAATTCACTGCATGAATTGTGAGTGGGGCCTTGCAGCCAGATAACAGCAGGAACCAATAAAATATTTGCCAGGTTCCAACTTTGCCTACACAGCTGCAGAGCTGTACATAAATGCAGATGTTTAATGTGGTGTATGCCTTTGTGTAAGAACAAATGGGTATCACTTAAGAAAAGCGTTCTGTGAGATCTCTTTCTTCCTGGACATTCATAAAGATACCCTCATAATTGTCCTTAGGTTATAAATTGCTTCCTTTGACAGTTGCGGTTATTTGCTATCCTTCAGTTGACATTGGAAAAGTCTCTCTAATTCCAGACTGACAAGCAAAGCAGACTTCATAAACTTTATGTTATTTCTCTGCTTCAGGACTTGATGTTATCACAGCTACTGCTCTGTGAACGTAGCTGGTAAGAGGAATGAAAATGGATTATTTTTTTTTTTTAAATTCTTGTGTCATGACACTTTGGTCTTTGTTTTGAATTGCAATGAGGTGTCCCAGCCTCAGCCAGTGTTGTACTGCTTCCACAAAGGAAGATTTCATGAAGACGTTGCTTTTTTGAAGGACAAATACACAACTGTTTCCAATCACTGTCTTAATGAGTATATTCACAGCTCAAATACAAGAGACTGTATTTCAGACTACATGAATACTTGACTGTAGTCCCATGATCAAATACCTGTGTGTACCAAGCACCTGTCTACTTGTGCTCAGAAATGGGTTGCTGCAGTACTTCTGCTTCTTGGTCACTGCTTCTCAGCAGCTTAGTGCTTTGCTGATGAACCCTTTTTAGCAAGGTGAATATTTTTTGGATAGAGCTCGATGCATGGGATGATGACACTTGCTTTGCTGAGATGCCTTTTAAGTATTTAGTGTCCTGCAATGATTTTTTTGTTCTTGTAAAAAACTGGTCTGGAGGCTGAAGTGCTTCCTTATCATGCTATACACTCAGCTTGGATAATGAGTGTGTAAGCTTCCCTGTTAGTCATCCTGGCCCTAACTGATGCCTTCTGCATGAGGAATGACAGAAAATTTTGTTGTACTTTTATGTTCATGCTTGTGTCTCAGTTTCTCTGCTTTGGAGGGTCCTGTGATATCACTCCACGTTTCCCCTAGCAGCGAAGGTGATGTAAACTTGCCCTTCCTTGTTGCTAATATCTATCTTATGCTATAATGCACTCCATACTTGGGTCTTTGTGCAGATACACTGAGGGCACCCTCAGACTTAAGGCTGGTCTAGGAAGTTTTCTACGAAGTTCAGGATATGCCTAAAATTCAGTACCTGCAGTCATAATGGCCAATACAAATTCAGCTGGTGATGGAGTCGCCAACTCATCTGGGTCTTTTACTGCTAGCGTGGGCGAAATCCTTGCATGGAAGTGGAAACTACTGTGGTGAGGGTGGGGAGTGCACACAGTTGCTCTTGACATAGTCCATGAGTCCCATACCTGCTCCAGTGGTAGGCCTGTTAACTGGAGGGGATTAGCCAAGGGGTGATTCCAAAGGATTTGGGTCAACACTCCCATTAGAGGAGGCAGAGCTCCTCAGTGCACTGTGCTGTGACACCTTCCCCACATGAGGAAAGGTACCTAATTCCTTAACTGATTACTGTCTGAAAATTGACACACACACACAGAGGGTGCTGGTTTTGTGAGCTGAGTATTTGTCCATGATGCCGAGAACACTAATCTTTTCTGACTAAATGAGAAGTAATTCCCTGAGACACAAAGAGTTGTGTTCACTTACATCAACAGTGAACATGACCCTGTTTTGTTAATGACTGTGCCTCTGCATGGAAGACCTTCAGTTCAGATGCTGATGTCCTCTCTGCATTTGACAGTACTCTGGGGCTCCTTTTTAAGTACAGAAAAAAAAATGAGGTTCTGCTCTTACTCCTGGTTCTGCCTGTGAAGTGAACTTCTATGCTGATGTTTCCTATTTTTTTCTAATTCAGGGACTATCTCAATCCCTTATCAGCAAATGCAATTTTCCTCAAATAATCTTACCACAATTCAACTGGCCGAGACAAGGATGTGTGTCTGAATACCCAGGCTGATCAACTTCAGTATTTTTTCTCCTTAACTTTTTCTCTGTGCTTCCTGGCACAGCCTGGATATGTGAAATTCATCCTTCTGGCAGTCCATACATTCCCTTTCTGATTGAAAATGCAGAAATTTATATTAATAAAAGAAGGAGAAGGCCTCCTGCAGCCAGGATCACAGTCATCAAACAAGCAGACAGAACCAGTTGCTACCGTCTTGCCTTTCAGCTCTCCCCCTGTCATTAGGATTACTCTTATAGCTGGACGGAAAGTGAAAATAGATCTTTTTCATGTCAAAAAAAAATTTGCGCCTTTCTGATATCCAGCCCTGCTGCACACCTGGCCACTGTCTTCCACTGCATTTGCTTTTGAATCTCCAAGCTGGATAAAAGACATAGTGGCCTAGCAGATAAGCTAAAAAGAAGTTAAAAAGCACAGTGCAGGTCACTTCAAGAGAGAACCTCCTCAATCTGATAGGCTGCCTGTCTCATGATATGCAACAGTTGGACTTGGTGATCTTAAAGGTCTTTTCCAACCTAAACAATTTTATGATGTTATGATTTAACTAGATGTTCAGTGCAGAATAGTCAATACTGTTCATGTCTTTAAATAGAGAGTAATAACCAAATAATAATAATAAGGCCATTAAACCAGCTGTTTTCTGCAATGGATCCCATTGACTAAGATACTGGAGCACGGAAGAGAAAGCGGTGAGCAGGCAGCAAGCGGTGATTTACCATGAAAAACCTGTTTTATTTGCAGTTACCAAATACTGGTGAAATAAACATAAAGTCTGGGCCTCACAGGCCTCAGCAGAGAGCTTCACGTCTGACTTTAATGTGGCTGAGATGCTCCTTCCTGTTCTCCCTCTGGCCTTACAGGGTGCAATGGGCCATGTCATGCTGGGGCCTTGTGACCTCGGTTTCATTGATTCTTAGCACGTCTTCACTGGAAATGCTACATGACTTTGTGCATTTTTGCTTTCATGTTACATTACAAAGTGAGTCTGACTTGTGAAAACTCCCTCTGAAGATGTCAGTAACACACTCAGTTTGCTGGATCATCCTGAAAGTTAGAGATAAGGCTGTTACATGAGGAATCACTGCATATGCAAACATACCAGCTGTGCTCATCTGAGGATATCTGTCTCTTACTTTCAGTCACTTTCATTTAATGATTGGGGTTTTCAAGCCTCCTACCAGTCTGACACACATTTTGTTATAAGTACTAATTATTTTATAGAGACTAATTACTATTCCAATCTGTTCTCCCCTCCCTAATACTTTCTTTTCTGATCCACTAGATTTTCAAAATATTATCATCATCACCATCATCATCATCATCATCATCATCATCACCATCAACTCTGGAGAAAGAAGGGTTTTGATGGCTGTGGTTCTTGAGGTGTTCATAATGAAGTGGGCTCTTTTGAAAGCAATGAGATGGTGTTCGGAATGAAGATGAGACAGGGTCCTGAAAGGAAAATTAACTTACAAGAACTCAGAAATTTAGGACTACTTCAGTCAGAAGGAAGATGTGTGGAGAGGGGTAAATCCAAGAACAAATGGTCTGCTAATGCTATAAAATGTTAAGATTTGGGTATTGGTTCAGAACATAAATAAGCAGGGTATAATCCAGAGTCATGACAAATTATATTTGGGAGGGGCTTGCTTATATTACTCGATGATCTTGCATTTTCCCTAATCTGCAGCACATCCTAAGGGGCAAATCGTCTTCCCTTCCTTGGGTATATTGACTCATGCTGGTTTCCCAACATCCAGGCTCTTCTTCACAGGGACAAGTGACAAGCCTGAGGAATTTTGCAGAAATGCCTATTGCAAATGACTCAGCATAGGACAGTCTGCACCCTAATATGCATTGAGATTTTGAGGAGAGAATAGCCAAGGGGGCATAGGATTAGTAGGGATTAATGAGATACCATCTCCAGCCCTTGAGCTGGAGCAGCCAAACACCCTCAAGAAGGGAAATGCACAGGCTGGAGGTCCAAGCTCCTCCAGCCTCTTCCATCCTTTCATCTCCAACAAGGGTACCAACATGACTGAAAAATGCTTGTGTTTCTAGTAGATATCTCTGGGGCATGTCTACAATTTCTTGTAAAATTATAACTGCATACATTCCAAGAGACTTGGGACAGTATGAAAGTCATGACAATATTTTTAGAAAGGTAAATGAAATGACCTGAGTAATTTTAGGTCAATCTGGTATTGATTTGTGGCCAAAAGATAGAATGGTTAAAAGATTGAAGTAGAATTAATGTCAGTCAATAGGGCTTAAAAGAAAATAGGTCTTGTCAAATGTACTTAATTTAATTGCTTGGGATCACAGGTTTGGTTGATAAAAGTATAAAGGTTTTCTTGGGCTTCGCTTTTTTGGACACATGCCAGTCTTCTGCATTGCTTCCATGGCATTGGCTGTTGTCTGCTTTAGGATTTTGAGGAGATTTCAGGTGTTGCTAGTTTGGTGGCCTTTAGTTGCAGCTGCCTGACCCTTGGCATGCAGCTGACCAGGCAGTCTTGCCTGTAAGTCACAGAAACCTTCTGCAAGAACCCTAGCTAGCTGGGTGGCCTTTTGGAGTACAGCAATTCCCACCATGTCAGCAGTGTAAAAATCTGGGTATTTGCCTTAGAAACTATTTTTCATGAAATTGCCACATTCTTCCGTCGTCTAGTGTGGATGCAGTTACTCATGTAGGTTGTTCTAGTCACTTAGGTTAAACTGAGTTTAGATGCTCTCACACTGAAATGAGTGGTGAAATTGTGTGAGGTTAGGAAATCACCACAAGAATGTTTTGAGGCCTACAAAGGGAGATTTAGCAGCTTGGTCTCTAGCTTACTTTTATGGTACAAAAATGCTTATCTAGGGTATTATATCTAACTCTTTGTATTCTTATAATCTGTTAAACAAAATCATAATGAGAAAGCATAAAAGTCGTAATGAGAAAATACATGCCTTGAGCAATCCTATCAAGTGCTAAGAAAAATGGTCAGTAATTTGGGAGGCTTATGCCAGTAACTGAGGTCTTTCTCCAAGATAAATGTAGATTGGCCCCAGTTTTTGGGCTTCTGGCAGAAGGTCCTTAATGTTATTTCTGCTGTTTTGGCTTCAGTACACTCGCGAACCAACCAGACCTACAGCAGGAAGCACCTACCATTAATTACAGAAGTACTTGTCTTCTCAGGTCTGATTCCTGACTGAAATGCCTGAGCTCATACTAAGATATACACTATGCTAGATCCTCAGCTGTTAAGGATTTATTTAGCGCCATTAACTCATCTGGGCTACAGTCATTAACACCAGTTTAATTTTGCTTATGAGAATGCCAATCAAAGAAAGGTAAGCACTTGAAGTTCACTTATCTCTGGTATCTATATTGGGCATCAAATGGAAAATTTTTATCAAAGCAGACATGTTATCTCTTGGGAACAAAGAATTCTTGACTTCCCCCTGACTTCAGTAGACTTTTCACTTACTGTTTCATAACATGGCTGACTAGATTCATTGTCATAGTGCCCCTGTAATTCAATGTTCAAATCTAAACATGACAAAAGGGAAATAAATAATGTACCCTTTCCTATGCCCTAAACCTCCAAGGCCTTTTTAACCACTACTTTGACTATACCTACTGCTTTAGTGTAGAATAAAAACAAAGATACGCAAACACAATCAGCTATTCTGTCAGCTCTACAAGGCCAGTATTTGACGCAGCCAGAGAAGCACAAACATACACAAGATTCAACCAGTTTGGAAGTGCAACTTGCAACATCTATCTAGGGCATGAAAGTACTGTATTCCAGTGAGATTCCCACAGAGATAGTGAGCTGAAATAAAGATTCATTAGTTTTTAAGGCAGTGAGAATTAGGCACATGTGTAAAAGTTTTGCTGACTGCAAATGTACTTGAAAATTCACCTGAATAGAAATAGCCAACTGCATCAGGGGCCTGTAAGATTTCTGCTGGTATAGCATCCATAGCAAAATGTATTCTTATTAAAAAACCCCAAAACCTACTATCACTCTCTCTGTTCAGCATGTCTAAATCCTTACTTATTTTTACCTCCTGTCATCTGATATTGCAGCAACAAAACCACAGATAGCCAAGTTTGTTTAAAAAATCATAGTATTTCATATCTATGTTGAGTAGATATGCAAGATGTGTAGTAATTTCTTTAAGTAGAAAGAAACTCAGATTTAGAACATTCTGCATAATCACACTATCATAAAATTTGCTAATAGTTTACTATAAAGAAGATAAAATTATATACTTTTAAGATCATAATAAGTATTATTACTACTCAATCTTGCAAGATGTGTCTGCATTCACTGTACTCAGGAAAGTGCCCAACTTAATTATGACAATTTTGTAACCCAAACTGTATTTTGTATCTGAGCATTTTTTGTGAATTGCTGTAATATCTACTTACTCACTTCAGTGGCTGTGTTTATAGAGAGAAGAGGGAACCAGTGATAAAGATTTATCACTCTGCACCTGAAAGAGGGATTGTGCATGACTTCTCCTGTGCTCTCTTCCCTTGCAAATACACTTGCCCATTTATCATGGCTGGCAGTTCTGGTCTTTTGGCCAGTCATTTCAATGCTTAATGCAGAGGCATGTTTTCTTTCTCCAAAGTTGTTAAAAGAACTTGCAGTAGCCAGTGATCTACGTGTGTATCTTAGCCTGGTTCCAGATGGACAGCCCAGAGAAAACAAGTCACTGGGAAGAGCTCTGCTGAATTCAGAAGGCTTTGGATTGAGTCTTCTGTGAGGGAATAGCAAGAAAAGAGAAATGACATCTCAGTTCTAATTTTGAGTGAAGAAAGTAGATTATTAGGTCATGCCAGCTATCTGATGGGAATTGCTCTTTCATGCTTTCTGGAGTTCCATACAGCTTTTTATCTGGGGGGTATATGCAGTTCATGAGCAGCTGACACAAATGAAGACAAAATTTAACAAACAAAATAGAGAAGACATTAAAATATAAAAGATTATAACACAGTGATAACTGAAAAATAATAGAATAACAATATAATAGTGGAGGCAGCCATTCCCCGCTATTAATCACAGCTGTAGTTTTGAATATTAATAAACCCAAATAGCCGCATCTGTTAATTCAGACTCTACCTTTTAGAAAGGGATTTCTGTCATCACAGACAAAATCAGTTTTCAGCTGTAACTCCTGGGTTGGTCTGGGAAGTTATCTCAGTCCACGCTTCAGTCTTTCCTCTGTTTCGCCAGCTTGAGCAGATGGGACTGTCGGCTCCTGTCTGAGATGGTAGGGTGAAATCAGTGAGCTAACCACTGATGAATCCTGCTCTGGGGTTCCTGAATTTCTACCTGGTGGTTGTATCAGTTTGCCACAAACTGGCTTATAGATGTGGTATTAGAGGAGGAAAGAGAAAAAGAACAGGCTGTGAAAAACTGAGCTTTCAAAAAACATCCCATCACAGCAGAGGGAAGGGAGGGGGTGGGACTGTGGATTTTGAGAACCACCCATGTAAATTGCTGCAGAGCTCAGAGACCTCTGGGAGATATAACAGCCAAAAAAAAAAATTGCCCCACTTTGGGAGAGGCCAAATCACTCCTGAGTCAGCGTGCATCAGTGGGGAGCAGCTCAGGTAAGCAGGAGTCTACCTTAGGCTGTGCCTAAAACCTATTTGTGATAAACAATACCAGCATTGTGGGAAATAAACCAACAACACTCCACAGACAGCCCAGTTCTGCACAAATATCAAGCTCTGAATTTTGGTAGATTCAAAATCGGCCCACCCCGTCGCATTGCCTGCTACAGGTAGACAAGATTCATATTTGTGGTTAGAGGCCCATTTAACTTATAGTTTGATGGGCATCGAATAGGTCCCTTGGAACAGAACTCTTATCTTTATTTCAAAGAGTGAACCTTTATAGCTGTGAAGAAAATAGAAGTCTAAAGAAAAACCGTGAGCAGAAAGCAACCTTTCTGACCCTCCAGAGAACTGAAACAATTGCAGTGAAAGGTGTCAAGTGCTACATCCATCTCAATAGACCAGAACTGCAGTCTAAAAATGAACAGTTAAATCTCTGCAACCCAACCCCTTTGATGGGAAAGTCTCATTCGTCTGCAGGCAAAAAATTCCCAGATGCTAAACCCTCCTGTTTCTTTCCCCAAACAACTGCTCCTGTTCAGCTATTAAATATTAAAACAGAAGTCTGCAGGGAGCTGCCTGTCAAAAATGTGGGGACAGAGCAAAGCAGGAGTAATTGAATGAGGACACGGCGCTGGGAGCTGAGCAGCCCGGGCAGTGAGCGTGGCTGGACGTCTCTGCCAGCCAAGGACACTCGGTGGGTGCTGTGGGAGGACCCATTCCTGTCGCACTCGCCTGAATTGGCTGCCTGGGCTTTGTATGCAGCTTTTGATTTTTATCTTCTCGACAAGCTCAATGTGTCAGGAACCATTCCTAGTGAAAGGCACATGAAGGTTTGAGTGTTTACTTTGCAAGCTATTACATGCAACCTACAACTGATTTTTCCAAAGTAAGTATTTTTTTTTAAGTATTTTCCTCCCTCACAAATTGTTATCATTCACATTGTTTCCCCCAAACAAGGGATCCTAAAGCAGGATCTAAACATTAACAGTAGCATATAGCACACTAAAATACCCTACCGTGAAAGCATAGCCAACCACAGAAACATTTCAGGGCCTGACCCCTCAGTCTTGATTAATAGGGGATATCCCTTCTCACACAAGTAGTCCATTCAGCTGAAAAAAATGATGCCATTTTAATACTAAATATGTGCTACTTCTTTAAGGGTTTTGGGGTTTTTTTGACATAAAATTTTGCTTTATTGCTGTTTTCAAGGGTACTACTTCAGGAAATGGACCAAGGTAAAAATATTGCATCTTAGACTCCTTTATAAGTGTTTATTTTTATAATGCTGTTCTGCTGATGCTTCCTTGATTTATGCTGCAACTTAGGTATAAATGTAGCAGTGCTGAGGCAGTACAATACAGGACAAGTGATCAACAAAGCCTAGAACTATTTTAGCATATTTTTCTCACTATGAAATGTGATAGTGATAGCATGGAAGCCTGGGTCCTGAAAGTATTTTCTCAACGTCCCTGTGCTCTTTCATGTTTTAAATTTTCTTAAGAATATTTTTTTAACATTCTATATTCTATATTAATATTCTATATAGGAATAATACTATTTTCTTAAGCCTCTCTTAGCTTTAGGTAGAGAAACACAAGAGGGCACTTTAGTCCATTTATTTATTAAGCTGGTCTCGACGAGAATCCTCTCCACTACTCTGACCCCTTAAAGAGTTAAGCCAATGAAAAGGCTTTTTTTTGCACTTCTCTGTCTTGCCTAGCAGAACAAAACCACAGAACATTGATAAAACCACCAGAGGTGGTGAACTAGGCAAGGGAATGACAAGAAAGAGAATTGGGAACAAAATGCATGCTGTGCCTTGGGGATGGAAGTTGCCTCTTGTTAAGCAACTGGTGATTGCACCTATTTGAGCTGTGGTCTGAAACACTGGGATTAAGCACATTAAGTAGTTACAGGCAACATGCAGAAAACACTTAAGAAAAAGTTTCAGGTAAGTTTCTGATTAGATGACTTGCTTCCCTTTAGGTCATAATCAGGCTGGGAGTAGTAAACTTCTGGAAATGTAAGCACATGGAGTATAAAATTGGGGCTTTTTTTAGACCTTTTAAATGACACTTTCCTTATGCACAAACTTGAAACTGAAGGTCCTGTAGCAGTCCTTCAGCAGTGGAAGTTCTCCTTACCTTCTGACATGGACAGCAATTATGAAAATGGGGTTATTCTGGTAAGTGTGGCTATATTCAGCTGCAGAACAGCTGCTATATTTGTCAGTTGATGTATGAAGATGAAAAAAAAAAAAGACCCTGGGAGACGGTGCAAGGATAATGGCAGTAAACTATTGCCTTAAGCACCAAGACTTTTATTTTGCTGCCTGCAGTCAGACACTGTCAGCAGCACCACACAACCAGAAAATTCCAGCAAGCTTTATGATATTTGTTGTTCTTCAATGCAGTGGATCTCACATGTCTTTTCATTTTTTCTCTTTCTCATGCCCATTTTCAGCCTTTATTATTTTGGAGCAAAAGGGGGTGTTCCAGGCTCCCTGAGGTTTAATTGTCCTTCGTTATGCTTCTATATTGCCAGGAACGTCTTGCTGATAGCAATATGCCCAAGGCCCCATTCTTTCCCTGACTCACTACAAAAACATACTTTTCAAGTTAGTAGCTGGGCAGACTCATCTTAAGTATTTAGTTGTATAGCTACCTGCCACAATGTGTTACATGCCTTATTAGGCCATGCTAATGAAGGGTTATGTCATCCATCTCCAACACCCCTAGGCTCCTGCCTCCCACAGTTTGGGTGCATTTCTGTTTGGATAATAGCACTCACTCTTTGTAGACATGTTACTGTTTCTGAATTTGGTTAGATTTATTGACAAGGAAGCAGTGAGAGTTTGTAGAAGAATTTCACCATTTTCTGGCTGCAACTCGAGACTTACCACACTGCCAAAGGATTCCTTTGAGGACCAGAAAGGAAGAAAATTTGACAGGAGCAAAAAGGAACTGGAGGCTAAACTGCATAGGATGTGGTCAACTGCCTCCCGTCAGTTCTCATTGGTAGTGGTAGTTGCATGGCAATGAGTGAACAAATTAGAAAGCAGTGTAACACACAGTCTTACTAGATTTCCTAAAAATGCACTTACCTTAACTTATTGGTCAGTGTGTATGACGTATCTTGAACAGGAGTCCATCCATTGACAAGCTTGTTTCCTTAGTTCAAGCTGAGAGACATATGAAGGGACTGTTTGAATGATAAAGTTTGGCAGTTCAATACCTAGCATCAGCTGGGTTGAAGATACATCATATATCGCGGTAACAATATGACATGTAGCGTATATGATTGAAGAATCCCTTGAATATTGAGCAGTGCATAGTAAAGTCAAAGGGAACTATAAACTAACGTAAAAAGGCCTAATTTATTCCTCATCACACAGCAAATCTAAATACAGGCATACATGCAAGGCGCCAAGGAATATGTATTTCTTATACATGAAAGATTCAGAGATGAGTTTTTATTAATTTTTTTGAACATTAACCTATCATATGTAATAAACCATCTCTCTCTATAATTATATCCATCTGTAGAAAGATGCTAAATTACAAAAATGCTAAGTTTCTTAGGCACAATATTGACCTGAGAAATTCTTTTTGGCCTGTGAGATTCACTCTGTTTTTATTTATATTGTTTATGAAGTGGCCGAGACAAAGCTTACAATGGAACCCCACTCAGATGATAAATTCACACCTGGAAGGGAATAACTTTTAAACCTGTATTATTGAAATTGATTAGAGTGCCCACGGTACACAGGGTATTTTTTGAAGCATGCTGCACTTGGCTGAGAATATTTTATTAGTGCTAGTAAGCTAATTGGAGCTGAGTTGCCAAAAGCCAGAGTGAGATAGGGGCATGACCGCTAGCTTTGAAATTACAGGCAGGGTGGTGTATGTTACTATGACACATTTCTTAGTGTTTGGTTAGGATGAAAACTAGCATAAAAAATACACTATTGAGCTATTGTATATGTAATACAGGAATATACACTGTATGTGTATCATAGATGGATAGAAAGAAAGTATGATGGGTCATGCATGTGCTATATATAACATAGTATTTTAGCTGTAACACCATTGTGCTGTTTTGGTGTCAGACAAAAAAATAAAAAGAAACAAAACCGATTTGGAAAGTGATCCTCTGAGTGTTAACGGCCTTTGTAATGGAATACATTTGTTTGGTTTACAGATCACCTCGGTCTTCTCCGCACAGATACAGGGGGGAATAAGAGAAGATGTTAATCTAGGAAGATGCTGTCATAGGAGAGTGTGTGCAGGTATTGTATTAACAGCCTGCTTTCCATATTCCTTTGGGAAGTGGATGGGATTGCTTTTATCCATCCTTTACAAGAAGATGGGGCTCTCATTCATTCAACCCATTCATGCTTTGAGATCTAACAGAGTCATGAGGGATTTGCAAGTGATCAGGGTGGATGCTCGCTGATGCCTGCTCTTGCAGACCATGCAGACTTACGCTTGCTGTGCCTCTGCTGCGCTGTCAGCTGAACTCTTTCTGGCCTTTCCCTATCCTGCCCCCAGGATTTACACAGCTGCTCTGCAGGTCAGGAGAACCTGAGACTGTGATATTGTTTGCAATGCTGTGCTAACACAGAGGTGGGCAGGGAAAATGTTACAGACACGCCTCTCTTTTGCCTTGCGCCTATCTCTGGCTTGCTCTTGCTTGCCCTTTCCAGTAGTCATGAACCTGCAGGTTCACTGCTGGGAGACATACTGACATTCAAGAGAAAGCTGGAGAGCAGCAAAAAGGCCAGGAGGCAGCAGGGCCGGCAATTGCGAAAACCTAATTTATTTATCTGACTCTGTCACCAGCTGGCTGTGCAACCTTGAGGAGGTTGTTTTTATCACTTAGCCTCCGAGAAAGAAAGTGAAGAGGACTGCAGAACCGCTGGCTCAAGAGATGGGGTAGTGTGAGCCCTTGTACAGAGGCAGTATGTTATTGCCAAACTCTTTGGGCAGCACAGACTCCCCCATTGATTTCTGGAGTTGGGGGTGTGAAACAGCGGGCTTGGAGCAGGGCTCATGTTGATTAATTGCAGCCTGCAGCAGTGCAGCCCTGTGCCAGCAGGGCCCCACGGCTCGGTGGCCGGCGGTGGATGGCTTCCCTCGCTGACGAGGACATGGAGCAGCGCGCTCATGGGGGTGAGGGGTGTTGCACTTAATAACGGCCAGGCCGATTGCCACAGAGTAATAAGATTAAAAAGAAAACCCATTGATGTGTCCTGATATTCAAACAGCTCTGTCACACCACATCTGAGGGTTACCTGACTTGACAGAAGTGCCAGAGTTAACAAGCTGAGGATTTTTGCAAACATTTTCTTCCTTTGCCTTACTAGTTAACATATGAACCTCTACAAGCTGCAGTAGCACAGTGTTTTGCTGCCACATTGCACTTTCACTGGGGTATTCCTGAGCACAGATTAATACTAAGACAGGCATTGCTTTTTTGGAGTTGTCTCCCTGCAAGACCCGACACGGCAGCGAGGAGAGGTTTGCTTCTTCTGGAGAAAAGCCATACCCTCAGCAGCTTGGCACACTCGTTTAGGATTCCCTAGAAGATTGAATTTAGGTGGAAAGATAAGCTGACACGGCCATTAGCTTTCAGCTAACAAAATCAAGGTGCTCATAAATTATCTTCTCGGCGGTGAGGCCATATGAATGAATTCAAGTACCAGTACATTTGAGCTATGCTTTTTTTAAAACCCAGATGACGAATCGGAAACACAACAAGGTCTTTGTCTGTAACACGGGAAAGCCATCCAGGGTGTCTTGGCCACCCAGGCTGAGGAGGGCACCCCTGGGCCTGGCCTTACTCTTTGGGTTGGGGCAGAGGGGGACGGCACGGCTGGGGAATTTTAGTGCCAAGTTGTAATGGTTTTTATTGGGCTAGTGGTCTTGGCTTGCAGGCCAAGGTTTGCTGTTGTTGGGTGGGTGCCGTGGGGGAAAGCCATTGGTGTGGGGGAAACTGAGGGGCACTGGTAATGCTGGGGCAGCATGCTCCCCGAAACCTCTGGGAGGGGAGGAAGGAGAGAAAATGGCAGCGCTTCCCCTATGGAGAGGGACAGCTACTTCAGCCATTGCCACCATATGGTCAGGGTCAGCTGCCTTAAAAACAAGGTCATTTTGCTGGTTAATGAGTTGGTAATGAAGTCTTTCAAACGAAGACCTTTCCTCTCAACAAAGCGAAAAAGCAGATACCTGCTTCCTGCTTGTGCAGGAAGTCCCACAGTCTCGAAGGCGTGCAGGGAGAGCGAAGCGTGCCGACTGTCTTGCAGTCACGTTGGCACTTGAAGCGCTGTGAAAGCTGAGAGCACCAGCCAGTCAGACGGTCAAAATCATACATTGAACATGAAACTGTGTCATGTTTGTAGAGAGAATCATCTTTCCAGAGGCATGTGGGTGATGATGGCCTGTGCTTCCCAGCAATGTATAAGTTGGTGTCTAACTTCATAGGACTGCTCAGAAATTCAGAATAATAAGATATGTTCCTTCTCTGTTTGAATTTTCTCCCCCAAAATCTCCCTGATCTCTCTCCTTTTTTCTGTGTCCCTGGTGGTAGGTAGGTTGTGTATAGAACAGCATTTTACAACACTTAAGTAATCATTTCGTCAAAGCGCTGCTGAGGAGGAGTGTAATACAAAGCAGTCACCCTAGTGTTTCCTGAAAGGGCTGGGGACCTTGGCTGGTTATTAACTCTACGTGCACCCCTCGTTGCTGCCAGCAGGCCGCTGCAGTGGCTGCCCGGACAATACTGTCTGACCAGGTCAGCTGGGAGCCCGGAGAACTTTGATGGGGCTTCGAGGGTGCTGAGCGGGCTAGCAGGTGGGGAGCCGCTGCATTTTACTGCTACGCTAATGGTTACTTTTTTAAGAGAACAGCTTTTGAAAATTAAAATTCTGAAGTGGGTGTTTAATTTTGTCAGGACTGCTATTACCTTCTGCATTAATCGAGTGCAAACCGATTCTGAATAGTATGCTTATTGACATTTAATCTGCTGATTGACAGGGCTAGAAATGTACAGGTTTTTGGCAGGATAATAGCTGGGCACTTGTGAATAAACCAAAGACTTTCCACCTGCCAGTAGATGTCTTGTTCCAAAGGGCTGTTTTTCACTGACATACCACTGAGTAATGTGGATGTCAGCACTTGGACATTAACATAAACTCTCATTTGAATGATCAATGTCCTGTTGAACTTGTGCCGCATGGACAGTGAAGGTATAGCAATCCAGCTGGCAAAACCTGGATGGCCAACAACTAAAATGGGAACTGACTAGCTATAAAGTGTCACTTTCATGCAGAAAAACCTGCTGCATAGCTCAGCTGGGGCAAATATACTTCAAATATACTACGCAGAGGAAAACATAAGGTGTGGGGTGGAAGGGTGCCGTACTGCTGTATCAGGACTCACAGGCTGCTGTACATACAGATTTCTACTCAGAAGGGCTACTGTGGATTTTTCTAGATGTGATCAACCTCTAGGGCTAGCTAAGTCCCAAGTAACTGTCCTGGCTAATTGTTACAGCAGTGCTTTTCTTTACAGATAAACAACCTCCGTAAGTAAGCTAGAGAAATACTCCATATCTTATGACTGTGGGGCTCCTGGTCTTGCTGTTTGCTCAATCTCATTGAACTTTCATTTATAGAGACAATCAGTTGCTTTTTGTGATTCCTGTATGTCACCGACATTCCCAGGGCTGCGCATGTTGTGCTGGGTCATTTCCATAGAGATTGCAAAGAGCTGCTCAGCAGTAGCAATGAGGAGCCCTACAACCCTTTTTTTGAACACTGCTTGGTGACCTGGAACGTGAATTGAAGATATAGGGTAGTCTTATTAACAACAGTAATTAATTACTTAATCTTTCATTCAGCAGTGGCATTCTGAGGTGCTTTTCAACCTTGATTTGGCTCCAAGCTCGAGGGGCCACGTTTTCTGTCCTGAGTCCCTGGTAGCAATTTTTTTTTTGGCTACTATCTGTAGAGAAATTATTTCTTTTAAAAGGCTCAGTGCCTATAGCATAATTGTCAACATAATAGTTCAGCAGACAAAACACACCTAATTAAAGGGATTATGCCAGTAAAGTTTAAATAAGAGCTGTGGTGTGGAGAATATGGTATGCACAGTGGGGAGTACTAGCAATACCCTGTTAATGATGATTTGTAGTTGGAAAACTACATTTGCTTTTCTTCCATTTCAAGGGGATTTAAATACAAGGAACTTGCTTTTAATACAAACATGTATTTTCGATTATGCACTGTAGTTATTTTTATTGCTGTGGAGAATAATAGGCAGGTGTATCCATTGCAGAGATGTAAGATGATGCAGCAATAAAAGATTAAAAAAAAAAAAAAGAAAAATCAAAACAAAAGAAGCAATTTGGCTTTGGATTTATGCATGCATTCAAAAATTACTCAGTATGAGGATGTACCAAAGGTCTTAACAAATACCATTTCTGATACATTATAGCCTTTCTCGGAGGTTTGACAAAGCCTGCCTTCCTGATTTGTTTTGTTTGCACATTTATGATTCAGTAAAATGGATAAAGAGTTGAGCAATCAACACACCTATTACTAGTGAAGTTTTTAAAAAAACGCTATACAAAAAAATACACAGCATTCCTTTGGCCAGGTGGCCAAAGATTAACTTAAGCAACTTGCCTATCGTACAACTTTGTGAAGTCAGGGCCCACGTTGTTAGGTTATTGACTATGGGGCAGCCTACTAAGTAATAGTAATAAAGTAATAAGCAAAGTAATAAAAGCAGGACAAGGGAACCGATTCCAAAGGTCAGACTTGCATTGCAGGAAACTGACTCAATACATATTTTTAAAGTTGGAAATGTTACTTAAAATTCACAAAGACAAAACTATTCTGCAAACTGACCTGCCTGATTCCAACTCCGTGTGCAGTACAGAGAAGAGGGATGTTCCAGTTTGTCTCCCTTTCTAAAGAATATCAAACTGGGAGGGGTAATTCTGACCCACTGCAATCAGCATGTACTGGCATTTGGAGAAAAATGGGGAGCTTACATGATTTACAGCCTGCATGTCACTTGGGCATGAGCAATGTTTTGAAATATTCCAGAAGATGTTGTGTTATTTATTAATGGTTTCTATTATAATCACGCCTATTTTATCTTTCTTTCTGTCTCAGAGAACTCACTTGCTGTGTGGTAAAAACTGAACTTCTGTTAGCTGGAAATGCAGTTAGATCTCTGCATACTGATATGTGAAGCCCATAAGATATTTAAAAGAGGGGGAGAAAGAAATAAGGAATGTATGTGTGGAAGAGAGAGAATACAAACTTTGAGAGGCTGAAAGGATTATTTTGATAGTAAAGCAGTTACTTCAGGATGATGGTTGTTAGTAGGTTTGGGTGTATTTTCTCTGTTTCATTTGCCTTGAATGCAAAAAGGATAAGCCAAATTATTTTTTAAATGTGTACTGTAGGTATTATTGGTGAAATGTCTGGGCACAGTTCCAGAAAGTTGTGACAGAAAACTGTAGAATAAATGTAGATTTGAGTGCCAATTATTTTAATGAATAGCACCATAATCAAACTTCATGCTTGAAATAAAATCTGAAAAGATAAAAACCAGTGAGTCTTAAATGTACCAAAGAATATGAATCTGCATATGTTTTAAATAGTGACTGATAAATGACAACTCTGTGGCTATTTTTAGAACATAATTTGAAACTGTAGTAATAGTGATGAGACTGTTTGAATAAATATATGTAAGCTACAGTATGCATAGCTATAAATTGTACTGAATACCCTTGGAATAAAATGTTGCTTTGTTAAGAACCTAATGTGACTAGGATTCATATAGAAGGTGGTGTGTTTTCAACAGGAGTATTTGCAATATAATCACATATTGTAATTTCCAAGGAATAATTTAGGAGATTTTTCTGTAAACCTAGAAAGAATGGTGTAGAAGGCATGACAGTACTGGATCTGCCAGGGCAGCCTTTACAGAGTCTGCTTTGCCTTTGCCAGAGCTCCTCAGGATCCCAGGGTCTCCATGTCAAGAACAGAGGTCAGACCTAAAGAGTTTTCTCACCACACTGTAGGTAAGGGTACATAGATTTTAAAACACAAACAATAACCGCTAGTCCAAGTGTAACATTTGAAATCATGTTCTGCCAGCACAGCTGTGTTGTCAAACACATTTTTTTCATTACGATTTCCCTTTGAGAACGAAATTGCAGCCAAGTTACCCCGATAGAGATAAGTGACACTCCTGCAGGTGCTGAGTGGTGGGGAAGCATGCTTTTGGCAGACTCAAGAGAAGCCCTGCCTGTGATTGCAGACCTCTAAGACCTTGACATTCCTTGTAAGTTGGCTGAACGTTTGCATGATTCCAGGGTTGGCAAGTTTGCTTATTACCTCTGTGAGATTTGTGACCGTGGAACTGTTATTGGCCCAGGTGATCTCCTTGGTCTGACATGATCTCCGTGTTAGTGCCATGCTAGGCACACTCTTACACTTGCTGTTTCCCTGGGAGGAAAAAACTCCACAAACAGAACATGATGCATCTGCCCGTAACTTTTCAGCTATCCACTTTAGTAACTATTTTTTGCTGTCTCTGTGGGTAACTATAGCAAGTACTGGATATTCTACACTGACTGTCTGTCTCCTGACCCTACAGACACCAGCAACCTTGCCCTGTAGTATCACTGATACAAATGCACAGTCTTCTGGGAAAGTCTAATGATCTGCATCTCCTGTTACAATCTGCTTTGGGGTCTACCCTTGCAGGAATACTTGGGAGTCCTGAGGACTGGCTGACTCATCTCCCCAGCTATAGTTGTAATTTTCCATTTATACAGGGCTAGTGCATAGAAAGTGCTGGAAAATTCCGATTGTCTGTCTCCTGAGCAAGGTCAAAGCCTGACTGGATGCCACAGATAGAAACCATAATGCAATCCCAACATACACAGTCTATTGTGAGACAGTCGTGTGCACATTGCTGACTCCAATCAAAATGCTTTGGATCGATAAGTCTAATGACAATAGACTGAGGACAGCCTAGGTGGTATCTGGAAGTGGCCATCAGTTGCTCTGTTTGTCACAAGCTGAGCTGATAGTATCCATTTTAGAAAACTTTGTCGCCAAACTCTGGATCCTATTAAAATCTCATATTATATAAAGGGCCATGCTCTGCTCTGTCTTTTGGCAATGATGAGCAAGTCTCACTCTCCAGCTGCATAGTCTTTTAGCAAATTGATATCTCCTTCTAATTCATTTGAATATTCAGACCTCAGAATAGCACAGAGACAGCACTTCTGAGGATAACTAATGATATTTTACAAAATTCAAATTCTGGCCATCCACCAGCTTTCATTTTGCTAAATCAAAGTGCGGTGTTCCTTTGTGAGCTGATACTAAAGCTGAATGCAATTAGAGGCATGCTGAACAGTTTACCAGAAATCAAGATCTCTCTTGACTCTGGAAATATTTCTGGCTAATACTAAGAGGAGAAAAATAAAACCTTAACTCCTGTTCCTGTGTCCAAACTTACTGTCAGCATTACGAGTTATAATGGTATAAATAGAGTGTGAACTCATGTCCCGTCAACTAGGGGTTCCTGGTTTGTTTTTCCTTAGGCACAACATTCAGCAGCACCATTCATTGAATTAGTGAACCCACCATTCAATGAATTTCCAGCTTGGGTGTATGCCAAGCCTCTACCACTCTGGAGTGATTTATATACTGCAGTCTGGCAACTCATTTCATATGCTGCATGTCCTGGTAAGCTTCTTTCATCACCAAAAAAAAAAAAAAAAAAGGTCAGATGGGAGAATTGTGCAAATATAGAGTATAACGGGTATTATCAATCAGCTCAACGTTGATTTGCAAATATACTCCTTATCATTAGGGAACTTTTAAATGCTGTTCTGGGTAAATTGGAAAGTTTCAGCCAACATCTGTCTGTGTGATTTCTGTAGATCTGAATGTTCCCTCTCAAACCTGATTGCTGCATAATTACAGTGGCAGTGACAGCCCTCACTGCCTTATTATTCTTCCCCCAGGAACTCCCCTTTGAAGAGAGATTTCTTTCTATGTGACCTTTTTGGTCATATCAGCAAGAATGCTTTTCTTTCCTAAGTTTTGGTAGGAATGTTGGAATCTCCTGTTAATTTCTTTGTAACAAGATTGATCACTGACATTTGCTACCCAATGCCTCCCCATAAACAGCATGGCCTGAGGATCCTAGGTTTACCTTGTCCTTTGGGAATCTCTTTCTTCTGGATGGAAAAAATGTGCACACCCCAGAGTCTTGCAGGTTACTCCTAATAAAAGGAAAATTTGGTGATTTGGTTAGGCTGTCTCTGTATTTCTGTTCTTTACAAGTGTGCACAGAGTCCTGTCTGCTTGAACACAGGAGGAATCAAACACCCAGAGCTCCATCTCTGCCTCCAAAATTCTGCCCGCTGAAAGCCTGACTCAGAAGCGTGCTTAGTGTTCTTGCACCAGCAGTGGTTCAAGCATCTTTTCCCCATTTGCTTCTGAACTCTCTTTTTCAGCCTGTCTCGTGCACATCTGTAAGGAAAAGGAAAAGAAATCCAGAAAACCATTTTGCCTATGAAATATAGATTTCCAGTCAGACATGGGTATCCATGTTTTGGCCAGGCACATGCACTCTGTGGATGGAGATTAAGCAAGGCTATCCCTACCAGTGGGAGTCGGCTAATGCAGGACTCAGCTGCAGTGTTGATTATTTCTAGCTTTCTCCCTACATGGCTGAGAATGGCTGCAAGCCCCAGGAAGGAGATCTGTTTGTGCAGAGGAAGGGAGCATCCAATGCTTGGAGAACCTCAGTGTTTGCAAGAAATGTGTTAAGGAAGTGGGACCTCTGATGGCTGCTCTGGTTCCCAGACTTTACTGGCCGTCAGTCTTAGGTGACAACAGAATCTCACCTGGATCTGACTCTCCAGGAGATTCTGTGTTTAAGCAGACCCTGAGCAGGACATCCCAGCAAGTGAAAAAGAAAAAAAATAGTTTTTTTGAATCCTGAGCCTCCTTCCCACCCCACCTACCCTGTTCTTTCAGTGTGTATGGACAGCTTTCTAGTTGCAATGGACCAGAACAAACCTCATATAACAGGCTAACATTGCCTTGAGTGCTGAATCTCAGAATAGGTAAAAACTCTTATAAATATCTACACTGAGAAACAAAGTGGATTTTCTCATGTCCAGTGAGAAGTGATGACATGCTGAATCATTTCCTTTGTTCGGAGCATTAGCAGGGTCTGTATCATTTACCCAGCTGCCTGCTTTCATTAACACTGCTCCCATCCATTCTTGTATACACTTCCCCACTACTCATTCACATCCAGTTGTGCTGGTTCAGCTATTAGCAAGGGTAGCACGGGACAGTAACAAGCTCAGGGAACCAGTATGCATTTAAACTATCCCAGCAAGGAGGGTCTAGCTGGCTGCATGGCACCACAAGCAAGTTTATTGGCCCAATTAAGAGGCGATAGAGAATAAAGGGAATTGTGCAGCCTGATACTGCCACCAAAATAAATGTTTGTCAGATGTATTTGGACAGACTGGATTGAAGTCAGCCCCTTAACTCAGAAGTCAGCAGGGACATGCATGCGTGCGCACACATACGCAGAGGAGACGCGTGACAAGGAAGGACCTCAAAGAAGGGCAAAACCGGGATAATCTTTTCAACCTTACTGCTTATTAGATGCAGTAGACATCTAGCCAAGTCACTGGTGAAAGGTGGGATTAGTGCAGTACAAGGCATGCATCAAGTCTATGTGTTCCTCCAGTTCGTGTTGGTGCCTTATTTACGTAGATTTTCTGGACCCATTCTACCAGAATAGTTCAATACAAACACTGAGAGGGACCATCTGGCTGTCCCATAAAGCTAAATTACAGACTTCTGTGAGCATGACCCTGTGCAATTACCAAGATGGTGCATGCGGTTTTGGATTCAAAGAATTCTACTTTGTAATCTAAAATATCCTTTAGTTTTGATTTTTGTTATAACCAGGTTAATGATATGAAAGGGGAGATACCCATCAACTAAAAAAATGCCTAAGAAAAATTAATTATACAACACTCCAGTCATCCCCTAGTCACTAATCTGCTTGTTTCATTGAGTTATCACCAACAAGGACATTATTATTCTTACTTGTGTATGTCATGCTGCTATTTTAACAATTTAGATGACTCATCCTGAGGAAATAGAGCAAGAGACATCTATTTAACTTGATATTCAGCCATAGGTGGAAGCCACTTAGGTTTTCTAATTTGAAATGCAACTAATGAGAAATCACATTTGCAACTGTCCTTGAAGGGGGGAGGGGATTGAATGATTAATCTAACTAAGAATACAACTCATTCATTGAGATAATGGGAAAAGTTTGGGATTATAAGTGTGGGAAATCACCGGATCCCAGCAAGGGGCAGAATGTCCTCAATTTTACTTTACTTCAGTTAAGTGAAGAACACATGGGTTTCCCAGAGGTTTGACTCCTAACTGGGGAAAAGATAAAGAATTTGTCTCAGATCTAGTGTCTGATAGTGCCATATGTCAGAATTACTGATTATTATTATTATTATTGGTGTCTAAAATGACATCTTGTCACTGGCGTTTTAAGTAGCAGTTAAAATACCAAAGTAATTTGTATTTTCCTAGCAATCATCTAGTCATTAGGTTGTTATCTTAGCAGGGACAGGCTCTTCTAGGGTGCCTTATGCCCAGTCTATTTGTAGATATGCTTACTTAGGAATGGTGTGATTTTTTTTTTTTTCCCCAGTTTGTTCAGCCCTGCTGCTAAACAAGAGCTGATCATCAGCCCCTTGCAATCTCTGGGCACTCCTGATAAATACATAAATCTCTGTCACATGCATGTGCCTACGTGGGGTACACTGATCCTCTCTCTAATGGTATCTGATGTTGTGGGTTTTCTAAAGCACATTTCACGAATCCTTTTGTCTTTTTCCCTTGCCCTTTAAGAGCCGTGAAAATCTTTAGGCAATGGGTGGTTTGGGTGGACTGACAGTGATTGCATTTCCTCACCACTTGCCTGCTGATTACATTTCAAACTCTGAGTTCATTGTTGTTAATCCCAATCTCTTCCCCTTCTTGCTTTTTCGGCCATAGCTTTTGTGACCAAAATATGGAGAAGTGAGAATGATTCCAGCTGACCGAGTAGGCCAAGGACCTTCTGCAGCTCAGGACAGCAACTGAGCAGAAAGTGCAGCCCAGACTGCTCATCTGAAACCAGAGAAGTGTACGCAGGGAAAGCAGAAGTCTGCCTAGATATTACATACTGAAAGGGTATGTTTTGACACTGAAAGGGTATGTTTTGACCATAGTATTAGCAGATAAAAATACCTTATCAATGGATATGTGCTCAATAGCTGGCTTTTGGTATTAGCGAGGACTGGAGGGAAACATTATTTTGGCAACAGGAAAGAAGCAAAGTTTTGAAAAGAAAGTAACAGTAATTGGTAAAAGGTTTTGCAGAAGAGATCTGTAAAAAGTAGGAAATATTACTATCAAAGCTGAAAAATAATTGTAAAAAATAATTCTTTCAGGACTTTGACCTAATATCCAAATATTTATCATAGCACTGGATGAAAGAGAAAAAATCTGCATGAGATGTGACACATTACTGCCTATTACTTACTGTATCTTAATTATATTAAGCTTCCTGCTCTTTCAAGAGTTTAATATCAGCTATTATAACACTGACAATAAGAAGATTTTTCATATCTTTTCCTCTTATGTTTACCCATCTTGTTCTAAGCATTAGTCAAATGAGTTTATGATTTAGTGATGAGATATAGAACCACCGAGAAAGATTTTCTTTAGCGTTACCTGTTGTTTTTTTTTTCTTCCATAAGGTCACATTTTTTACACTTTGGATATCAGTTGTATAAATAATGTCAGAGATGTATATTCTAACCCCTGTGCAAACTTGTGACCATGGCCAGTGTAGTATCTGCCTTCTCTTTTTTTTTTTTTTTTTTTTTTTTATCTTCTGTAGCCCACAATGCGATTGCTTTTTACCATCACATGCAGTTCAGTAGTGCTGTGCCTGCTGTTTACAATAAGCAGTTTCCCAACAGGACACCACTTTATGATTATGTGTACAGACTTAGAGAACGCTGCTTTCAAGAAGTGTTTGATGACAGAGAACAGTATGTGTAGAAGAGTAGGTCTGAATATTACACTGTCTTGGCTCTATCTGTTTAGGCACAGATACAGAATTGTTGCCAGAAGTGAGTTGCCATCTGAGGTATGTAAAACTGGAAACTAAACACATTGGAAAACAAACAAAAGCTGAGAGCAAAACAGTATCAGCATGCCAGCTCTCTACCCAAGCCCACTGACATAAAGAGAAAGGTGTTAGCAACTGGGTTGTTTTCTGATCACAACAGAAAAATAAGAAAACCCCAATATTATAATAAGTCCGAATGAAAATGGAAAATAAAATAATTGATGTCAATGGTAAATGTTGCCAAAATCTGGATATGTAGAGGCTGAGCTAAAGATGCTAGAATTCTAGATTTTTTCTTCTTCTCTTGAAATTCTAGAATGTCTCTTGTAGACCAACAAGCACAAACTAGCTTATTCAGAAGTAATCTTTTGTTAAACAAGCCGTGTTTCTTTAGGTCCTTAGTTATAAATGGCAGATTATTACACTTTAGAAAAAGAAATCTAAACAAACTTGTCAAAGATTACAAATTAAGATAAAATTTGTGTATTGAAGCCTATTTGAACATTACCAAAAATGGTGAGACTTATGCAGAACTAATGAAAAGCAGGAAAAGGGTAGTATGTGTGCAGAAAGCATAAGGATGTTACCAGCCAGAAAAGGCTTCACAAACATTATGCTAAACATCATAAAACAAACAGCTTGCAAAGCCCAAGGTGAGTACTTGGTGCAAAGTAAACCAGCATGGCTCTTAAAGTGAACAGAAACCCTTGTTTTCAGAAAACAAAAACCCAACAAACAAACTTTTGGTGTTGGTGATACTTAGCTAGGACAAGTGGCCAATACCATAGACACATAAGGAAAAACTGAATTGCATTGAACAAGTTGTCTACCTGTTGCTAGGTGCAACACTAGTAGTCTACAGGCTGATTGGCATTCTAACGGCGCAACCATTGCTTAAAAGGAAGGAAGAAAGAAGAGCTCACTAAACCAAACAGGAATGTAAGGTACTGCTTTTACAGCTGCAAGGATGACAGGCTGAAAAGAAGATAGTGACTTTTAAGGTACAGAGAAAGCTGCATTTCTGTAGCCTCAGGCTATTACTGAAAGTCACTAAACAAAGTTCTCTTTGCCTGCCACTGAAAACCAGTGTCAGACCTGGTAAAACCAAAACCACCTTCAGAATTTGACAGCATAACAAAACAAGTGGACTGGTGGCCACAGCCCAGCCAGTTTTCACCTGGTTTGGTTACTTGCAGCATATGAGATCACAGAGCTTGAAACAGCTCAAACCCCTTACCCAGTTTCTTGTGCAGAGAGTTAAGCAGGTAGCCCATTCTAAGTTCTGGCAACACTTGAACTTGCTAATTCAAGACTATCCCTGGTGTGCCTGTACTGCTACTGCATAGATACAGCTTTACACTGCATGGAGAAAGCTTCAGTGTTCTTGTGATGCTGTGTTCAAAAGCAAACAGGTAGATGCAGATCAAAGAGGACAAGTGACTGCCATTTCATAAATGTGAAAAAGAAAGTTTAGGAATGGAACCAAAGTAAAATTTATTCCTACCTCCTTTTTTTTTTCATCCACAAGGAGCAGAAAAGTCAATTGAGATATATTGAATTGACCCAAACAAGAGATTTTGTTTAAGAACAGGAAAAAGGTATAGATTTTTTTTTTTCCTGTTCAGTGCTTCATTCTGCTGTAGGACTGTGGGTATTTATCTTCAGAAGCAAAGATTCAGAACGAACCATTACTTTAAAACTCAGAATGTTTTGATTCAGGATGTTTTCTTTCAGTCTGAAAACAGTATTTCACTTGCTCTGTACCTACATTTCTCAGCAGAAGATAGTAGTGACCAAAAATTCTCACACTGGTGTAATAATAACAGAGGATGTGAGATCCTGTTTAGAGTTTGGAGAATATTTGGTGAGAGAAATGGCGTACAAATTTGGTGCCCCCAGATCTACCCTCCTAGTGTTCACCTTGTTCTAAGAGCTATTTAGATGTACAGTACTAGCCGTATAGTTTTGTTGTTTTGCTTGTGTTAATGCCTGTGTGTGTCTGTGGCATGTAATCTGCTGCCAGCTCTGCTATAGGTGGCTGCTCCGACAGGACGGGGGCCATACGTGCCACTCCCAGGCTGTCTCCGCACCCCTGTAGGCAACTGTCCTACACCTGGGGGTGTTTGTCCCCAAAATCCCAGGCAAACATACTGCGGATAGAGATAGAAAGCATGGCTGAGAAACCAGCATCTGTTATTACCTCTTCACATCTGGGGGGCACTTTCCTCTCATTTTAGGGAGGCTATAGATGCTTCACGGTTGTGTTGTGACAACTGCCCACTCTTCTAAATTCTCTGACAGAGAGCAGAGGTGACCTGCTCAGTTCCCGGACTCACCCAGGGTTTTTTCCTCTCAATAGCTGTTTTGCACATCAGCCTTCAGCTGTGACATGCTTCAGGCTTGTTCAAGCACTCAATCTTAGTAAAATAAAAACCACAGTCAAAAAACAGATCTCTACCCCAGTTACATGGAGATGCATGATATAGTTTGTTGGGATGAGGTTTGCCCCCTTAGGTCATACATTAAAAGGTTTGATGTCTTCTGTTTCTGCTAGACCAGGAAAATAATTTCTGTTGCAGCTCTTACAAGCACTTAGCTAGTGATCTACTGGTAATAAAAATGTTTTTGTGTCCCAGTTCAAATACTGCAGCATACAGGAGATAAACAAAACTCTAACCCACCTAGCTCATGAGAAAACTGTAAACACTTCATAAAAATAAGCTTGTTTGGGACATGGCATCCAAGTGTTTGAATTATTTTATAATCTGGTGGTGAATTTCCACTGTATCTATCAGGAGCATACAAGTCTCAAAACAATAATTTGTAAAAGTTTTGTGAAAACTAGGTAGAGGAGAAGACCATGCAGGTACTTTAGTGGAAAGAAAAGGTGACTAGAGCCTGCATCTGAGTACAGCTGAAGAAACCTAGGTGGCAATAAGTTTTATCAAAGTTCTGACAGTAGGAAGAGTTTCAGTTGAGACCTGTTGTTCTTTAGCCACCTGAACTGATACTCTGTAAGCCATATGCTACAGGAAATGAAAATTCATTAGTTTGGATGACAATGAAATGCAATGCCACTACCAGCAACATGACAAGACAGTATTTTTCAGATATTTAGAGTCTATATAAATTATTAATAAGTGTTTTAACTTATGCATCCTTGTTCTTCCAACCACGTGTTACTTAGATTTGTAAGTCTGTGTGTACATATATGTGTGCAGGGAAGAAAGATTAAAATGGATATTTAAATAGTGGATGCATTTCTTTCAATTTGCTTATGTTAAAAGAACTGGAGTCTTTACCCTTGGTCTATTGTCTAGATCCCCAGCCCTGCAATCTACAGTGTGTAGATTGCCTTGTAATCACAGCAAGCCACTGGTATATTGTGTACTTCAAAACTGGAATGGGTGCAAACTAAAACCTGCTAGTGCTTATGCTAAGATCCTTGTAAAAAGCTTTCTAACTAAGGTTACTATTTATGGAGGATTATTAGTATTAGCCTGTTTGAAATTTCATGAAGAATGTGGAGAAAGAAGTTAATATTGACATATTGACCTGTGTGATTTTATCACTCAGGGAAAAGAGATTTTGGCATTATTGCAGGAAGTTCTATGCAAAAGTCAGCTGAGCAGGTATCAAAAAACAAATTTAATGGTAAAAATTAATAGAAAAGGAATAGAGAACAAACCAGAAACCTATGTTACTATGTAAGTACCTGGTGCATCTTATAATTAGAGAACTATATGCAGATCTATATTCCCTTTTCTCCTCTCCTTACCTGCAAAGGGTATATTAGGATTTGAAAAGAAGAGCAATAGAGAAGGGCAGTCAGGCTTCTGTAACAAGGAGAGATTACATGGACTAAGTATGTAGTCTGAAAAGTATGGTTGTGAGGCGAGTATGGCAGAGTTTGATAGATATGAAAAGGATGGGAGTGATTAAAAGGGAAAAACTATTTTTTGTTCCTCCCAGTGAAAGGACTATGGGACTTCAGATAGAGCTACAAGGTAGTTGGTTTAAACAAACTAAAGAAGTACATTTTGTACGAGCACAATGATTCAGCCATGGAACTTACTGTTGAGGGACAGTGAAGTGCTAACATTCTAGGTGAGTTAAAAAAAGATAGACTTGAATGAGTCCCAAAGGTAAAGACTGTGAGAAACTGTGTGAGTGTACTGCAAGAGATCTCGCTGAGTGATAGACAGTGCCTATGCCTTTTTTCTAACCTTTAGTGGCCACTGTCAGGGCTGATCTGTTGCAGTACAGTGCATTCTTTTTAAAGAGTATTTGAATTCTAGCTGCATCTACAGTAAGTGAGGGAAGAAAACTGTAAAAAATGTTCAAGACAGTGGTATTATTTGCATTATTCCACTGCATTCATTACTGTTGTTTAATGAAATACCATTTTAAATTATATTGCAATTCTACAGCTTCTGGTAATACGCATGCTATCTCTAACGTAGGTGAAACATCATAGAATCATAGAATCACAGAATGGTATGTGTTGGTAGGGACCTTTAAAGATCATCTAGTCCAACCCCCCTGGCCATGGATAGGGACATCTTCCACTAGATAAAGTTGCTTAAAGCCCCATCCAACCTGACTTTGAACACTTCCAAAGATGGGGCATCCACAACTTCTGGATGTGTAGATAACTAATTCGTACAGAAAGTATGGATAACTAATTGGTACAGATATCCTGTGCATTTTTATTTTAATCACAAACTAATTTTGAATCACAGCTGGAAATCATGTACACAGTAATAATTTACACACTAAAATTATTTGTCTCTTCAAATTTTCATTTAGGAAAGATTCAGGCATCTGCATACTAATAAGCATTTGGTGTCCAGACAAAAAGAGGCTTACCTGGTTATACATGCTGCTTGAAGGTTTGGCCAAGAGTTTCAAAAGCAACTTGTCATTTTGTGTGACTGTTTGTTGATACCCAAATAAAGGCAGCAGTAGTGCCTGGCTTTTCAAATATTTTGGCTTGGATCTGTCTACTGGTCTTCTCAGAACATAATTACTTAGGCTAAAACTCAAAATTATTCAGAAGTTTTAAGATAAAAACTTATGAACAAGGGAATCTTTGCAAGTTAGATAGGCAATGAATGTAGTATATTAGTCATTCTCCTTTTCTATTTGTACATAATTATCAGTACCAGTTCTTTTCCCACTGTAAGAGATTTGATGATAAAATAGCAAGTCAAAACAAAACACCAGAAAGTGATATAAGCATTTAATTCTCATTAGCAGAATCTAATTTCTCTGAAGTGTATTAAATATATCTTTAGTAAGTGCAGTGTGGCCTTCTTATGCTCAAATGACTAAAAGTCTCAATGTCTGTGTACCTTAGTCAAAAGTGTTTATAGCTTTTAGTTTAAAACACATATCGTACCAGATCGAAATTTTTAAAGTAGATCCACAGTTATTTGGTCATTCCCAGTTTCACATCAAGAATTAGGTACTAAAATTTTTCACAGTCTGTTTTTTTCATCAGGAGGTCATTAATGGCAATTAAGAATCTCTATCTACCTCTGTTACATAATTTCTGTCCTTCTGCTAACCATTACTGGTTTACTTTGTCAAATGATAACCCTGGCAAGACCAGCAACAATTGCTACTGCCTACCTGAAACTCCCAGTTTAAATAAATAAAAATTTTGTTTGCTTAAAAAATAACCTTGTCCCATATGTTGCAAGTATCAGGTCTCTTCTAAATCTTACCTGGCCTTCACACTACTCTAGAGATTGGGACTACCAAAAAGATATGAAATTACATCAACATATGTCCTAACTAATTTCACCAGATACATATATGGGGCACCTCAAATGGTCTTTCATGGAGTTCCCACATGTGATGTTCTTCAACTAACAAACATTCTTGTACAGTTTTAAGTGCTGTTGGATAGCAGTCTCCAGGGACTTCAAAAGACTAATGGAAAAACATTTTTTTATTCTACTCATGCAACAGGTCACAAGCAATTTTCAAGTTACTTCCTCTTGAGGTCAAATTATTGATGCAGTCATCTAAGTCAGCTGGCTTCTAAAGAAACCATAATTAGAAACAAGATCGATAGAAACCTACTTAGTTGAAATATCTAACAGACGTTTTCAATGATAAGGAATAGTTACAAATGTTAGAAGCTTTGTGGGACATGATTGTAATGACTATTTTTATGTGTGCCACACTTCAGAATTTGAAAAACAGTGCTAAATAGTCTATGACAGGTTTGCATCATTAAAGTCCTTTTAAAAATATGGAATTACTACTGTACACTAAAAACTTGGTGAAATATGTGGGAAAAATGCTGCCCAGTACTTTCAGAGAGCCAAAACCTCCTACAATATTTCTGCACAACCAAACTCCAAAATTAAAAGAACAATTAAAATAACCAGAATATATATTTAAATTTCTGTTTTGTTTCTCCCACACAGTTTTCCTACATCTAATTTGCAAAATTTGCAAAGCTCTAGTCTAATGCCCAGTGTGAAACCCTTCTTTTGGTATTTTATAAGGTCTTTTGAAAAATCCCTTTTAGCTCTCCCTCTCTTGGTACCTCAACATTTTTTATTCCACAGAGTTCAACTATTTCAGCTGCAACCTCAGTCTGGCTAGCCTCTGGAGTTGGTTTGCCTCCAGCTTCAGTGACAGCAAGATTTGTTTTCTTGGGTCATTATTCAGGTAACTTGGATCCCCATTTTTCATATCCTAAAAAATTTTTGTCCTTATTACTAATGATTTACTAATTATGAAGTCAGCGGCACCATTCTGACCTTATCATATTTGCTATATGAACAAGTCAGTAGTTCAAACTGAGGCAGAAACTGCCAGCAATAACTGGCTTAAGCATTATCAAATTGCACTGTCAGGAACGTTTCACTCATGAAAAACAATTCTGTAAAAGCTGTTGTCATAAGATCCTCTGTGGTATTGCCTTCTAGTTATTCTTATGTCAGTTGCACTCTGCTGACAAGTGAAAAGCTTTTTTTTTTGAACTTTTTATCTGTCTAATTCCCAAGAGATCTGAAAGTGCAGGAGATCAACAGGAAGACAAAGGTAAAGACTAAAGAGCCTGACAGGGCACAGAAAATGAGAAAGAGGAGATTGCTGAAGACCAGTCAGTAAACAATAACTTCTACACCAAAGCTTGACAACCACAAGCACAATTTTGAATTGGATTTGGAAGTGAAGAGAAATCCAGTAAAACAGAGAGAGTGTTATAGCCCTTTCTGGTGTGGAAGATTAGCTTAGCTTACTAAAAAGCACAAATATTTGGTATTTTTTCTTTAAAAATAGCTGTGATTTCTTTTATGTTTTTTTAAATGCTTCTAAAGTAGTGGGAATGCTACCACCATGTACATAGACCATGCACGTTGTATGCTGTTAGTAAATACAGTTTACTCAGGCATAGGAATCTTTCTATTGCATCTGTGATATGAAGTGTGAAAGGCATGCCAATAGGAATAGAGCTACAGCATGACAATGGAAATGTAGAAATGAAGTTTACGGAGTGTTCCAGTTTCTGTATGAATTACAGCAAAACCAGGACTGATTTAAAGATGAATTCTGATGTGTGAGGTGGAAGCGGGGAGACAATGATTGATTTAAATGAACTGAGTGTCCAAGCTATACTCCAAAACGTAGGTACTGTGGCTGTAATTGTCATGCATGTATTTCTGTACATAATTAACCATTTAGATTGCTGATGTTAAATTCTCCATTTCTATGCTGGATGTACAGTTGAACTGTATAATATTTCTAGCCATTTGAAAATGAGGCCTGCAAAAGAGAATATTTTGTTTGAAGAAGTATTCTAGTCCATCACCTTTTCATGATTTACTGTAAAAGGACAGTATGTAAATATAAACTACATTATATTATTCATGTGTCTTGTAAGTTAAATTGAAGCAGCTTTCAGAAGGGTTCATTTCTTGTTGCAGTTGTGTACTTCTACATTTGCCCTTTTCTCTTCTCCTGAACACTGGTGGGGGTGGTCATTTTGATTTACTTGAATCCGATCCAGTGGTACAGTCAGGTTACCTGTGAAATAGCAACTGTGTAAAGAAAAAGCTATCATCTGCTTTGTACTTTTCAACCTTCTTAGCACCATAGTTGGTACTCAGACTGCTGAGTCTACTTTCTAGAAGTAATTCATATTAACATCACGCATTTATGAACCTTCTAGCCATTTGCAACTTTGCAGTGACTTTCAGCTTATTTTCCTTATGATATTACAGCTTTCTTTCCAATGTAGTAGAATTAAGATTGGCTTTTGGGAGAATGCCACTCAGCAAGGTCAGATTCTTTACTAATTCTATCTATCTTGTGTGCTGCGAAACCCAACCAGGATCAAGAAAAATAGGCAATTATTCTATGTATGGGCATTCCTCTATGCAGCAATAGTAGAGAATATCATATGAGAAGCAGAAGAGAACTTACTTACCGTTTCTTAATTCCTGTATACGGAAGAATGCAATATGAACTGTCTGTCTAGGTGTCCAAACAGTGGTTTGTAAAGACTTTGTGGGTGAAGCTTAACAAGAAAATTCTCCCTGAGAATGTATCATAGGAGCATTTCTTGAGAACGTTCTCTAAGGATGCATCCCACAGGCCTCATGAAACAGCTTGATGGATATTGTATGGCTGAAGTTCCCTGATTCACTGGTGATGCCTTTTACCACAGGTAACCTAGTTTTAGTAAAACACTAAGCTAAGCCCTGGATCAACAGATATTTAAAGGAGTGCTGTGCTTCAAGGCTGGAGGAGTCTCTCTTATTAAAAATATCACTTTCATATCATCAAACATGTTATGTTTCTTTACGATGACAACACTGACAGCTGGGAAAACCTATCTGGGGTATTATCACTGAAAGGATGTAATAACGAGACTAGCTTTGGAGTGCTAAACATCATGATTTCTTTTGTTTTTACAAGTTACTCCACAGGAATCTTTCTAAAAATGTTTTGGGCTGATAATTTTTTGATATCGTAAAAAGCCTTGGCCAGGCAGTGGCCTGAGCATTGTGCTAGAATTTGGTGGCAATGATGAAACCAGAACATTCCTATAATTAGAAGCTGAGCCTTTACTGTGCAAGGTTTTAATGTAAATGAGTCATATAGTCTGTGAAGTTACTGTAGAAGTGGTGTACAAGGACTTCTGAGAGATGTCATTGAAAAAAGCAAGAATGGCTTGATGTTTGCCTCATCATTTATAAGCATAATTTTTCAAACACGGTTTTTTTGCAGGTACTTATGATGCAGACAGTGTAACTTATGCCATGACCAATATCTGTCCGTGTATTTCCATGGTACTATACAGATGTCATGAAAAAGACTGTGGATGGATGTTGAACAGGTTCACATGCAATAAAACAGAGGGAGGTGTAAGAAGAAAAAAAAAAAAGGTTTGTCTTAAAATTTCTTGCAATTACTTTCTCCATAGCTCCCATTAATTGTAACACTGACTCCAGATAAAAATAGTGATTCAGATCTGTGAGCTGCTGTTTGAGGACTGGGCACATAGGCGTTTCTACACTGCTGTCTGTTCACGTGCTGTGGAGGTGTTCATCGTGATCTCACTTTAAAGCTTTTTGGCTGTCAAGAATAAGATGGCATGCAAATTACTCCATAAATTGCATGTCTCAAAAAAATGGAGCTGCAAAAACTGCTCTGTATCTGAAACCCCCTTTTGAGGTTTGTGAACACAACCTGGGAACAGCAGAACAACCGCCGAAGCCAGAGTGGGGAGAGGGAGGAGAAACGCCTAACTTACTGTTTGCATAGAGAGCAGTTACGATAGATAAATTCGCAACATTGGGATAGGGAAATGTTTAGCTCAGCCTTCCTGCAATCCAGTTCTAACCCTTACAGTATTTCTTCCATAATGCTTCACCTTGAAATAGAGTATATTATTACAGAAGACTTTTTTTTTCCTCTGACTTATTTTGCTTCAGAAAATACATTGTCAGTTCAGAATACTTTTTGGGTTAATAGTGTTTATACTTTATGCCAGTGCATTCTAGTGCACTATAATGGATTTTCTTCTTGAGGAAACTCTCTAAGCACTCCATAATCAATAATAGATCAAGTAAATAGCATTTATTTTGTAGATGTCTATACCACTTCAAGTCCCCATGAGCTCTCAAACCAGAATTCCTTGTGCTGGCATCTGCAAAGAGATTTAGGTTTAACCTAGTAGAAACAATCAGAACTGCAAAGTGGCTCTGGATGAAGTGCGTCTCTCCCAAGACAGATGAATGCCTAATGCAAAACTGGGTCCAGTTACTTTTTAATATGCCTTCATATTGGATGCTGCTTCCAGATAAAACCAGTCTTTTTTACTCAAGTTGCAAAAAAACCAGACAAATTATATCCAGTGCTGATAGATCCTTGTGTGTTCCAAATGTCTTCAGCGTGACACTGATTTTTATGACATATTTTCTACCAGTGATGTACAAACTTACGTAAACAATTTTCTGTTTCTCAGGTGTTATTTGAAGTAGTCTTGCAGTTTTTTCTGTTCATTTTACATATATTACAAGACTGTTATTTTTGTGATGTAAGGTACAGACCCTAGGGGTAGTACCCCTTTTCCTAAAACTGGAAAAATCAACAGTTCAGGCATGCTTTTTTATGTTTTTTTAAATATACATGTAAACCATATTGATATGTAATTATCAGCAATTTGTTTCGTGTCATCATGAAAGCTTAAGACATATCAGAAATAGGAAGGATTTGCCTTTAAGAGCAAGAGACCACAAATTCTACCTGTGTCTCATCCACTCTGACTATAAAAAGTAGCAGCTTTGGCTTTCCAAGATAGCCTCTGTGTGTGTGTACACCTATCATAATCTGCTTTGGTTTTGTCCAGGCTTCAGGCACACCATAATTTAAGTGGTTCACAATAAGAGTAAATAAGACAAAGAAACCTTTGTACTATAACAAATATATCTGAAAACATTTCTAATGAGCTGAAACTGTCTGAAAATTCAGGGCCTAATGAACTTGAGGGAATGAGGGACATTTTACATTGTACATTTCAGATTTTTGTTATAAGGCACATTACCATGATCTACCATAGACTCATGCTTTAGTGCTGTGGAGTTTTAGTCTTGTGGGATTCTTGGGTTAATTTTTTGTGGCTGTGCTAGGAAAAGCCTTTGTAAATATTAGTAGACTTTTCAAAAGTAAACATCTCAGTTGCCCATTGTTTTCCAGTCTGTATAATTCAGGAATGGCTAAGAGATGTCAAACCAAGGCTCTTTATGTTTTCTTCTTAACTTGCAATTGGAACAAAATTGTGCTTAGGCCTTGAAATGAATATGTATTTGAAGAAATATGGAGTTTCAAATCCATCTAAATCAGAACTTCTTATTAATATAAGTCTACAAATGATACGTTGTCATACCAAAATTTCCGACTTAGATTATGGCATTGAGTTAGAAACACCAGTGGCTCAAGTGCACCAGGATGTTTTCTGATAGTTTCAGATCTGTGTAGGCTGACCTAGATCTCAGTCCTGGGTGCTTTCAGTCACACAGTGCGCAGCACATCTGGATGTCTTTGCTTCTGCGTTTCTCAGTGCATACGTCAAACTCCTAACTTTCTTGACTGCTAAGTATTGGACTTCACTAGGAGCATCAGGTGAAGGGAGGTAATGTATATGCTTCCTACAGCAAGGGATCACATCACCTAACATGTTTGGGGCACTGGATGTAGGCACTGGTCAACAGGTATTTTAGACAGGCCTAACTGCCACTACAGCGCAAGAGATTTGGCAGGTCCGTATGCATACAGTTTCACTCACACTGAGAGTAGTAATGCCAGTGTAATAACTGCTACCCTGTACAGCTCTGACCTGTGCTCCTGGGAGTAAATACTAGGTTTTCTATCGACTGCAGTTACCCTAGGATTAGGCCATAAATAGAATGTATTTTGTGTTTGTGCACCTGCATGTATCAATGTATGTACTCTGTGCCTTGAAATGTGTCCTTGAAATTAAACATATGCTTCTCCTTTACTTGAAGCATCCCTCTCCTATTGAGGAACTCGCAAAAGATTACTTTGTGGTCACTTTCTATCTGTTCTCAGTTTACTTCTTTTTGTGGCTTTTTTTTAAACATATGCCATCAATGTAGCAGTTTCTAGACTTTACTAAGCTGTTTGCCTCCTCCAAGTGAGTTGGTGGCCCCAAATATCACAGTAAATGTTTGGATTTCTGGCTGGACCTCCAAACTTCAGTTTGAATTTTCATGAACCCAGCTGGGAGCATGGCACCTAATTTGAGAACTGTTAAGTGAAGGTGAATACGGGAGCAGAAGTTGTCCCCCTCCTGGTAAAAGGAGGAGTGCCAGACACTCAAGGCTAGGTCTGTATACTGCACTCCAGCAACATGCAGCTTTCCCTCTCAGTGGAATGGACCCATCACTAACAGCTTATTGCTTTGCTCCTCTTTTATGTTTTACTTTCTTGTCATAGTTTATTGATGGTATGTGTCATGATACTAATTTGACTTTATTGTGGCCACTTCTGGTAGTCTTTTAACTAAGATGTGAGAATATAACAGTAATACCACCAGGAGCAATAATCTAGGATTAGTCATTGTGGGAATCACTGAGCATGTGTTAGTTTTCCTGTAAGTGATTTCCTAAGTCTATGTAACTCTTTAATTCTCTGAGTGTATCCAAAGAGAATGGGTTATCTCTGACAGTTCTGTTCCCTTCCATTGCATAGCATACCAGATAATCATCTGTGATATAAAATTAATTACCTATACAAACAGGACCAAACTCTTCCCCATTTCTGAGTCCTCTATACTGCACAACCGAGGAAGGCAGCCAGTAAAAGCAGTCAGTATAAAGTGATCTGTGGAGACTGTTCAGATGGAAGTAATTTCACCTATTCAGTTGCCTAAAGTTGGGAGTCCTGTTATTTAGTAAACCCCCCAAATCAATGGAGAGAAAACAGCTACTTCCAATGCATGATTTTTTCCATCTGAGGAAACGTAGTGAAAACATATGGTGTAAATTACTATCTGGAGGCACCTGTTTCTGCCTGGTGACCACAGAGAGAGCCTAGATAAATAGCCTAGATACATCAGTTTTAGAAAATGAAGTTGAATGAAACAAATCCTGTTCTCTGTGTAGATGGCTTTTTACAGTACTCATTCCCCACAGGTTGTGGTGGTGAATCTTGCAGCTGTCACAGCTCCAAAAGGCTAATGGCAAAATACGTTTAAAGAAATAGCTTCAAGCAATGTCATCCCATGGCTTCTAATAATGATGTTCCCCATGCAGCCTCTGGCTCAGCAACTTAATAAGTTGTTCGTTGCCAGAAGATAGGAGAATGTCTCATAATTTAACCACTTAAACACTATGTGTTCTTAATTCATATCTCAAATTATTTACTTCCCAGAAATGAGCAAGGTTTCCAAATCTATTCATGTCACCCAGCCCAAATAATGTCACAGAAGAGGATACTGTTGACCAAGTCCTGCAATCTTTGCTTATTTCTTACAAGCATCTCAATATTTACAGCCATACACCTTTTGTAGCCATTCGTACTTCCTTGGAAGCTGTCACAAGTGAATTTGTGAACCCTGCTGACTATGTTAATTTGTTGTGACTGAGTGACTTCACAGTTTGATTTAGTAGAAGTTTAGAATTTACTTGTGGCAAATCGTAGGATTTGATAGTGATATTTTAATAGCACTCAATCATCAATGGATTAACAAAGTGATTAGACAAAATTAATCAAAACAATGACTTAGATAAAGATTCAAAGATGGCGAGCTTCACTCTGTTACTACATGGAAGAAGTACACAAAGGAAAATTAAGTTACACTTGAGTTAGAATGATTCACAGAGAGACCATGGATGCAGAGGATAAGGAGGACCCTCAAGTTTAGTCACAAGGTTCAGAGTAGACTCCCTTGCTTTCTAAACTCCTTTTCAGAGTGGAGTCAAGGTGCAGCTAGGTCCATTCTTAGTCTCAAACTTGGTGCACATTTTATATCTAAGGACAATATATATATAGTAGCAGTAAAAGACTCACTTTGGAATTAAATCATACATGTACAAGCTACTTAAATCAACTCATATGCTCATACACATAGAGATGATTGTATATATATATGTGTGTATATATATACTTATATATAAAGGTATACCTGTTACAAAATTCCCCTTGAGTTCAATGAATACATCAAATGTTTTGGCATTTCCCAATGGGTGAAAGTTGAGCCTCAAGGAGTGAAAAGTTTCAGCCTAGGCTTCAATGTTGGTCTTTGATGATGGACCTCCAATTTTAGCAAACTTAAAAAGTTTGCTAGCTCTTTGAGGCATCCCACTCAGAGGGAGATGCTGGTTGCAGCCTGCTGCGGTCCAGGAGAGTTCAAAGAGCCTCACTTAGGATCACTGCTTTATAGGATAGTGAGATGATTGGCTTTAGTCATCAGTAAATTTCCAGCCCAGGCCACAATCCAGGTTGATAATCACTGGAATGCCAGTAACGACCAGTACCTCGCCACTTGGGCTATGACTGAGATAAGGTATGTCCCAAGGCTGTCAGGGGATAACTGATTGTTCCCATTCCCACTCCCCGCCTCAGCCATGTAGGAGTTTCTGGTACGGACAGTGCCACATAATCATCCAACCCTTTACACCAAGGCCAAGATCTCTCAGGAGTTTCTATGCTTTAAATCTACTCTGGCTGAGGATGAGTGAAAACTACAAAAAGCAGTTGTCATTTGATATCTAGGTAAAAATTTCAGTCATGTCAAGAATGAAGAATAGATTTCAACATAGCACTGTGGGAATAAAGAGCAGGAAAGGAAAGTATTTTATGAAGGGCAGAAGACATAAAGACAGAATGAGTAGATAGTACTTGAGTCCTGGATCAGCAAGTGAGATAAAGGTAAATAAAAAATATTTCCCACAGTGGTGACAGTTGTTTAACCATTTCAGAATTTTTTCACTTGCTCTGGATCATAACAAAGCCTCACTGGAGCAGTGGGAATCCTGTCCACAAAGAGAATGAACAAAGTGTGAGGTTGAAGGAGGACTGGATGCTTGAGAGGCAGGCAGCAATGTTAATGGCTCACAGGACCCTGAGGGACTAGAGGCAGCATCTTTGTTGATGGGCTCCACGAGGCTAATATAAGGGCATCCCTGTTGAGTTTAGATCACTTTTATAGCTTCAGTGCAGTTATTTGAGCAGTAATAATTGAACTGAAAATATTTCCCTGAGATAAATGATATGCTAGGTGTGGCAGGGGGGTAAGGTAGCCACTAACCTTACCAGATCATTACTCTTCTAGATATGCTACATGCTTAGTTATCATTGCTGTTAGAAGCAGAGTACGGAAACAAACATGCACTGGGGCCACATTCATCATTAGTGGGTATAGGTTTATTTGAGCTTATTGACTATGTAAATGTATACCTACGTTGGAATAACTGATATCAGGATGGAGAGAGAATGTATTTGTATTGCCAATTCAGTAGTCTTCTGTGGATTTTATGACCTAAGAAGATTCAGAATGTCTGAGCTGTCTTTCAGTGTGTTATTCAACCAGTGTGTTTGGGTCTATATTCATCAGTATTATGGTATGAATTTTTAAGAATTCAAGCTTTTTAAACACATGATTTTATGCTAACTTTCTATACTTGCTTTAACACAAACTTCTTACCTTTAATTTTGTCTCTGCTTCTGTTCTTATAGTAAGGCAAGAGGGAAGAGGCGAGATGAATGAAAGCTAGTAAATTACAGAGGGATGCTGTCTGTAACGCTTGATGTTATCACATACATACCAATATATTTCAGTGATTCATTTTGTTTCTAGTGCAAGTTGTTATGTTGTTAAATAATCAAACATCTTTATCTGAACCTTCCTAAGTTTATATTTTGATGCATTAGAAATGGCCCTACACCAAAGCCCTGGAAAAGAACTGGATATGCACACAGGAAAACTGAACCAAGATCTGGATTCAGAGTCCAAATACTACCTATTTTATGTCCCAAACCACTACTGTGAGCTGAAGAGCATATCCCTTTGGAATGTTTAAAACTAAAATTAGTTGTATAAATCTCGTCTCTTAACAACAGTAACAGCAAAATGCTTTGGAAATTAAGCAGTAATGCGTTGGAAATTAAATATGTCAACGCTTTGAATCTGATTTTCTCTTGCATACTATAAACTTGAGATCATATAAACTATTATCTGAGCAGCAAGAATTTCTCTTGTTGACCCTTTGATGTGCATAGGTGTATATTTGAAAAGGCATTAGCACCTCCAGACTGAGGATGCAAAAGATACAGTTGTCCTACCATTGCTGTCACATGACAGATAGTGGCTCTGTAAAATTCTCTTACTTCCATAAAACGTAAAATGTCTTATGGAAGTAAAGAGATGACTGTGTGTCGTGGTTTAACCCAGCTGGTAACTAAGCACCACGCAGCCGCTCGTTCACTCCCCCCTCCCTCAGTGGGGTGGGGGAGAGAATTGGGAAGAAAAAAAGATTATTTTATACCACCAGGGTTGGAGTAGCTGCAGTGGCTGTGGATGGGATTGGGGTAGCTGCAGTGGCTGTGGCCTTGTCATCAGATCCAGAGACTTTCATTTTCCTTTGGATGTATGGAGTAGTGTTGAACAGGGCTTGGTAAGCATGGGCCAGGCCCCAGCAGATTGCAATGATTTGTGTTTGCCTAGAATTGCCAGGGTGACAGCACACCTTTTCCAAATATTCTACCACTTTTTCAGGATTCTGCACTTTTTTTCAGGAGTGAAGTTCCAAAACACTGGAGGTACACACCGTTCTAGGCATTTACCCATACTACCCCAAATACCCTGCCACTCATAACTATCCAGCCCTGGGGCAGACCTCTGGATGGTATTAAGTTGCTTACTAACTTTGGACAAAACTGAAACAATATTCCAAACAAATGCCAGTAGGTGTACCTTAACTATCCAAGGATGTTCAAGATACTGAAAAATTATTGTAATGAAGGAGGAAACATCATAAAAGAAGGCAGAGAAAGTGCCATTCTGTGTTTCCTCCACAACAAACTTCTCAGCATCTGATGTATAATTGCTAATTTTCTCCGCGAGGTGGTACCCAAAGTGCAGTAAAGACTTCAATATGAAACCCAAATACCACATAAGGCTCAAGGTCATTGTTTTAATAACAAGTCTCCCAAGCAAAAAATGATTAGTCACTGCAGAGCACAGCAAACTGCAAAAGCCAACACCAACTTTTAACATGTAAAGCAAAGGAGGGAGCATGGTGCAGATCGGGTAAACTAAGATTGAAAACAGATGAATCAAACCATGACCCACAACTCTTAACCAATATAAATTCCTTAATATTCTCTGGTTACTCTGTCATTATCTCAAGCCCTTCAAGCCCCATGTTGGGCATCGAAAAAGACTGTCGTGTTTTAACCCAGCTGGCAACTAAGCACCACGCAGCTGCTCGCTCACTCCCCCCTCCCCCAGTGGGGTGGGGGAGAGAATCGGGAAGGAAAAAAAGGTTAGAGCTGTCGGCTGAGATAGAGACAATTTAATACGAGAAAATAATAATAATAGTAATAATGAGAATGGTAACAGAATATACAAAACGAATGATGCACAATGCAATTGCTCACCACCCGCCGACCGATGCCCAGCCCGTCCCGAGCAGCGATCACTCTTCCTCCTCCCTGACTAACTAACCCCCCCCGAGCATGACGTTCTATGGTATGGAATAGCTCTTTGGTCAGTTTGGGTTAGCTGCCCTGGCTGTGCTCCCTCCCACCTTGTTATGCACCTGGCCGAGCATGAGAAGCTCAAAAAGTCCTTGAGTAGTCTGAGCACTACTTGGCAACAGCTGAAAATATCAGTGTGTTATCAACATTCTTCTGGTACTAAATCCAAAACACAGCACTATGCTGGCTACTATGAAGAAAATTAACTATCCCAGCAGAAACCAGGACAATGTGTTATTTTTCCTGAGGGAAAGCTGAGTATATACATCTGCATGTTTTATTGCTTCATATATGTGTGCGTATATTTGTGTATATATATATATATATATATATTTGTATATATACATGTGTGTGTATGAAGAGAAAGAAAGCAACATGATCAAACACAGACAATATGTAAAATATAAATAATTCATAATCTAACTTTATAGAAGCTGAAAGGTACTGGTTTATGAGGTTTACTTAGCTTATCTAGAGACCTGGAAGCTCCAGAAAACTAAACATTTGATTTAGAAGACTATTCATTCCTCGATCTTATTTATACCGTCAATAGGACAAACCTGTTTGATTTGCTATGGCTAAAAATATTACTGGGAAAAAAAGATCTTTATGGCTTTAGAGATTATCTACTGTTTGCACTTTGTGTTTTATATTGCATGGATCATTGTTTGCAGCAATGATTGTAACATCACAGAGATGCCATTATGGTGATTTTCACCTGAGGGATAGGTAGCAAGTCTCTAACAGAAAGCTAATGTTTTTAGCAATAAAAACATGGATAAAGAGTAGAAAATATCTTATATAAAGATGCAATATCTGCAGAAGTGTTTCTAAGTGGAAACTACCTAGAGGTTTATATGGTGGTTCTGTGACTCTTTGAGGATGAGTAGACAGTAAATATGCACAAAGCTATCTAGGATTAAAAAGTGCTATGGACAGTTCTCAGAGAACAAAGTGCTACGTGGTGTCCTTGTGTTCAGAAATATCATATAAAGGGCATAATTTATGATAAACAATTTTTAGAAAGAAGAGAGGTTGTATTCAGCAAAGATTGGGAAGCAATATTTGGGAATACATATTTTAAAGAAGGGAAGACATGGAAGCTAGGGGCATGCTAGGAACTAAGAAAAATATTCAATAGAAAAATATTCAGAATTCATCTGCTTTAATCTGACATCTAGCTGTGGCTTTTTTTGAACAGTTCCCATTGTTAAAGTATGTTCAGTTCTAGTTTTTTTCTCACTCTAGAGCTTAAAATTTTGTGATTTGAGGCTTGGACCTAGTTCTGATTATTGTGTCTTACATGTCCCTTGGTTTAAAATTCTTTCCACACCCAGAGGACTTTTTGGCTCAACTTGTCCAGTGTTGGGTGCTTTTAATACTCTGAGGATTGAACGGCAGCACCATTTGGTAACTGATACTAAAAGCCACATCTATTTAACAAAATTTCTGGCTGCTAGAAGCTCTCCAGGAAGTGACATTTCCACCATGTTTGCTCCTCAAGACAGTGTAGAGAGTAAATGGCTGCAACAAATTTATTGTTAATATTGAGTAGGTTTTCCTGTCACACAATCTGGTTTGTGGAAGTCTACAGAGCACCAGAAAGTAGATCTCCACTGCCTGTTGTACTAGTGCAGTTTTCACAAGAAAAATTACTGTCACATTAGGACCATTGATAACTTTTCCAGCATTCAGTACAAGGATTAAATGTCTGTGGAAAATGTGCCTGATTCAATTTCTCCAGTCACACTGGAAGGGCAAGTCAGGCCATCTTTACTGCTTTACTGTTATGAATGTACCTGTATCTCCTTTCTTGACTTTCGTCACCAAGGCTTTATTTGGTACCTTTCTGAAGGTCCAGATTCATTCAGTACTTGAGCTTGTTTTGGATATGGGGGCCTGTATTTTGCTTTATCATTTGCATTCCTGGTTATAGGAGTGCATGTTTTACATGGTTATGAATTTAGAACACAATTTCTGTAGCAATAATTGCGATGTTTTAAGAGATTGTACTGAAAAATTGCTGGGAAATTGAGGAAAACGTCTAAAACGTACATGATAAGTGCATATTCCCACTAATAAATTATAAAGAAATCTGAGGCATGGCCACTGTGGAGAAGGGAAGAGCCTTGAAAAAGAAGTTACATGAAAGAGAGTGAGAAATAGTAATTTTATTTATTTTTTTTTTTACAGGACAGTGTTTTTCTTTTCAAGAATGAATTTAAAAAATCCTTTAAGACGCTTCTTTGGTATTGAGTGTGGGAAATAGTGAAGTGCCACTTACTTTAAATACATGATTTTATTAATAGATCAGGAATAATGTTCAGAGGAAGGCTGGCACTTTTGGGGTGACTTTGAAATATATGGTGTTGTTGGGCAGTGATTGACAACCTCTTGCACAACCTTCCAAAGGAGAAGGTCATTTTAAGTGTCATTTCTGCTTCTGATATAGCTAATCTCATACGTCATCTGACGGCAACCTATTCTGACCTAAAACTCTCTGAAGGCAATTTAAAGTTCAGTGTGCCCTGAAACTTCAATTAACCTAGAAGGAGTATACATGAACATGCTATTGTAAAAGTTATGGAAATTTCAGATAACCCTGACAAAGCAAGTATTTAATTATCCAGCCCTTGCCTGTTTCCCTGCTCATATAACAATTGTGTACACTGGTTACCTACCAGCCTAGTCTAGAGAGCTCAAGAGCTTCTTTTGGGTCACCGAGCATTTTCTGTTCCTGTTTTCAGCACTGGTAGGGATCAAGCTTTGTAATTTCAGTTGATTTTAAGGCTTTACATTTTCATTGAATTGTTACATCTAGAATGAGGTGACAGCTGATCTGAGAACAGCAGTGACACGGGCTATGCAATTAATGAACACCTGTCTTTGTGCTACTGGGGGGAAGATGTGCAACATATTACTGGAAGAGAAAAGAAAAAATTCCATAATAAAAATGGCTAAATAGATTTGGGAGAAACATGGTGATCTGCAGTCCTAGACAGGTGTCCTAATCCTGTCGAGTTTCTTTCCGCCTCCCACTGTTGTGGGAGGACCGCTCAATTTCCTCTGCAATCTTGAGCACGAACAATTTTGCAGTGCTCTCTTCTTCATGTATAATTGGTCTACACCACAGAGAAGGTTTACTTGCATAGGCAAGCTGGTTAAAGTTGTAATCTTTTTTTAGCATGCCAGTAAAAGCCCTGATACAACATGGTCCAAGAGCAACACCACAGAGGAAACTGGCATATGTTAAGACATTAGAAGTATTTAATTTTCATTTGCAGCATGATGGTCAAAAAAACAAGGCTTAGTCCAGACTAGGCCTTAGACAACTTAGTATCCAAATCCTTATGAGGAAGGGTGAAAATGAAATTGAAGAATTGTGATTCCTCACTTCCATTTCTCTGTGCTTTTCATGGTCAATAGTATGAGTGCAAACAGGACTTGAAATTCTATACCTCCTGGTAAGAAAGCTTAACACCTCTTCATACACTTATAAATGACTCTGCAAGGTGCAGTTAATCAAAGCATAACACTTTTTAATTTACTTAATGTTTGGTTTTGGCATAAATGCTTTCTCTCCAGTTTTCTACAGTCAATGAGTATTTTGTGTCCAACACATGTTGAGATTTCATACCTAGGAAAGCACATGTAGTTTGTGAAATGGCCATGAGATGAGACTGAAGTGTTTATGTTAACCTGAGCAGGCTGTAAGGATGACCAGTGAGAAAGGATGCATAGAACAGGAGCAAAATATCTGACAAGGATCCACTATAGATATCTAGATCCTAGGGGGAAAAGGATTTTGCTTACAGGAAGATGTCTATGGTTTTCACTGATGGGGCTCATTATTCTAGCATCCTGTCCTGCTCGCTTCTTATAGCTTCAGAAGTAAATCCTTCGTACTGACTTGCTGCTTCTGCTTTTATTCAGTTTTAGATTTCTTTGATATTTTTTAAGCTTGAAAAAACTTTCTCTGTGTAATAGATCTCATTAGGCTTAAAATAGGGAAGACGCTTTCTCAGACAAAATAATGAAAGGATAATGATAAAAACTGTTTCACTTAATGTTATGAAAGTTAGTTTGTTTCTGTTTGGAAAGTCATTAATAACATGCCATGTGTGACAGAAGTATGTATTTCCAGGGGTTAGATCAGAAGAGCCATCAGAAGTCCAGGAGTTTGGTGATGTCCTCCCAGCAGCATCCATTCCATTAAGCTTAGCAATGGTGGCCAGCCCAGCACCTCTTCCACAGAGTTTGAGTCCTTGCAGCTGACATGGAGTGGGTACATTTGGCTACTACTAGGGGAGGTGAGGGACCAGGGACTGGTGCCAGGGTGAGGAGAAGCATTGATCAGCCTGAAGAAATGCGTAAATTCAGGACCAGCAGTCCCCCAAATCCTAATCTGCTTTCTCCCACTGCTGCAATGACAGAATCCTTCTGAATTATGCCATCACTGCCAAAAGAGGAGTCTTCCTGGTGGAATCACATTGTTGTTCACGTTCAGTTTTCATTTATAACTGTGTATATCCACAGTAACTCCACTGACATCAATAATCAACTGTAATGTTGCACACACATAAGTCTGAAACTCTGCCCTGTCATTCTCCTTGGAGAAAGTCTTAAAAAAGCAAGAAAATGAACTCAGCTAATCTTCAAGTCATTCACTTAGACTATCAGTCTTCTGATTCCTCCAAAATACAAGAACTGAAGACGTCAATTCTAAAACAGCATGCAAGAAAGAACCTGCATGCAAATTTCAAGGAAAGTGGGGCTGTAAGACAGAAACAGCCATAATGAATATTGAATTTGTATTTCACTTTAATTTGTAATCTCTGCTCAGTTGCTCTGAACTCAGAGGCTATTCATGGAAGCTGACATAATATATGTTTAATGTTTGTTTGCTGCCAAATCAAGATGAAATCTTGGAGGCAATAAAAGAAATAGTCAACTGGATATGCTTGGGAGAAGCTCACATTGGTATAAAACCAGAACAAAAACTGTGAGTGTAGTCCTGGGCCTCACATTTCATGATTTCAGTCTTTCCGTCACGTATAAGTGACTACCTTGCATTTTTTGATGAAATATTTTCTCTGAAAAACATTGAAGTGACACCAAAACACAGTGGAATTTAAAAGAACATAGTGCTCAGGTTTCTTATACATGACTCAATAATCGCTTGCATTAAACAAAGTGTCAGCATTCAAAACTTTCAAGAAAATGAATCTTAACTTTCAAAACAGAGTCTTGTTTGAGCAAATTGCAGGAAAGTACCTCTAGCAATTGCCAGGCTAGGTGGTTTTTTTTAGAAAGCATATTTTTAGTTCCTTGGGTAGATGAAGAATATTTATCAGACTACCTTGGTTTACGTCAGTCACCAATGATGAGTCATTGCTTAAAATTTCAAATTATTATATGATAACTGAGGTATTTCTTAGTAAAATGGTAGCTGAGGTGGCTAAGATACCACTGTGTTGGTGACTACCGGTCATTTTTATTTTCTACAACTTCTTTCTTTGTCATGGTGATGATGTGAGTCATTGCTGTGCTGATGCTATCTCCTGTGATATTGCTCCTGTGTGTAATTTAAAGCATCTTTCCTTTCAAGCATTTCAGCTTAGTATCTGCCAACACAACAGTCATATATCTACTAAAACTTCAAGTACATGCCCATTAATTTTAAGGCTATTTTTGTCTTCTGAGATTTTTTACATCATAACTCCTGAACTCCTGAACTGCAGTGAAGAAGGGAGAAAGTTTGATTGATGAATTTCACCATCATAATCACAGAAATTTAGATATAAGTTAAGTAACATGAGAATAAACACTTCTGTTTAAGGAAAGAATGATTACTACTTTAGGACTTCTGTGACTTTTATTAATATGTGTTTGATTTAGACTGAGAAATGGGAGAATCCCTCTTCATTCTTTGAAAGAGCTGTGGAAATTGATAGGAATTCCTCTGCTGATGAATTTGGTGGGTTTACGTGATTGTGTAAAATGATGATCATAGCATAGAGAGGAGCAGCAGCAGTTCTACCACAAAATTTTCTGTCTCTGCATCAGTTGTGGTTATATTTACATTCATTTACAAATGAGACACTTTCTTGCAACATGTCCAATAAATGATTGTTTTTAAATCTTATACTTTTATAGAGCAGCTTTACTGACGGTTATACTGGGCATCACAGAATTGTGTTAATGGACTTACAGACAAATCTGCTGGGATCATCCAGCCAGTGTGGCTAGCAGAAACAATAAATCTTTCTTTTGGACTAAAAGAGATGTTCTGTTATTACTCACAGCCTAAAACTAGGAATGATTGCTGTGTGACTTTTTGAGTCTCCTTTCAGGAAAATGCTGAGCATCATCTTCTTTTGTAAGCTAATGTGGTCCTGAGCCTTTTCCTGCTGCCTCATTTTCTTTAATGTTCTCCTTGGAAACTGGTAACTCTGTCCCAGCCGAAACCAGGACACAAATGTCTGCACCTAGGCCTTGAGACCCTTGTGGGAGAAACTGTTAGACCAAATCTGCTTGTTTCTTGCAGCTGTTGCTACAGGTACCTCTTTAATAGTTGGCATTAATTCAGGACTGACAAAAACCATTGTCTTGATTTTGTTGGTCAGTCACCATCTGTTAGCACCAGAAAAGATCAGAGGTATGGAAGGAGAAATGTCAATGGGGCCAGCCACACTAGCTCATACTGTTGAGTCAGTCCCCTGGTATCTCATCTCAGGGTGACGTGTGAGCTAATAAATCTAGCTGTTCTACATCCACGGAGCTAGAAAAAATGATTGCAATAACACAGATTTATCAAACCACATATCTCATTCAATAGTATCGCAGCTCTTACTGACAGAACAGTGCGTTACTCTGGTTTTCAAGTACATGACCCACAGGTCTTCTCTGTGTCCCTGCTATGCCATGTAACTGCCTTGTCTCCACTGTTTCCCAGCCGTGAGTAGGGAGAGCCTGCTCTGTGTTGTATGAGAAAATTCAGAGGAAAAACATTATTGAAAAAGGAATGCTCACCCATATTTTCTGTATTTTTGTGCTGTAACAACTTATGGCTGCAAATCAAGGTACAGTTCAAACTGATTGACTTGATGGCTCTGCTATTAGTAAATCATGACATGTAATTACTGAAAAGTTCTCACAGTTTGCCGCAGTGTAACCAACAGACTTTCTTTTTGAGCTATTATTCCAAGAAGGTGGAAAAATATAACCAAGCAGCCTTGTGACTGCAGAAGACTTTCTCTCTATTGTAAACAAGTCACAAAGAGCCTCCTACTACAGTTACACAGAGAAAAACATAAGTGAGAATGATTAGATGTAGGCAAGGTCTCCTACTGTTCCTGAATACATATCTCGCAACTCAGAGATGGGTGACCAGTAGCTGGTGCTGCCCCCAATTCATGCCACCTCTCAAAGCAAATTGATTTCTGTCTATCCAGTTTGGGCTGGAAGGAGATAAGATCTTAATTAAACTGTCCTTATAAAACCAGGAAACCGAACTGTGGGCTTTGTGGCGGGTAAGTATGCATGATAACGGCCTGCTTTTCTGCCCTTTCCGCCCTGCTTCTGTTGGTGGGAATGCTGGACATTCCAGCCGAAACGCTGCTGTTTCTCAAACCTCCCACTCATTCACAGTCAGATCTGTTGAGAAACTGCCACTTATCCATGGCAGAAGAATAATGAAGCCAATCTTTAGCACAATATGCCCAAGATTAGCTAAACAACTGGTGCTTCTGGATGGCTGGTGGTACAGCTGCTGCAGGTGTCCCAGCCTGCCCTTTGTATGTGCTGCCAGGCAAGGTGTGAGTTCAAGGCCCAGATACTAAAATGAAGACAGAGAAAGGAGAACTAGCCTGTGAGACAAGTCAGTTCACTTACACAGTGCTTGAAAAAACACTGTTAAGAAGCAGCATAATTAGAATGTGTCTGTGAAATAAAAAAACTGCAGTGCAGTGTACGAACTGCTCATCAAAGACACCGTCTTCAGGAGAAGATGGGGAAGAATGGCTACTGACTGAGGAAGGCTTTATGAGACATCTTGGCCATGAAATTAAAGACTGCTCTCGTGAGGGGATAGGAAGTTCCACCCCAAGCTATCAGACTTCCTTTCTCCTGGGAAGAAGTAAAGAAGTTTGCCCACGTTTTTGGTGTACGTGGCAGAAATGCTCCCACTGTAGTATTTGATTTGTTCTAGTCTTTGTCTAAATGTTCTCCTTCTAAATGTTAACCTTGGACAGTAAATATCCTGAAGGGATCATGTAGTCCACAGATTTCAGCATTACTAACCCAGCTATTGAAATGCATACATCAGTCTGGAGAACAAGCTGAGATTTTTTTTATATGTATCTATACATATACACACATATATGTATATGTATATATGTATTCTACTAGATGCTGTCTGTAGCTTTTCCTTCTTTCTTTTTGTTATGATTTATGAATTGTAAGAGTTCAAAAAAGCAGAAGTTCATATTCTTCTTGAACCACCTGACTTGAAGAGCTATGCTCTGTAAACAGAGACCAGCTATAACAATACCGAATCATAAGGGCATGCACCATTAGAATTCTGAAAGAAAATTTTTGCATCTGCAAAGAAAAAAAAAAGAAAACACAGAACAGAGTATTAGATAAATAGTTAAACTCTGTTTGGTTTAAAAGCTCCAGTGAGCACCTCACTTCACCAAACCAAAGACTCTGAAAGTCTGTTCAGAGCTTCAAAAGTCTGTGTATAGTCTGCCTGGCCCACGCACAGGAATCAAGGGACAAGAAGAGACTCAAGTGGAAAGCAAAAGCTCTAGGTCCCGGTGGAATAAGACAAAAAAGGTATGTGACTGATCTATATAGTCATTAGTCAAAAGGGGGTAGAGAGATATCTACATGAAGCAAGAAGTAATAATCTGTAAGGTAACTCTGGCAAAAGGCTGTCCTGTATTAAAAATTTCTGTGTAATGCCTAGTACCAGTGGGCATTGACCCCTGATTGGAGCATTCAGGCATCATCAAGATACCCATAATAATAACATTAATATTTTGTAGATCACTAATAACTCATTACATTATAACTTTTCACATCAGAATGCAGCAAAGGCCATAACACTCTGATTCTGCAAGTACATACATAAGCTTTATCATGCCAGTGGAGCATAATTACTGTGCCAGCCAAAGTCTCTGTAACATTACTGCTGGAAGGTACCAGTAAAGCTATTTGGAAAGGAGGCTGTTTGGAGAGAGAGTGACAAAATTACTTGTGTACTGTACTTGGTACAGTTAGGGGCACAGCCAGGATGACATTCGAGGATCAGACTTACTATTCCTTCCCTGAGTAAATGGGCTTTGCATGCATACAATGTGACATGCACATTCAGAACAAAAGACCATACTCTGAAAACCTTGTTCCGGGCAGGTCCCTGAGGGAGCACCATCCCAGCCCCCAGAGTGGTGTTTAGATAAAAGCTCTCTGCCTTGCACTGATCTGTTTGTTGCCACTGATATGGGAACTCCCCCAGACAATTCACAACTTGTCACTGCATGTCAGAAATCTGATTTAACTGACTGTAAACTGCCATGGAAGAAAAAATAGGAAGAGGTTGTTCCCAGAGATTACAGAAGTAAAACCGTCTCTTGAATTCAAGTGTTCAGTGATCATAATTTTAAACCAACTTTGAAGTTAAAACTTTGGGTTCTCTGAAATCAGAAATATTACATTTTAAAAATGCAAAACCAAAATGACTGAAACAGTATCTCTGTGCCATAGAAAGCAAAAGATTTTTCTTATGATCAAGTTTTCTTACATTCCACTGAGTAGATAGAGGAGACTAATCTTATGTCTATTGTACTGAAGAATTATTTGCTAGCATAGTATTTAAAAATCTGTCAAGAGTCACACTTCCCCTCCCTCCTCAGAGAAGACATGGTCAATCCACCAAGAGGTCCGTATGTGCCAGGAATAAGAGATTTAAAGACAGGTTTTGCCAAAGTCCTTTTTAATTCTGTCATACTTTTGTTGGTCCACACACTATTTAATGTGCTTCAGAGTTAGCGTAGGAATAGGTGAGGCATCTGCTGTTAGGTGGTCTATCAATTCATGGTTTTATATGGGTGTAAATCATACAGCAAAAACTGTAACAGCCATTGATCTGCTTCTTCATGGAGGCATTTGGATGACACTATTCTACCTACTGTTTTACGCTGCTGTTATTGTCACTTGGTGCTGATTTGGAAAAACAACAGTTCTAAAGGGTACCCTGGTGCATTAAGTACCCTTCAAATTCTGGTAAGTAGAGTGTAAAGAAGGAATGAGAAATCCCTAATGTCATCATACACCTTTAAAAATACTATTCAGTTTCACAGTAAACTTGACTGAATAGGTCTTGGAAGAAGCACGTGTTCTGCTAAAGTACTTAGAATCAGATTCAGTTGGGATTTTCTGGGGGTTTTTTGGGGGTTTTTTTTGGTTTTTTTTTAGAAAAAGTCTTTTTTAGAAAGCTCCCATTTCAAATTACTTCACTGCTGTTTAATTTGTGTGAAATACAGACTTAATGAGAAAAGGGAATTTCCTCTAAGAGATATTGGCTTGAACTATAAAATTAATGCAAGCAAAGTACAAAGACATGAAATGTATTTATCTGAATAACTTCCATCCTGGGATCCATTAACGCTTCTCTCAAGAATTGTTTTAGATAGATGGCTAGCAATTTCTGATGACCTATGCACTATTTTGTATTATCTTTGGGAGGGCTATGGCTGACGTTCTGTCCTCATGGGTTTTCAAATGAATCAGATGAGCATTCAAAAAATAGGGCAATAAAAGGCATAAATTATTTCAAAAGGATCAAGGGAATTAATTAAAAGAATAGATAGCACCTTTTAAGAAGTTGAGAGAATTTTTAGTTTATATATTTCTCTGTCACATCAAGGGGAAACTTTGGAAGTATAATATTAAACATCTTGAAATTATCAAGAACCCTTATGGGCTCTTAGCTGAGCCTGGTGCTGTCATTACAGCTGTAGTAATTTTCAAACATGGGTGTTCTTCATGAAAACCAACTGGTATCTTGGGATAGTGCATCTCTTTGTAACCAGGTTTTCTGCTCCACATGGGAGGACCACTGGTGCAGAACTTCCTCTAACCTTCACCATTGCTGTTGGGCATTGTATCTCTCAGATGACTTTCTTATACCACTGTCAATAGCAGCATAGCTACCAGTTGGGAATTTATGTGCTGTGCTTCTGAGATGGACAAAGACTGATTCACTTGTGAATTATTTAATAAGGGTTACAGAATAAAGCTCAAACTGTTTTCCACAGAAGGTCAACTTTTGCAGAACAATCCCGTTTATATATATATATATGTAATGTTTATGCTAAAGTACACTGTTTTCCTTAATTGTGGACATAGGGATTATGTTTGTAGGTATGATATATGAAAATGTCTCTGTGAAGCTAAGACTTTGACTAAATATTTGGTGGAATAAAACCTTTGGTTCCTGGGAGGGAGGTTTTGCACCCTGAAATATAGGTGTTTGCGGACAGTAAGTGACTGATTGTGCCCCTCCTTCCTCACCTCCATTATCCTGATTTTTCCTCACCTCCATTATCCTGCAACTGGAAAAGATTATTTTTGAGCCATCCTATGGAATTCTGTATCAATTCAGATAATTTTAATTTTTTTTGCAGTTTGATTATATTTCTAACTAACTAAAACATGGAGCGTCTGAGGGAACCATCTAATTTTGTAGGGGTACTGTGACAGCAAACATCAATTCAGAAATCTCAAACTACCTAATTTTCAGGTTAGAAGAGAAAAATATGCAGTTAATTTGATGCCCATGTTTAATTGCTTCTGTATTAGAGAAGTGACAGACAATTTTGTAATAATTTTTATTTATTTCCCTGGTTTAAAAAAGGACTGCAAGCTATAGGAAGGGGATATACAAGCCCATTTGGTTGAATTTGCCTTATCATAGGGAACTTAAAGCACGTGGGAGTATGCGAAGTGCAGGTGAGCTGACAATTCCATTATAGCTTTGATCTATAGGAAACCAGTAAGACCAGCATTAGGACCTTAGATGTGACCAGTGACTTGCCACTAAACAAGGAGAAATTCCAAAGTCTTTTCAGAATGGTATGTGCTGGACTGCAGACTTGACCCTCCTGCTACTAACCTTCTGAGACGGGCCCACTTGTGCTACAAATGGATTTAATCTGACATGTGAAAAGATATGTTATACACACACTATAATGGCTGTATTCAAATTTAAGGCTGCAAATTTTGTTGTCATGTGTTTCCCAGGTGCAGACTGTATCCTTTTTCCTACCATATCACCTATAGGTGGGAGATATCAAAATAATTTTATTTAATTAAGGACTACACTCTATAAACCAGAAGATTGGGTTTCATTACAGTTTATACCTTCCTATCCTTATCCCCAAAACTTGCAGGGCACAAACCCACACCCAGACAAAACTGCCTGTGTGCCAGTCTTGCCAGTGTCCTGCATGCTGCTTGCCAGTGCTTCTTACTGCAAGAAACTTTGCCTGCTCTGTGATGGGGAGGATAAGGCTGAAACAGAAGTGCATAAAGAGGGCAAAATGCTCTTTCAGCCTGAGCTTATCACGACTGTTCAGAAAAAACGCCTTCCCCACTCCCGCTAAACCCACTGGTGAGAGATGCCATCTGCCCCTTGGGGGATACTTCACCGTGCCCCCCATCCTGATGGTTCCTCTGACATATCACGAGGTGGCAGCATTTAGTTTCCACTCTTCTGCTGCAGATGTGCTTGACATTATGTTCCCTTTTCCCTTTTTTTTTTCTTTTTCCCAGTGGACGTTT
>NW_009259319.1:2657152-2671596 GCF_000687185.1 Egretta garzetta
GGACTTCAGCGTGTCTGATCTGTGAAGCCACCTCAGAGTGAGGTGTGGGGAGTGCATTTAACATGACAGAAGACTCTGGACAGCCTTTGAAGGTTCAAGATGCAAAATATTTCTTACATGTAAGCTTTGGTGTGCTTGATAACTGGAATGGTAGAATGTGGGTATGAAATGCAAATATCCAAAAAGTAAGATTGCCTGTAATCAGGAGTTAATAGTAAGAGTATAGTTGATAAGCTGGGGTTTTATCCACTGAAAGCAAATGTGACTGAACTCAGTGAATCCAATCATCCCAGAATTACTGTGATTTGACATGACTATGAGAAGCATGAAGTTTTAGGTGAGTGGTTTGCAATCGAAAGAGACACATCAATGTTCCTGCTCAAGGCCCTGGTGATAAATCTCATGGGGAACCTCAGGGGCACCTCTGCTCAGGGATGCTTGGGAAGGGTGGGCTTAAACTGGAATAAGTGCATCAGGTATACAGAGATGATCTAGAGAGCAACACAAAAATCGTGACTTTTCCATTCTCTTACATTAAGTCAGGGAGGAAGTCTGGTTGCTGTCTATATGTATGTGATGCTACAGATGAAGTAGAAGCAAGATCAGAGCAGTGGGCCTTCCAAAAGGAGTGGGAAAAGGACACAATGGACTTAAAGGCGATCTTTAAACCTTTCAATTTAGAAAAAGGTACTATGATGCAAGTAGTTCTTTATGACTTTTAGGAAGAATCCATCCTGTCCTATTGTTCCTAGGAACACATTTCAGTCACTTATTACAAGTGCTTGAGACCGTCTGTCTGACATATTGATGAAATAAATCAGCATTAATGGGGTTTTCAGATAACGATGCTGGAAAATGAGTTTTTTAATGATGTCCAATTTAGGTTAAAAAAAAGAAACATTCAAATAAAGGAAATAATATTCCTCAATCAAGCTAGGAATGTTGGCACTTCACAAGCAACAGGCCATTCATGCTTGCCATGATATTTTCATTTCTTAGTCACATTTTTCTGGACTATCACTAATCCGTAAGATAGCATAAACTAAATTCTGTAGTCTCCACATGAATGAATAGCTGGTGCTTGACTGTCATTCAAGAGCTTCTGAAAAAGGATTTTTGGCTTCCGAAAATTATGTTTGTTCTGAGATGCTGCTGCACAGAATGGCTTGTTGTACAAATGTATAAAAGGCAATGGTCATGGTGACTTTTGAGCATTTATTCTTTTTTTTTTGCATTTGTTACTGAAACTAGTTTTAAAAAAGCAGAATTTTGGCTGCTTTTTTGCAAAAAGCATTGGAACACGTTTGTCTTTCATTAACCCTTTTGGTGTTAGTAATTAATTCAGAGGACTTCATGAATGAACAAGAATGAGAAGAGGCAAAAGAATGTATATGGTGTTGGTAAGGCAGATAGAATCAGAGTATCAGGGAATGTTTTGGGTTAGAAGGGACCATCAGAGGTCATCTAGTCCAACCCCCTGCAGTGAGCAGGGACACCGCTAAGTAGATCAGGTTGCTCAGAGCCCCATCCAACCTAGTCTTGAATATTTCCAGGGATGGGGGCTCCACTACCTCTTGGGCAACCTGCTCCAGTGTTTTACTACCCTTGTTGTAAAAAATTTCTTCCTTATATCCAGTCTAAACCTACCCTGGTTTAGTTTAAAACCATTACCCCTTGTCCTGTCACAGCTGGCCCTACTGCAAAGATCTTCGCCCTCCTTCCTATAGGCCCCCTTTAGGTACTGAAAGGCCACAACCAGGTCTCCCCTCAGCTTTCTTTTTTCCAGGCTGAACAAGCCCAACTCTCTCAGCCTGTCCTCACAGTAGAGGTGCTCCAGCCCTTGGATCATTTTAGTAGTATCATTTTCCACCTTAGAAAGGTGGAAGAGACCTAACACGGGCACATTCCTGACTGAAGACATGCTTGTTTATCATACACTGGAATAGTCTTAATATAACTATGCAGTCCACATTCAGAGCTTTCTAAAAGACAAAGCTTCCACTATCACTGAATTTAAATTAAGCACTATCTACTCAGTATCTAAAAAATGTTTTTCTAGAGTTCAGCTTATTTTGCAGTTATGAACATTTACCAAGGCACACACATTTTAATACTTGCAAGCAAGTATTAGTCTTATGTCTCTATCAATCTAAGTGTAAGAAAAAGTCTACTTGTCCAACACCCTAAGGAAATTTTCTTTAACTATAAAGCAGTCTAGAATTACGGAAACTCTGTTTATGCATTTATATGACGTTTATGCTGTAAAAATTAAGAAATAAAAAATAGGGTCTGCCTTGAGAAATGCATGTCAAGTGTAAAGGCCTAGTGTTGTATGCTAGGATCTGGGTGAAGTAAGATTCATGATAGTTTGATTTTCTTTGTTCTGTAGGTATTTCTAATTTTTATTTCTATTTAAGAAAACTTCAAAACAACAACAAAATTCTCACCAGAAAGGGAACATCACAAAAATATAAAAAAAAATTGCCCAAATCCTTCTCCCTGTGTCCCGGTCAGAATTGCAAGGGCTAATGTATGAAAGGAAGAACTGGAATATGACAAACTTCTCGAAAGGCTGAACATAAATCTTCTACAGACTGGCTGATGTTGGTAAAATAATGTATGATTCTAGACAATTCCATATAGTGTTACCCATGGATTCAATAAATCCTTATTAAGACAATTTTCTAGATAATTCAGTGATGTCAAATGCTGAAAAAAATTAACCTTCAGGGATTTTTTCAGTTCTTTCCCAAACACAAAGCTACTGTGTTAAAATAGTTTCCTGACTTAGTCAAGTCTTAAAGCAAGTGGTCTTATGGGATATTGCATGGTTTTAAGGATTTCAACCACTTTGCAATGAGCTACCCCACTTTCCCCCAGTCAGCTTTAGTATGAAGAATGACTGTTCTCTAACCTCAGCCAATGTTATACATATAAAAAAAGAGGAATCAACACCACCAAGAAAAATCAGAGACACAACCTTAATATTTTTCTACTTTAGTACATTCATTTTTCACTGACATAAATTCTTACAGTCTTATGCTTCTTGTAAACAAGATTCTGGAGAAAAATAGTATGTATTTCCTGGCTTGCAGTTTTCCAGGAAGGTGTCTTTAATGATTCTACCCTGCTAGATAAGGCATTCTATTGGCTGTATACAAGTGTTCAGAAAAACAGAATCTGAAGTCAGAAGAGGAAAAGATCACAGGCTTTGTTCCACAAAGAGTAAATGAAACTTCTGAGTTGTTTTTTTACTCAGTTCGGATGTCTTTGGCTTTTCAATTTGCAACGAGGGTTACCAAGTGTACAAGTATTTAATTTCCTGAAACATCAACCATAAATCATTGTTGCATCTTCCCAAGTTTATTTCATCTGAATAATGACAAAGAATTCTATAGGCTGCATTGTACAATGTTTGATTGTTTATAGTAGTTTTTGCATCCAATCAACCATTTTATTGACATCTAAAAAAAACCGCTTCAACATCAGAAAAAGGGGTAATGGTTTTAAACAAAAACAGGGTAGATTTAGACTTATATTTTTTATAAGGAAGAAATTCATTACAATGAGGGTTGTAAAACACTGGAACGGGTTGCCCAGAGAGGTAGTGGAGGTCACATCCCTGGAAACATTCAAGACCAGGTTGGACGGGGCTCTGAGCAACCTGATCTAGTTAGCGGTGTCCCTGCTCACTGCAGGGTGTTGGCCTAGATGACCTCTGATGGACCCTTCCAACCCAAAGCATTCTATGACTCTATGATTCTATATTTCTAGGATACTATGATTCTATGATCCTATTAAATGAAGGCGGGACCATTTGTTTTTAATGTGTCTTCCTACAAGTTATGTTTAGCATCTTCTTTTAGACAATTTAATAACCTTTAATTTTTTTATCTTTTTGCTAAACTGTAGCCAAACATTTAAGGTGCCCTATAAAGCCCATGCTAGGAAAGCAACAGTTCCTTGTTAAGTTATTCATTCAGTTTCTGATGCTTCAGGACCAAAAATTCCTTTTTATCTACAGTTATTACGTGCAGAATGAAGTCAAACAAAACTGACCACAACTACAAAGATGGACCTCATCCCCAGTCCTTCTGCTCACAACTAATCACAGCTAAACCAAAATTATTTCCTTAACCTTGCTGACCTAAATTGCTCTGAAACACAGGAAAATCATCTGCCTTTCCAAGTCCCTAAGGGTAAGGTACAGGTTCTGCTTTGCTGTTACCCTCCTACAGCTAAAGAACGGCAAATCTGCTGTGCCAGTGCTGAACTCTCTCTTCTTTGGAAGAACACTATTTTATTTCCTAAAGTGAGGGAACTTGTCTTTCTTCACCTTTGCCAGCAATTTTTTTTTTTTTTTTTTTTTTTTTTTTTTTTGCTTCTGGAGAAGCTGGAGCCTTGTTGCTTATTCTTTCACCCCATATTCCTTCCTTGCTCTGGTACCACACTCCCTTGATCAGCTTCTCCACTGAAGGAACAGCCTTGTCCAAATTCCAAGGCACTGTAGGAACTGTCCTCATAAGAAGAGTAGATAAACCAACTGAAATGGGTACAAGCTCCAGCATTCTTCTGCAGTAACTTCCCTATGAAACTGTAAAGACAGGTGAACCCTTTCACCATTTCACAAACAGCAACCATTGGAGAAAGAGGCTGCTTGCAAGTTGTCTTTGCGAGAGGAAATATGAATACCTTCATATACAGTCATTTCCTGACTCCTTCTCTCCACTACCCCCAGCCTGCAGACTAACCGTATGTTTAGTTTAAGCTATGGTTTCAGGAAATTCCAAAATTCCAGACAAGCTTTGGACACTTTTTGATTTTGGAATACAGATATTTTAAAGAAGAAAAGATATGGCTTCATTTTTCTAAACACAGAAGAGTGGCAGTTGTAGGAAGATGAGAATACTTATTGAAAATATTTTACTCTTTAAGTGTTGAAAAAACACTACGGGTAAGATAGTAGTGTTTTGTATTGTTACTATGTAAATTCTATTTGTTGTAAAAGTAATTAACTACTTCAGAGTTGAAGTCTTAAAATACAGATAGTAATGCCTTTATTAGTTCACCCTGCATGAGTCATTCCCCAGAGTTCTCAACTGCAATTCCTAGAAGTCTTAAGACCAGTGTCTCTCTGGTTTTGCCTCAGATATTCTACTGAAATTACCTGTTCCCTGATTATTTTGATCAGGTGCAGTTTTCTTAAGTCCATTATTGAGTACTTCAGCTTTGTTTTTCACTCTTGTTGCCCAATGTTACTGGTGTTCCAGCATGATGATAATATTTTTTCCTTTCTGCTTAAGCTTTTCGCCTTTCAATACCTTTTCAGATCACAGATTTGGAATTCTAGATCTATCATTACTGACAGACTTTCATCCAACTATTTCCAAAGGCATTAAATTTTCTGAAAAAGATTGGCATACATATTCTTTGCTATAACAAAAAGTGAAGGAAGAAAAAAGAGATTTAATTACCAAGACTCAATTGTTGGCTCAGGCTTCTGCTCCTTATAGAAATTCAGAGGAAACCCATTAATTAAAGTAAAGTCATATTCTGTGTTAATTTTTTCTATGTCTGCTTGTTGACTTGCTTGACAGGTTCCTTTCTTTTTGTGTGTACCTATCACAATAAAAGTTTTTTAAAAGGTCTATTTAAACATAAAAATCTCCTGGTTTTGAATGGGCTATGGCAAAGTTGTCTAATTTCCCACTGCCTGTTTTGAGTTTTTTCAATTCTACAAAATTTCAGTATTTTGGACTGATTACTTTCTGGTCAGGTCTCTGCTTCAAGCTGGTTGCTTGAGGAGAAGTTTGACATGAGAGAATGACAATCAAAGTAGGTCCATTTATGAGAGGAGATGTTAAGACCTAGTACTTGAATCTTTCTGTGTGCTGGGCATTGCAGCTTTCTGTTTGGCAATGACTTGCTCTTCATGTCAGAAATGTTTTTTTGCTAACTCTACATTTTGTCAGGTTTTAGATCCTTGGGAAAAAATTTCTGTCACCAGAAGGACAGTAGAAAGTTTTGGTGATTTTTAGTAGGTAATATCTGAGATATTTCCTTTGTATTGAGCATGCTCCAAGCAGGGGAGTGAACAGAGTTTACTTTGCTGTCACAAGTATGAGCTGTTCTACTCTTTGCTGGTGAGGTGGCATCCTGAGTATGGTGCACATTTCAAGAACAAGCGGATCAGCCTGCATCTAGAGGAGGACAGCAAACCCCAAGAAGCTGAAAAAATACACTTTCTCTAGGCTAGAATAAAGAAGACTAAAGCAAGACAGTAAGGTAAGACAAAGCAGCTTTAAAATTCAGAAGGAAGACTGAGGCTAGGTATTAAATTGTTCTTACTAACAGCATAGCAAAGCAATGGAATATGCTACTTAGGAAAGCTGTAGAATCCCCATCACAGAAAGTTTTTCCAAGACAGCAAAAAAGCGCAGCATCTTCAGTGGCTGAGGCATGCTTGTTCCTGTCTTGAAGCAGATGATAGATTTAGAAGGTTCCTTCCAGGCCTACATATGTATAAAAATGAATGCAATCATAAATGTTCGAAGTGAGACATATGATGTGTGCAGCTTTCACGTTTTCAATCTGCACCTGACAAAGACTGAAAATACAACAGACAAATTCTACAGTGCTTATGAACTGAGGCTTGTCTTCATTGCAAAAGACAGCATAAATTAATATCTCTGAATTATTCTTTCAAGGCAGTCTCCTTCCAGGGAGAGAAGAATGACAGCGGCCATGAGGCAGAACAGCGCTAGAAGAGTAGAAGGTGGTTTCTTAGCAGGGTAATTGCATAAGCAGCTGAAAAGCTGCATGTGCATCTCTTGTTTTGCAATGTTGTAACTTTAGCTACTTTATCCCTTTTTCATTACCAGTTCAGGTGTCAGCAGCACTTCAACTTAAAGCCCCTTTCATCAAATGGCCATCAAGCTCCATATTAAAGCATGTTTTAAGTCAAGCTGCAAATGCTTATGGGTAGAAAGACACATGGATGGGAAAAAAAATCTGAATTATAGTTTGGACAAAGATCTCAAAAAAATTAGCAGTGCAAATCATACTGTGGCACTGTTAAGGAGTTACTCTCAACATCTGCATGCATGGTTGTCTGGATAATAATTACCAGACCTACATTAATGCGGCAGAAAGGAACATGAGTCAAGGTGGCAGGAGCTTTAGTTCACAGGCTGCTGTCTTAATTTAAATTCCTGTTGTAAACTTTGTTAATGGAATGCTGGAAACATAGGAACTATGATGCCCTCACCATCTGCATCAAGGTTTGCTTACTCTTAGTGTAAATGCTTAGTGTAAACTCATAGTTCAAGCAATAGTTTCACCAAACTGATTTTGTTTCTATACATGACAGACCTAGTTTGGCTCATCTAACAGAGTGTCAGCAGTGAAACGAATGCAAGTTCTCAGCGGCAAACCACCTAATTCCACAAGGGAAATGGATAGTAATTACAATATCATGTCTGTGCTTTCAATTTACAGAGTCACCTTGAGGAACTCCTTCACAGGCTTACTGAAGTTAATACTAAATGTGTTTGCGTGGCATCCCACAAGCATAGGGGACTGATTATTTTAATTATTGATGTTAGCTAACAAATGAGTATTTTTGTATTTAAGGTGTCTCTTGGTGCTCTGCTTTCTATACATGCAGTGCGATAGCGGTTTTGGTGTTTTTTTTTTTTTTAATAGCAGCTTTTAGTAGCCAGTAGCCAGTAGCACGCTGTTACTGCTATTACAACCCTACTTTTTCTTGTCTACATTTCCTGTAATTTTGACTCAATAAGAAGAAATTATAGGTGCAGAGAATTTTTTACCTTATTAAGGGTGGAACAAAGGACAGAAATGGAAAGAACATCCACATCAAAAGAAAAAGGGCCATACATAGGAAAACACAAGCAACTGTAAGTGTTCTTGTCTGCTTTCCCCAGTTTGCAACATGTGCTAATTAATGGAATAATCATAAGAATGTTCATAAGACTGGAAAAGGAACTACAAAATGACAGATCTCAGTGAGAGCACATTACTTAGACACAAATAGGTGCAAGTTTTGTAAACTAAGTGTTAGCAAACAAAACTTACCCAGGACATAAAGAACCCATGATGAATGGTCTCAAGCAACCCCTACTTGGACAGTAAACCATTTAGAAAAGGCAGCTGCAAAAGAAAAAGACAAGCAGGACTAAGTAAGTCAATAGTGTTTAACCCGTATCTCTTTTTCACATTCATGAGGCAGAAACTCATCAAGTAAAATGGTGTTCATTTTGGTGTGGATTGAATTTCTGCCATTGCGCATTTCTCTATCTGCTTTGCAAAGACAAAGCATGACGCCAGGGAATCTTCTGTCTTTCAAATACAGACAAAGGGATTTGGGTTTCCTGACTTCTACAGTTCTGTCTAGTCAGTATGACTTTGAGACCATCCAGCATATCTCCTTATCAGACTGCGGGGTTTAGGGACAGACACTGAGTACTGTCTTAGTCCAAATAAGAAGACATTAGCACTTATGAGTAATGACCAAGTGAAACAGGAAAAGACATTTTTGTCTATATTGTCAGGAAGAGATATAAATTATTCTAAGTACCTTATGATTTTGGTTGATGTCCTCTGTAGAAGCAAGGCTAAAAGGCAGGCTATATGCCTATGGAGTAATAGGTGTGGTAGAGCTTGATAAGACTGTAGACCTGCAGTAATGCCTGGGAAGGAAATTGGTCAAATGAAATAACTAGAAGTTAGAAGGTTACAAACTATTCTTTTCTCACTGCAGCTATTACTGTTTGCATTGGGTGCCTGTGGATCATTTATATTAAGCCACTGCTTTCTCTCCTATTTTGTCACAGAAACTATAAAAGGATGTGTCAGGAACATATTTTTAATTTTGTATTAGAGTGATGTATAAAGACACAAAAGGGGTGGTGCAGGTGGAATTTAAATCCTTTAACTGGAGATTATCAAACCAAAAATGAGCCTCAGTGCTTCTTTTTGTTTAAGTGGAAAGTGGAAGAGCTAAATATTATTCCAGCAATACCACAGTTATTTCATTAATCCATGTACCTGGAATTACTCTGTAAACCCACTTTCATCTCTGCTTACTCACATTTCTGGTAAATATCCACCAACTGCCATGGGATAAAGCCTATGTCAAGGCAATTAGTGAGTGATACCTTGACTACTTCTGCCCACCTTTATCTGACTAAAATAATCTGATATAAGCTGGAAAACAGAGCAACAAATGAACTTTGTTAGGTAATTGCTGATAACTTCACACTCCTGTAATATATTTGGAGTGGAAAATCAGAGAATGAAAAAAAAAACCTGGTTAACAGGAGGAGGTTGAACAGATTGGCTTGGGGCTACATCATTAACAAGGCCATTGGCAGCATATGCCAATAATCTACTATATCAAGTAAGAAATAACTAAGACAGTAGACCATGGCTGGGGGGAAAAGCCTCCAATGGCAGCCAACACTATGTTGAAGGCTAAGTGAGGTGGAAGTGCTTCATGCAGGGCTTGGGTGGCCAGCCAGGACCTGTCCAGGCAAGCAGTGGGAGTGAGCATCCTGCTCCCAGTTTGAACTGGCCCAGAGGGGCAGCGCAAGTCTGTGTTGCAAGAGAGAAATCTTGGAGCAGAAACCACTATCCACCCACTATCCCCATCCTGCTGAGTAAATAAATTTTAGATTATATGTCACCAAGGGTGTAGGTCAGTTCTTGTCACCACCCCATCTAAATTCCCCTGTGACAACTGAGGAAACAGCTGCAGCAAGCTAAGAGGTTTCCCTTTTGCTGGCTGTTCATTACAGCCTTTTTTGGGAAGGCTATAGACCCCTTGGAGAGCAGGCAGATCGGGAGACATGCCCATGCCACAGCCACTGACATTGGTGTTCTGGTGTCTTAATTCAAAATCACTTTTTTGTCAGTGATGTAAGATAATATGCTGGTTTGTGAGCTGGAGTTTGGAGCTGAAGCACCACAGCTAGATTTGCCAGAGCAAACTGTCCCTATAATCTTTGCTATTTTTAGACCCTGATCCACAAGGACCCATAAAGCTTGCATGCTTAAAATTAAACATATTATCCGAGACCTATCCATCCAGTGCTGAAATGTTTTAGTAATGTTTACAATAACACCTACAAAGAGCCTGGATCTTTTAAATTAGTGAAAACCAGAAAAATAGTTACTTTAATGCGCTACGGCATTTCTAAGTTGGGAGAAACATTCCCCAGGTATTCCCCAAAGTCTCGAATTAGGTGCATTTGACAATAACTTTTATATTCCATTTCTGTCAGGAATTGCCTGCATATGCATTTTTAAGTAAATATCTTCCCTTGTATATATCACAACAGATTATCTGAAAGAATAATTTACATGCTTGCTGGTATCTATGATCAATTGGCAAAACTGGTCAGAATGTTTTAATTGAAACTATTTTTGTATTGAAACATTACCACACTCTTTTTTTCCAAATCACATGTTTTACCAAAAATTTGTTTCAAACATTCTGAAGAATATCTTTAAGGTAAACAGAGTTGAATAATTAATTTTCCATTTCCAAATGTGTTTTGAAAAGAGTGTTGTTTAAAGGAAGCTTTTCAGGAGCCCTAGTACCTCTGTTGAAAAATTGCTTCACAAAAGAAGTGAAATTTTGATTATCTCAAATCAGAATAGTTTATCTCCTGAAATCCCATTTTTTTTCTCCAGGATAAAAAGGAAGGAAAGTTTTCTGACCAATCCTGTTAATTTATGTTAGGGTATTTGTAGCATTATCTTGCCAAACACCTTAACTAATTATTTTGTATGTTTAAGTTGAACATTTCTTCCAGTCTGGTTAAAAAAAGAAAAGTAAAAAAAAAAACAAACCCAAAACCAAACGCTGCCTCCTTTAAAATGACACAGAAGACCTCTTGAGAGGGAGTGCAACACTAACTGGCCTTCTAGATGTTCCAAACTGATTAAGAGCTCCCTCAGCCCTGACAGACATTTATTGATATTTGAGGACTCTCTTTCAGTGAAAAAGCATCCTTCATTGCCTCCCTGCTTTCTACAGCTTGTCAATCTCAGGTGAAGATGAACATGTTAATTGACTGGCTTGTTAATTTATTAACAAGTAATGACAGAAAGAGTAGTGCTGAATGCTCATAAAATTCTTCTTTCACTGAAGAACTATCCATGTTTTAAGATAATACCTTTAACTACCTTTCATTACTAATTTACTCATCATCATACATTATACTTAAAGATCAACAACACCTAGCAAACTGCTGCATTATTATGGAGGAGAATGTATTGAAGGGGAAGGAATTACTTGTGCCAGACAACAGCTGAGGCTTTCATCTGTATTGTATTACAAGGAGAGGCAAAACTGCATTAGCATTTGAAAGTAGGATGCAGAATAATTATGTTCAATTAACTAAGGACTCCTTGGGCAGCAGCCCAACAGAGAACCGCACATGACAAGACCAGGCAGAAGGGAAGGAATAAACTTGTTTGAATTCTGTACTCCCCAAGTGCTAATAAATACAAGTACTGCGCCATGGCTGTTAAATATGCAGCTATCAGGAATGAATAGGTGGTTTAGTCCCAGTAGAAGTGGCATTGTTTACTGCTTTACAATAGTTCTGTAAGCCTCACTGAGGCATGCAGGTGCTCTTTGGCTCTGTCTACAGGAAATGCTGCCCAATATATACATGCAGTCCTGCTAAATGCCTGTTTCCATAATTTACATTCTACATTACTTTGAAATGAAAGGAGTTTGCATTCATCATCAGTTGTTCGTGTTTCCTTAAAGCTGCAGTAATAGCAACAAATCTTCTTACTAACAAGCGTATTCCACCACAAGCAGGACAGTCATGTGGTTCAGAGGATTTCACTTACTTACTGGTGTAAATGAAGCAAATGGTGCACTCTCTGAATTGGGTGATAAACAGGGGGAGATGTATTCCTACACATGGTATAGAAAGCGGACACAGAGAAAGGTGAGTGCCTGCTTTCAAGGCACTGCCAGGAAGCACCCAACCGCAATAGAGCTAATATTTTCTTCAGAACTGCTTTCAACTCTCTGCTCCAAAGAAGAGCAGAGCTTCTCCCCAGATGCCACAACATTCACTGGGGCATATGTGGGTATAGAGGTTTCCTCCAGCAGAAAAACTTAGCTGGCTAATGGAGAGAAGGCTATGGTTGCAGCTAGTCAGATGCCAGCTGGGAGCATGTAACTTCTGTAGGATTACATCCTCTAAACATGACTTCATCATTGAAAATACCACCATGCCTTAAAATGCTTTGATTTCTGTGAAATTTTACAACAGCTGTTCTAAAGACATATTCTAGTGAAACATTTCAGAGTGGTCTTACTGGTCTTCTTCCATACCCCTTCTTTTTAAACTTGGTCATTTAAGAGGTGATATGTCTGGGTTAGACCACCTCTTGCTCAGTTGGTCAGCCTGTGCTTTTAACTTTATCTGCAAGAATGAACCATGTGTCCTTCTAGCTAGTACCCTTTCTTTGAGTTCATTGATACCACTACTCTCCATTTGCTTATGTCATGAGTGTAGTCATATAGAAGGATAGCAATTAGCAGAGGAATTGTAACTGTTACGGTTTTAGCAGTGGCATTTTGCACTCTTACTTCCTCCCTAGTTCTTATGTCTCAAGTATAGGCAGCTTTTTGTGTGCCCTAATTTAGATGCCTAGGCTGATGGATAGAATTTCCTGAAAAAAGTTAATCTGCATGGTCTTCTCAGTGTTTGGCTAACTCAGGAGATCAGTAGGGTTCCTGCAAAGATTTTGGCATGCATCAATTTTTACAATAAATCTAGCTGCAGCCCAGTGGAAGAAGACTGCTGAAAACCCTATGTGAAAACAATATTCTTTGCAAATACTTAGTATTATTACAAATAAGTTTTATTCTGGAGTTTTACCTCAGACAACTACATTGTGTGCTGGTAAATAGTTTGTAATATTTATCTTTGATGCACATACTAGAAAAAAAAAAAAAAGGAAAAATAGGCTTGTGTCCATTAATGCTGCCTTGCAATGCAAACTTCAGGCTTGAAGGCGATCTCTCAAAACATTGATTTTCCTTCATACCCTTAATGATTTATGCAACATAAGAATAAGCAGTGACAGAGGAACTGAAGTAGTGGTTTTGAAACAAAGAAATAACTGAAAGATGGGCAGCCAAAAACTGACTGATTTTTTAATCAGACATCTGAATGCGTTGTTACTTTTTCTTTTGTTAATAACTATTATCCCAAAAGCTTGAATTGCCATTTGGGTGCAAAGATGGCTTTGGCAGCATTTCAGCAATGCCCTCTCAAGTCAGATCTTGAAGACACCTTTTTGAAAATTCTGACAAGTGCAGCAGAATCAAGGAGGAGAATATCTCAATTCATTTTATCAATTGAAACACACATATCTGTAGTCAGCAGTAGCGAAAAACAAAGGCCCTAAAATTTCCAGGAGGATATTTCATTAAACTTTAGGCATGTTTAGGAGAGAAGGAAAGAACCTCAGAATGATCTTTAGGAAAAGTAAAGGAGACAAATACACCAACATCTTAAATAAACTGCGTTAATCTTCACACCTTCTAGGACTTAGCTCCTATAATTTGCATGGCAAAGCTACGTAAGTGTTATCTGCAATTTAATTTCAATATGTTGTCTAACACATGTTAATGATACACCTATTAGTAGTAACCATAAAACCTAAAAGGGAAAAGAATTTTGAAGATGATTTTACAGTGACTGGTTTTTTTACTCTCTACTAATCCTTTCTGTGGCAGTTTCAATTAAGATTTTTTTCCCAATAGAATTATTCAGATGATCCAAATGTCCATAGGAATATTCTATTTAGCGTCAGAGCAATTTTGAGGATGCTTGGTGAGAACAAAGATTAGTGTCTCTTTAAGTAACACAATATCACATGCTTGTATGGTTTATTGTTCTGTTTTCTCTGTTTGGCAAATTCTGCAAAACATGTGGCTTTAAATTGCTATTGCCACAGGGAATGAATCTTAGAATCATAGAATCATAGAATGTTTTGGGTTGGAAGGGATCCCTAGAGGTCATCTAGTCCAACCCCCCTGCAGTGAGCAGGGACACCGCTAAGTAGATCAGGTTGCTCAGAGCCCCATCCAACCTGGCCTTGAATGTTTCCAGGGATGGGGGCTCCACTACCTCTTGGGCAACCTGCTCCAGTGTTTTACCACCCTCATTGTAAAGAATTTCTTCCTTATACCCAGTCTAAACCTACCCTGGTTTAGTTTAAAACCATTACCCCTTGTCCTGACACAGCTGGCCCTCCTATAAAGATTTTCCCTATCTTTCCTATAGGCCCCCTTTAAGTACTGAAAGGCCACAACCAGGTCTCCCCGCAGCTTTCTTTTTTCCAGGCTGAACAAGCCCAACTCCCTCAGCCTGTCCTCATAAGAGAGG
>NW_009259319.1:2672491-2690299 GCF_000687185.1 Egretta garzetta
CTTCTGGGCTGCCAGTGCACATTGCCGGCTCATGTCTAGCTTTTCATCCACCAGCACCCCCAAGTCCCTCTCGGCAGCGCTGCTCTCGATCCTTTCTTCCCCCAGCCTGTATTGATACCAGGGGTTACCCCGACCCAGGTGCAGGACCTTGCACTTGGCCTTGTTGAACCTCATGAGGTTCACACAGGCCCACCTCTCCAGCTTGTCCAGGTCTCTCTCTTTAAGAGAGAGAGACCTCTGATTTTTTTCAAATGAGCTGCATTGTTAGGCTGTCCGTTGTCTTTGCAGGGTATACAAAGTGACATCTTCTTTGGCTTTGAGACAAGAATCTTATCTGAAAAGTGCATGGTCAGGCAAGTGTATTTTTTCTGAGCCAGACCTTACAGAAACTAAGGGAAGTCTTCTACTGCTGTGAATAATGGAGAAAAAAAGGGAAGTCACTCCTCACTCCTACTTGGAAACTCTGTTTCTGAAATGGGTAATCTACTGATTTTAATTGCAAATGTGTTCTCCTAAATTTGCGAAGAATCAGCATCACTTGCTTACCTTAATGACCGCAGATTGCAGGTGATAACACTAAAGTTAGGTAGAAAGGTATCTACTGTAAGATCGGTACACAATATTTTCCTGAATATTGGCTTAAATGAATGAGAAAAATGTTTCCAAAGTCTTATGTCGCAGTCCAAATTTAGATCAAGACTTCTTCTGAAGCCAAATTTTGGCAGTTTTCTAGCGAGAGTATTTCTTTTCTAGACCAGACCATGGCAGCAATGTTTACAAAATGCACTCCTTGATTTTAGATTAAATACTTTCTAAAGTCAGATTTTGCTTTGTCTTTCCAAATGAACTTTCCAAAGTTAAATTTTGCCTCTGTTTTTAAAAATCCCATTACTGATGAATAAGTACCTATAGATTACTACTCCCCTATGGATTACTACTCCCCTACCAGTCTCATCCACAAATATGTGCTTTGCTCCCTCATTAGCTAGTGGCTGTAAGTCCCAAGAGCAAGGATTTGTCCTCCCCAGAAGAGCTGTGCAGCTCGGTCTCCTTTTATGGCTCCTTTCCACAGAAATCATGTCAGCCAAGTGAAGCAACCTGGAATCATGTCAGTGTGCACAGCGTGTCTGAAAGCTCTTTACAGATTAGAGCTCTGTAGCGAATGTTTTCACTTTACTGTATGTTACTGCTGAGTAAATTTGGGGGGGGCGTGTAATTTTTTTTTAATTCCTAATGTGACAAGGGTCTTTGTGAATAGGATTTTAGAGATAACAAATCCTATAATTATTGTTACTTTTTGCATTTGTATTATTTATTCCTTTGCATGGCAGCTTAATTTGCATCAATGCTTAGCCTGTCTTTGACAAGCCCAGAGGAAAGCAATCACATTTTCTTCCTCTAAGCTTCATAGGAGAAAGAGGTAGTACCAAGCATTTATGCACATTACCCCCAGAATGCCTTTTTTCCCCGTTTTATTTTAAGAGTCTTGTAGATCTTTTATATCTGATAGGAGAGGATAAAATAATGAACAATGCGTGGCAGATGTAATTCATACTGTTTAGAGTGCCCTTGGAAGATTGTCAGGTACAACTGAGATGAGGGTGGGAATTAGAAGAGGGTAGAGTAGAAAGGAAAAATTTAATGAGTGCAACAATGCCTTTCAGTGGCTGTTTCCAGAGGCAATATTGTCTCCTATTATCTGTCCTTGGAAAGGACCTTCCAAGACCAGCTTAGAATCTTCTAAGGCAGGTGTGATGGTCCCAGGATTTTGAACCTGTGGACAAGAGTGTAGTCTCAGCTTTTTTTGCAGTGTATTCAGTAACTGTTACTCATTCTATAGAAATTCAACATATGCAGCTCAAACATGTACTTCTTCCTTAGGTTCTTAAGGTAGTTTAGAAGTTTAAATAGGTTTTCACTTCCTTCAGTGGAACTTTTTGCACCTGGCTGTAGGCTTGGCACATTCTAGCTTGGTAACTAACCTGAAAATTGAGTATCCAGATCCAGAGGTGAAGTAAACAGGATGGCTGATGCGGATTCAGAGGTTTTGCATGTACAATATTCAACTTCAAAACTAAATATAGCTGCACTACAGAAACTTGTGTGAATGTTGGCGCTGAGGTAAAATAAGAATAGGTAGTGGTAGTGGTTGTATTATTATATGACCTTTAATGGGAATAGAGATACGTAGGTGGAAATGATACCTTTAATAGGAGAAACCCAACCTCATTTTCCTCTGAATGATGCCAGAGCAACCATTATAATTTCCATGAAGCTGAACTGGTCTAATTGCTAAGTTTGATTCAGCTTTCCACTGCCTCCTGCCAGTTTTATGTTAGTGGAGTTCCACTGGTTTCATAGTTTCTGTGCTGGTATAAAACTGGAGTAATAGGGAGAAGACTTAAGTCTATTGCCCCTGAATAACAAGTAATTATACAACTCTTCTTGGTAGCAGAAATTTGAATTATTTAATATAGACAGTGTAAAGAAAGTGGAGTAGTACTTATAGCCAGTATTATCTTTAAATGGATCTTTAAATTGGCACAAGAAATATGTCTGTGTGGCATGTATGGCAGTTGGTGACGAATTGGGATGGGGAAGAATGTGGACTGGAGTAAGGCTAAAGTAAACTTACAGCTAGTTTTTGTCTCTTATGCTGCATAAGAAATATGTGCCTGCCTGCTCTCATGTCTCTCTGCCTGTTTTAGCAAGCTACCAGTATTTCATCTATGCCTCATCCTCTTGCTATGAACTATTCTTGTAAAGAGATCTTATCCACTGTGTCATACTGACCAATGCAGAAAACGATTTAGAGCTCAAGCATGGAGCCATTATATCCCTGAGATCTTCTACTATTCTGTACCTACTTGAGTGTCTAAACAGAGGCTAATCTGACTTTGTATTTTGAACATAAGTATTTGGAATTCTCCTTTCTAACTGCTAAGAGACCAAAAAAACCAGCATTATTGAGTAACTAGATGTTAGTTTATTTCAGTATACTTGTTAGATTGTCTTTATTGGCACCGAGGTTGAACCAAAGCCATCCAGAGCTATCAGAGTGAGTTGTGGCTGTTCAATAGCCCTTGGCTCTGTAGCACACCAGGAGGCCCGTGAATGAAAAGGAGTGCAGACGCTGCAGTAATGAGTAGTTATCAATGTGTGAAGATGGGCAGTTCGCTCCGAGCCTGCAGGCGTGTATCCCTGGGCTTGGATTGTCTGCTGTCATCGGCCATCTTTCTGGGGCAGCCATCTTCCTGCTGGACACTGCAGACTGAACAAAGTGACCTGGGCAAATGAAAGCGTGTCTTTTAGCTGCTTGAAAGAAAGAGGGGGTGTAACCTTTATGAGCCAAATATAGCAAAGGACACATGAAATGCATGGACTGGTGAGTTATATTCAAATGGAGTATTATTTTTTTTAAATTGTTTTGATTCAAGGAGATGAAGCAATCTTCAGAATTTCTACTCTCTACTCCCCTTTTGCATAGTTTCATGTAAATGTGACATTATGAAGACAGTGGAAAACTCTCAAAATGAGCCCTGAGGATCACAAAGGGAAAATATTCTAAAATGGACCTCTAGGAGTAAAAACTTCTGGGTTTTGTTCAGTATAAGCATGTCTTGTGCACAATTTACTTCAATTATTTTCCTGTTTAAAAATTAATAATCACATTCTGAAGACTTTTAAATTTTGAATCGAGACTTCTAGTGCATTATTTAATTAATATATTATTGACTTTTTAGCTGCAATTGTATAGGAAGGGGTGAGAACTGGAAGGGACATTCAGTAATCAACAGTCTAATCAGACTGTGAGGACAGAAGGAAATGTGGTGGAGGTAAGGTAAGAGTAATGGGTTTGTTTTTACAGGGAATTCCACAGCTTTTCAGCAGCACACCATCCCACATCACAGACTCAAAGGAGTCAGAACCAGAACTAGGTCTTCTTGTTTTCACAGCCTTATCTTTTTGTGCAAGGTCAGGTAAAGAAAGTAGATAGAGAGGACATGTAGCTAAAGTGCTTCACTTCTGAACCTCTTTATACATATGTTGACACAGCCAATAAAAGCAGTTTTTCTTTATAAAAATATAAAATATATTTGTATTTATTATTGGAGTGGAAGAAAACATCATGAGTCTATTTCTTTTCCCAATAACACTGCATTACTGATTAGAAATGAAACTTTAGGACTATTGTATCAGGAAATGGAAATCAGTTCAGCCTTTTCTACCACTGTCAATATTACCGACTTATATTTTCAAAACAACAACAGACACTGCAATATCACCTAGCGATGACTGCAAAGCCTACATATCTTCATCACTTTTTATGCCAGATAGGATATTTATTCATATTCATTTGGACAAATCTAGAGGACAGCATGCAACTTGCAGAAAGTGAACATGTAAGGACAGTAGAGAATGCATTGCATTCAAGCTAACTCATTCAAATTATTCTGTCCCTGTAGCTTAGTGGTCAGACCTTATTGGTGCAATGACATGGCAGAATAGGAAACATGAGAGGTTGATTTGAAAAGCAAGATATCTGAAATATTTACATCCATATTTATAATTTCCAGAATCTTCCATTTTCATTTTGGTCTTTCTGTTAGTTAATTGGTTTGGAGAAGTTGCCTGAAAGGAAAAGAGAACCATTTGTTTCTGAGTTTGCAGTCTGAAGTTTTGGTCTGCTGGAAAAAGTTTAAATTTGGCATCTGATGTACAACTGAGACTTTTGGATGTGAGAAAGTAGATTTTCCCTAATCCTGTGGGAAGGGTAGTTCTGACTTCAGACCTGGGAATGACATGTCGTTCCTCTGCCTGCTGTTTCACTGAAATGGATACTTACTGTATATACCACTTAGCCTGGCACCCTTCTGCAGAGTACAGCACTGAAATCATCACTGAACAATTTCACACTGAACTGAAATGATCCTCATAACATCGCAACAGCCAGAGATTCAGAACATGATACTGTCCGTTTCGCGTAAGTGTGATTCTATGGATTCTCCTGGAGATGTTCTTGATCTAGCATAGTATGAGAAAAGCATGAGATTTTCTTCTTCTCTTTTGTTTGTTTGTTTAATGAAAGCAAATATTTGGAGTCACAGTGGTTTCTATTAGAGAGTATTTTGTAGAGCTGCATGATCTATGAGTCTTTCCAGAGACTGCTTCTTAAAAAATTATAACATAAAGAGCTGTATCTTCTACATCTGGTTTTCATGAGCAGAAGTATGAAATTACACAAGACATCATATAAAAAAATGCACTTTTTTATTTTCTAAGATTTGCTTATTTTGGAGAGTGAGAACTGCTATTGTCTCTTTCCACTTAAACTTTCTCTGACTGAGTTTGCTAAATAACTCTGCTGCTCCTCTTTGGCTGCTCTGCCCATCACTTCTGTCCATTTCTGTCTCCAATACTCCAAAACCCATATTGTTTTCTTGGCAGAATAAGTTGTCACAGTGTTGTCCCTAACTCCACATCATCACACCTATTTTTCTCCAGCCCAGTAATATCCCTTCATATCTGCCTCTCCTCCTGAATGTATTTATTCTCCTCCTTTCTTATTATTCCTATCCTTGATCAGCTCTTGTTATGTGAACACCTGTTGTGAAGTACTTAATAAATCAAAGTTTTTTGTAACAGTAAATGTTTAAGCAATTAACTATACAGATCTGGAATTATATGATGCATCGTCACTGAGTTTCCCAGCATTTTCCATTAGAAGGTTGAGAGTACTTTTTCAAATTGGTTTCACCTGTACAGTTAAATAAGCATTAATGAAGAAATCAGAAAGGAGAGAACCCCTACACATTTTCATACAGGTTATACGCAAGAGGCAATGTGTGTAAAAACATGTTTATAGATTGAGTCTCCTGTTAGTCCCTCAGTAGCTAGGGGTTGGTCATATGGCTAGTGACTCCTATGAACCCACCAGACTTACTTTAAACCAACGTCAGGGAAAGCAGTCATGGCCAAAGTAGCTGGGGTAATGCACCGCAGCACGGCATCGGAAGCAGGCCTTTAAGGAGACAGTGCAGTGACAGCCAGATACTGTGAATGAAATGTTTTCAGTTATCTGTTATTAACTACATGCCTGTTTCCTACATAAAAACACTGTTAGGTCTACCCAAAAGCTGCCCTGATGTGCTAAGGTGCAACAAGTTTCTCATGTGCTTGAAACTTCTTAAGACAAGAGGCTAAAAGATCCATTTTAACAGAGATGAGGGCTGTGCAGCCCTGAAGTACAGCAGTGGATGCCATGGGATGCCTGGCAGTGTTTGCTAGGGTGTTCTTGGGATTTTTTGTGCTTTTAATTTTCAGTAATAGATTTAAAAAAAAAAAAAAAAAAATCCAGATGCTTCTTGCTCAAGATAAATTCCAAAGTGCAAAACAAATGGGAAGTAATGATGCAACTTCAACCCTCAACAGAGGTGCCTAGAGAGAGAATCTCATGTACGCACTGCAAACCACAGGAAGAAGTGGTCCCATGGCTGCGCTGATCCCCCCACCCAAGCAATCTGTTCCTTGTTTTACTTATACCCTGTGGTACCCCATGAATGTCAGTAAAATGAAAATAATGATTATTTTCCTACCTACCTTAAGATGTTCTTCAGATAAATTTGTCAGTCCTGGGAAGTACTCCCCCTATTATTAATGTAATAGGTCTGTGATGCCACTTGGCAAACAAACCGTTATGCAACCTCTAAAGTTCTTATACAGCAAAGCTGCAAAGGGCACATCAATTTAAGCTTTTCCTGAAGTCTTATGAAAGCCAGAGAGCTTAAACACTTAGAGACATTGAACTGAGAAAGATTTCCTGCACTACTGACTCCGCTCACCATCCTATTTTGGGCAACCAGATCATACAAACTCATGAAGGAAGTTAGCAAGCTCCTTATATATAAATATTTGGACTTTTTTGAGCAGTGAGGAAATCACAACTAACGAGTCATTTATCTCTAGGGTAAAGAAATACACCAATATCAAGTAGTTTCTTCTAAATATGATTATAAATTCAGAGCACATGGCATTGGTGAATGTATTCGTAGATTAGGTATGGAACTGTATGTATATTTTGGATTTGTAAGAGTGTGACTGAACTGAAAAATCTCTTTACTATTTTTTGGCCTAGGCACAGAGTCCATAAATTTTCATCGATCACATATATCTTCTTCCTTCTTTAGACCTAACTTATCATTCTAAAGCACAGTGTTTTAGATTAAAATTCAGAAAACCAAAGCAGATTGAAAGAAAGTGCCTCAACAGCATTAAAATACTATTCTAAGCAACCCAGCTGAGTAAACCTTTCCCCTAATGTTTCAGATCAATGCCAAAAAGGTCTCCTCAGTTCAATATGTTATATATTATTTTTATATTACACTTGCAAAGAGGAAGACATAGATAAGAATCCCTTTCAGACTTCAGGGTTAGAGAAGCAATTTTCAAGCCTGGTATTCCATGCAAACTCTGCAAATGGAGAGGTGCTGTCAGAGCTGCAGACTGCCATATGTTGATGCTGGAGACAAAGGCTGGTGGTTTATAGCAAGTGGATTACCGAGGTCAGATACAACAGCATCCCAGCTCTTCTGGATATATTTTTAGTGATATAATTAGATATAAGTACATTAAAATAATAAGATTTTTCACTGTTCTTTCAGTTTCAGTCTTGTTGACCAATTTTATTAGTGTCCTGGCTGCATCTGTTGCAAGTTTTCCATCAGTTTCTATTAATTAACTGGTTTAATGTTCGTCTGGCACTAGATCCCAGGTAGACATGAAGGTGCCCTTCTGCTGAGGATCATACTGTTTGCCCTGTCATAGGGAAAAGTTGTCTGTAGTTTAAGGAGGTGATAGAAGAACTCATAATATGAAAATCTGAGGTTCACCAACAAAAAGGAGAGAGGTAGTGGTAGTGAAAAATCAGACCATACACTTACACAACTTAACTATTGCACAACTGGAGAGCGCTAAATTGCTTGAATTTTAAGAACATATAAACACACACAAAAATAACCTCAGCTGCTGTTCAAGCTGGCCTTCACAGTTTGAAACTTGGCCAGCAGTGCTCAGAACTTGCAGTGTTTTTTATCCATGAAGTATGTTCTGCACTGATAAATCACAAGGACATTCCACTGCATCCTGCCCTGTCCTGCCTTTGCTTCGTGCTGAGAGTCTTGCTCTGCCCTTCTGATGCCAATGGAACATATACCTACCTGCTAGTTTATGCTTATTTTAAATAACAAATCTGCTTCTCCTTGATAAAGACAATTAAAATAGCAACAAAATCACTGCTCAGAAAGAGTGAACATGGAATAGTTATTGCAAATGCCTAGAAAAACACCCGAGGCAACTATCCACCTTCTTCGAACAAAATTTCTAGGAGGTTTGAAACAGAAGGAACTTAACACAACATTTTTCTTTTTTTTTGAAAAGCTGAAAATTTGCCTTCTTTATTCATTTTGATATAGAGAAATTTTGAGGCAATGAGGTGCTCTGAATGGTGTTGACACAATCTTTTTTCCAGCAGAAGCAACATGTATTTGTAGAATTTCATTCTTAGATTCTTCATGTATGAAAGTAGGAGGCTACATTCTTTCTGTAGGTGTCATGCCATAGTGGTTCTGAAATGGGGTGGTAAATAACGGTGAGCTTAGTCCATAGTGACAAAGATTCTTCCTCTCATGGCAATGGAAAGAAGGGAGATGAAAGCTTCTCATTCTTGCATTCCTCCCTCTCTATCCTTTCTGATGGAATTACTGGGAATTACATAATTTTTCATTCAAGTTTGTTCTGCTATGTATGGATCTCTCTCTAAGTGCAATGTTCTCACATATTCTTCTCTATGACAGTATCAAGCTCAGTGCAGTTCTACAGATAGCTTGCAGTAGAATCAAATAGTATGCAGCTGATTCCATGGTATATTGTTACAAGAACTTTGTTTAGTGGCTGCTAAGGATACAATGGAAGAGATCCACCCACTCTAAGATCTGAAAAGAAAATAACATTCTAAGGAGGAGTCATTCTCTTACTCCACCTTAACATTATGAATATCATAGAGAATTATCGTGTATTCACTCCCATCACTGAACTGTACATCAAAGTAGTATGTTCCTGTCTTCATCAGGTTTTCTAAAGTCACCCTTCTACTGGAAGAGTATAGTGGAACAACACACAGATCTGAACAACACTTATTCTACATAATAAAAAAGTTTGAGACTCAGTGAATCTACAATTTTATTTTTTTTTTGTGAAAACTTTGGCTCTGTGGTAGCACAATAGAGAATTCTGGAATTCTGGAAAATTATCAACAGTCCCCTGAGAGTATCATAGCTACAGTGCTCATCTGGAACTGGTCTGAGAGATTTGGACATTTATTCACACACAGATTCAATTAATTTTACTTCAAAACATAGACATCTCACAATAAAATTTGCCCAGACAGCAAATCTAGGTGTCTAATTCGAAGAACATAAAATACAGTATTAATTTTGTCTGGGAAGAAGGACAAAACAAGCTTAAACCAAAATTACCATATTCCAGTAAAAGGGCACTGAAATCTAAATCTAGACTAAATCTCATGGGTTGGTATGAAAAACAGACCCAAGAAAAGGAAATGCAGTATAAATATTCAAAGGAATTTTGATTACAGACATGCTTTCAGTTTCAGCATGCCTGAAATAGAAGCTGATCTTCAAATTGCAGTCATCTGCTAATAGTGTATAATAATCCAGCGCAGCAGTCTTCAGTTCAAGTCCAATTTTCATATGCAAATTGTGAACTGAAATAAAATTTCTTATGGACTCTTACAGGAGTCCAGGAAGGAAAATCCATGTAGCATGGTCATTAAATAAGTTTCCTGATAATGTTTCAAGATGGTACATTAATGCATCACAGAATTTATGATAGTTGTTATTTAAAATTTGTTATATTTCAGTAAAGCATTAATAATTTCCAGACATGTTATTCTCAAAGGCCTTGATCCTCCAAAGACTCAGCTTTGCATGTTGAGAGTAGTCCCCTGGAAATGGATAGCTCACACCTAAGGATCTTGAGAGGGATCTGAACTATAGGGTGTAAATATAAAAAGGGTTAGCAAAATGTCAGGTGTCCACATCTTCATCTGCAGTTCATTTGTAGTTCATGGTGACCCACGATTTCTTTGTAAATTCACTGTGTCTCCATCAACACACATCATCACAGTTGTCTCGTCCTTAAGCTTATTTCAGTGGTTGCTGTCTGGTTTCTGCAAACATCTCCTTTTCAAGGTAATTTTAATTTACCTCTAGGACCTAATCTCTTCCTTTACAGTTAAATTCAGTTAACACATGTACTTACATCAGGGTCTTGGAACTCTCAACACCTTTGACAGCCATCTTCACATCAAGGCACATATGTTTCAGGTGCAGCAATTCTGTGTGTTTCTGACCAACAGAATGGGATGAGAGGGCAGAGTGCATAACAGAAGGATAATCTGACTGCCTAAATCAAACAAGATATGTCTCTAACAGAATAATGCCCATGGTAATTTGTCCAGTTGTAGCTGATGGGCCTTCTAGTGGTAGCTGATGGAAAATGAAGCATTTCCAGAGGACAGATTTTCAAATATCTGGTGCCTTTGCAGACAAAATAGAGACTTTTCAACCAAGAGCATTTTTGTTAAAAGACAGGGCTCTATTTTCTGACACCCAGCTTTATGCATAACTTCTGTATTTTTTCTTCAACATGACTGATGTTCTGCAAATGTGATTGGAAAATCAGAACGCGACAATGAAAGCCTGCTGTTTATTTTCTTACCTCATTTGATAATGGACAATTTGATTGGCCTGGATGGATACACAAAGTTTGCCCTAATACATGCTGATACATTTTTAACAACATTAATCATATCCTGTCAAGTCCTACCAGAATGCATTGGCTTTTCAGACTAGATTCATAGAGCTACAGAACAGTCTTTCCATCAAATCTGGAAAGGGGGTCTATTGAGGCATCGAAATGAGAGCATTATGGATTTTAAGTGCTTCAATGATAGTGTTTTAGGTTGTCAGCTTTGATTTATGTCACGTAAAGTTTGCAATACAAAAGTATGCAGATTGCCCCATCACTTGACAAAGGATCAGATATAATTTTGAAAGCACTGAAAGCTTATGCTCCTGCAGATGGACCAACCTTGAAGTACTGGAGCTCAGAAAATCTTAGATGTTAAATCTCCGTGGACAGACAGATGGTGGAAAATATATATTGTGTCTTACCATTGCTTCAGCTGTTCCTTTGACTGCCTTATGTATCCACTCCTGCTCTCTGAAAGTTTATATATTTGAGTACCTATGCCGGAACTACAAAAACAAGGGTGGAAAGTCCAGCTGTGGTAAAGTACAGAGAGACATGATGACTTGTTAGTGAGCAGTTAATTATCATTCCTGTATATTTATGCTCTGAATGTGCACGTTTACTGAACAGTCCTGTGAGCATAGGTATACCCTCTGGGAGGTGGAAAGTCTACCAGCTCTGGGGGCATTTGGAAAACAAAAACTTCTGTTATTTGTATGGTGCCTGGAAAACAAGTGTTGGAACCAAATGAAGTGAAGCCTTAAACCTTAGGAAACAGTTGCTTCCCTCACAATGAAAATCTTGTTACATGGATAAAGAAATGAAATCTCCTTCCCTAAATGTGACTCCTGTTAGATCCCTAACTCTGCAATGAGTATCTCCTAGATTTCATGAACACTTCCATTTGAGATATAGAAGAGATCATTACAGAAAGCATGATTCTCTCTTTTGATAACATATCTGCATGCTATGCATTATGCTTCAGTGAAAATGTATTTCTGGACAGTCTTGCCTTGACTATTGCATGCTGGGCCATGTGAAAACTCTTTGCAAGTAACTGGATATTTTCAGCGGGGACCGTCTTTCTAGCATTCGGGCTCAGGCCAGGTGAAGAGAGGTACAGCCAGGAAGCAACTCAAGAACAGGTACAGACTCCCTGAGAGGAACAGAGAGGAGACAAGAAGGCAGACATCAGAGAGGGTGGAAAGAAAGAGAACCAGAAAGTCTGTAGCAGCTCAGGAAGTCACTGGAAAATGCTGGAGTGGGATCAAGCATGAAAAAAATGGCCTGCCTTGAATGGACAGAGTAGGCAGGGTAGAGATTTTTTTAGCTACCTTATTAATTTGTTCCACTGGGCAGATCTAGGACTCGTCTAGTCAAAGTCCCTCAGTTCTAATGAAACAAGAAAGAGAATTTTGAAGATCTTATGTTGAGTACATTTTAGGGAAAAGGTGCAGGCAGGTCTCTCATAAAGCTCTGGCCAACACAGAGCCATATCAGAAGCATGTGCCAAATTTCCCTTTCTGATTCAAAGACTGTGCAGAGCCAAAGGAATGCAGTTAGCTCTTCATGGCAGAGTCAATATCTGCCCTTGATTTGTTGTTGTAGTTAAAATGATCCTTATATTGTACTTATGACAGTATTCCAACACTGCTGCTAATTCTGAGTTCCTTACCCAGTACATAATCAATGCTTTCATAACTCCCATTGAAGCCACATAGATAAAAAAACAGGCAAAACACAACAAATCTCCCCCAGATAAGAAATTAAAAAAATAGCCAATGGAAGTTACATTAATTGTTAAACAAGATCAGTAAACTGGGTTCATATAAATGACTTTACCACAGAATCTCTCAAAGCACTAATAGCACCAAACAGCAATAATTTAGGTCTATGCCACCGATATGAAATAAGATGACTGTTGGCAGTTTATAGATAAGGGAACTGAGATTTGTTGATTTTTTGAAGATCACTTGAAAGCAAGTCAAGAATTTTGTTTATTTTTCTATCTGTTTCTTCATTCAGAGAACAGTTTATTTCTCTATAGTAGATAGAGAAATATCTTTAAATTACTTCGTCCTCTTTTGTTTACCAATGACATTAAGGGGTATTCAACAATCCAGACAAAAAGTAACAATAATATTTGAAAGAAAACAGAAGCACGCACACACGCACAACCTAGATACAAAAAGATTCTACTTTTCAAGGCACTCAAAGTGTAATTTCAGAGAGGAGAGCAGTTGCACTAGTTCTCTATATAAGAGTGAAGCAACATTTAACAAGTACTGTGATGCTGTGTAGCAAAAAGCTGCTGAAAATACATTGATTACTACTGTGCAAGTGTGGACTAAGGAATGCCTATGTGAATACCTCTTGAGTTAAATACAGTGATGTACATGTGTATGTGTGTGTCCAGAGCATAGCATAATTATTCTTTTTTCTCTTTTTACTTGTTACTTTTGAAGGTCAAGAACAAGGAGTGATCTGGAATCTATTCCTTCTTATTACTCATGGACCAAACTGGTCCTTTACTCAATCAGTCAGCAACATATGAGCAAAGACATGTGAGCATAACTTGAAGGTGATGGGCTGTACAAATGCGGGTGTGGTAGTAATCTGAACCCTTTCTTGTGAGTTGTGATGTGTAAGAGTGAAAAAGACCAAGATGACAGCTAAGTTTGAGTTTGCAAGACAGGTGGAGAGATGCTAACTAATTGTGAACTGTGCAAAGGCAATGTCAAGCCACTGAGAGATGATACATATGGAGTCGTACAACTACTTTCCACAGGCCTCAGTGCAAAATATTACTCTGCTGCTCGTGTATTATCATTTTTACTTTCTTCCTCTCAACCTTCTTCCCTTTCCTCATCTAGCTTCGATACCTGGCTTGTATATATATCAAGTGAAATCCTGAAGTGTCTGCTTGTTGTCTTCACTTCCCTTCTTTGGCACTCATTTGGCAAGGAGTGCAGGTATCTTGCTGGGTATTTATTACAGTGCTGGATCAAAGCTTGAGGACACTGGCAGTGTCTGAAACTTTCCTTGATCCACAGATAGTATTTCAATTAAAGACAGATTTGGCAGTGCCTCTTGGTTTTCCATCAAACTTTACATCATAGCCTATTCCCCTTTCCCCTCCTACGCTGGAATCTTCCAGGGAAATGTCATCTCATTATTACTATTTGTTTTTCAGACCCTTCTCAAGGACTTAGTCCTGGTCATATAACAGTAAAACTCTTGTTTGATATTACCTCTTTCAACTGTAAAGTTAGACTAGTATAATCACTGTGTGATTCTTCCAAGATAAAGTTCCTTTATCTTGTATACCTTATTTGTTTTATTATTAAGTATATGCCTTTACAATTAATGGTACTAAAACAGATTTTAGTTCCTTGAACTCAATTTACCTGATGATGCACACCATTGTGTGGCAGGGACCCCTCGTCTCATTTTGAAGAAGGTGGTATTTTGAAGAAGGAGGAGTGTATGTTAGATAAAGGAAAGGATGTAAATAATGACAAAAAGATGAAGTGAAGTACCAAATGAAATTAATTATTAAAAAAGTAATCAAGAGTTAGAAAGCAAGAGCTAGCATTAGCCTTAGAAAAAGGAGACCTGGAGACAAAGTCATGTAGTTACAGGAGAAGAAGAGTAAAGTAGTCTTTGTTCAGCTTAAAAAGACTTTACCGGGTAAGTTAGCTGCTGAAAAAAACCAGTATTTGCCAGTCATTTGTAAGAAATTATTTGAGCAACTGGAAAAACAGCTCACAAACAAGTAGATAAGCACTGGCACCCTTTCAATACAGCCTCATCAGTATAAACGGGTAGTTGGTAGTGAAGTTATGCTAACTGACGCCAACCCTCCCTGCTACAAAACCTGGGCAGATTTTTAGGGAAATTGCATGGGGGTTTTGAGACATTTATTCAAGTCACACTGTCATCCTTGGATTCTACTTGGTGATGCTGCCTTAATATGCATACAGCATATCACGGTACTCTTTTGCAATAATACATCACACTTCAGCTTGAGAATTGTCAGATATTTTATATCCAAGCTGGGAGAGCGATCTTTGTTTTCTTACCAGCTATGGTTTGTATTGGGTGTAGATGGAATTTACATCATCTTTACAAGTGCTGTCTCCTGCCACTGGGTAAGACATTTGTTACTTCCTTTTGTTCCTGGCTGCAGAAGTGGGTGTGGGGGGTTAAAGAGTTTTATGACTTCTATGTTACATGCACATGGTTTGAAACACTTTTCATTTGTGTGCCTAGGAAATGAGCTCAAGAAAGCAAGGGTTTGCGTTCCAGGAGAGTTATGCAAATGAAATTCGCCTCTGGGCAGAGAGGAAGCACCCTTGTATGTATTGCATAAGAACTCATTGTGCATATTAAATAAGCCCATGTGCTGGCTTACAGAGGCAAATTTCATCCACACCAAATGATACTTACACAGACTACACAATGACTCATTTATGACTCCTCAGATACATAGTTGTTAATTGCTATTCTGTTAAGAAAGTGCACAAAATTATTGGTGTGGGGCATACTGTACTATGCTCCATTTCTTCCTATGTTATGGAACGCAGAACCAACTGGATTTAATGGCAAAGAGAAATTATATATTCTGCCTTGTAGTGAAAATATGGTAGTTTTAACTTCCAAAAACCAGATCACTGGATTGGTTTGGGTCACTGCCATGTAGTATCAAGGAATACACTGCGGAATAAATAAAGTTATTCACTCAAAGGATTCTGTAGATTTAAACGGATTGTTATAACTCAGAAAAGAATTCAGGCTTGAATTTTATCCACTCTCCTTGAGTTCTAGTTTTAGGCTATCAAGAAATGGTGCTAACTACTTCAGGAAGGTGATTGTGCTTCCTTTTTTTTTGTGCATTGCAGACACTTTCCTTGCTCATTATATATCCGGAATGTACATCAAGTAGTGTTCCTGTTAAATGAAGCGACAGATAGCATATATAATGTGATTATTTTAACAACCCTGCTAAAGTCAGGAAAATTCTGATTGAGCTGCAGCAGGAAACAAAGCAAAATTGCCAATAGCATGAAAAAAATGCAGGAAATTGCCAGTCAAAAGAAGTATTACAAAATATACTGAAAGAAAACAGCAAACTCGGAACACGGTTGTGCTGACAGACAAACATGAGCCTGACACAGCCCAGAGATGCTTCTAACAGCACTTTGATTTCAGCTGCTTTCTAAACCATTCACACAGAACACGGTCCTAAAGAATGAAGTTTAGCTGAGGAATACGGGGTGTGTGTGGTCGCTCACAGAGGGAGACTACACATCAGAGATACAGCCAGAAGCAACAAACAGAAGAAGAAAATATTGTCCTGCAAATGATTCTGTGGAATATTAAAATATGTGTTATAATGAAGTCTAGCACAACTGAAACCTTCTCTAAGCAAGATTTTTTAAAATAGTGTGGGAAAACCTAACTTGAGACATTTCAAAGGTAATTGTTTCCAGAAGGAAGAAGCTCGGCATACTTATAGATTGGGACCCCTTCAGTCCCAATCTGTAAGTCCCAATCTCCCCAGACTTAATCACTGACAAGCTTTTGTATAGCTGTCTGGTTTTGTTGAGATTCCTCACAGACTGACTGTATTGGGTTTCTGTGGCAAGGTCTTGGTAGTTGGGGGGCTACAGAGTGGCTTGTGTGAGAAGCTGCCAGAAGTTTTCCCTGTGTCCGCTGCTGGCCAAGGCTAAGCCAATCAGCTACTGTGGAAGTGCCTCTGGGATAACATATTTAAGAAGGAAAAAAAACCTGGCTGCAGCTCAGTAGCCAGAGAGAGAAGAGAAGTGAGAGGATGCAAGAGAAAACAGCCCAGCAGACACCAAGGTCAGTGAGGGAGGAGGGGGAGGAGGTGCTCCAAGCTCCGGAGCAGAGATTCCCCTGCAGCCTGTGGTGAAGACGATGGTGAGGTAAGCTGTCCCCCTGCAGTCCATGGAGGTTCATGGTGGAGCAGATCTCCACCTGTAGCCTGGGGAGGACCTGACGCCGGAGTGGGTGGATGCCCAAAGGAAGGGGGACTGTCTCCCGTGAGAGGGCCCCCACGCTGGAGCAGGGGAAGAGTCCTCTCCCTTGGAAGAAGAAGCGGCAGAGACAACGTGTGATGAACTGGCCCCAACCCCCATTCCCATCCCCCTGTGCCACTGGGAGGGAGTTGGTAGAGAAATCTGGCAGTGAAGTTGAGCCCAGGAAGAAGGGAGGGGTGGGGGGAAGATTAACAGTTTTAATCCTCTCCTTCTCTGATTTTGATTGATACTAAATTAAATTAATTTTATCAAGTTGAGTCTGTCTTGCCCGTGATGGTAACTGGTACATGTTCTTTCCCTGTTCTTATCTCGACCCACGAACCCATTGATCTACTTTTCTCCCCTCTGTACGGTTAAAGAGGGGAGTGATGGAGCGGCTTTGGTGGGCCCCTGGCATCCAGCCAGGGTCAAACCACCACATTGATATAGGGCTTGGCTTTATAGTCCCCATGCTTTAGCTCTCATACTTTGGATTTGGGCTTCCCTGTTTGAACACTTATTTGAATACAATTGGAAGCTCTTTGTAAAGATGAATTCACACAGAATTACTTTTCTACTGAGCTGAAAAGGAAGGAGGTCTATTCCTATGCAATTATTACTCAAGAAAGCACTATACAATGACTCTTTAGTTAGCCTTTTTCTTTAAACCATTTTAATTAAGGATTTCAGAACTAAGGCAAGAAAGAATTATTGAAATAATTTCTTTATTCCTGGTTGTGAATTCAATGCAGTTTTTAATTAATTAGAATTCTGTATGGCAGAATTAATAGATGTTTCTGTGCTTACCAGTTAGCTTCAAAACTAGGATGTTGTTGCAAAATACCCAAACATTTACAGTAAACTAATCAAATCATCAGATCTGCTTACTTGCTTACCTATCCCAGAGAGGAAGTCACTTTTCTTAACTAGCGGAATT
>NW_009259319.1:2690342-2728944 GCF_000687185.1 Egretta garzetta
GCATAAAGAGTGATTTTCCACAGTCTGAAGAGTGAATCTCATGGATACTTCCATAATTCAGATTACTTTCCAAATCTTACATCACAAAGTTATTAATGAAAAAGAATGATCAAAGGAGCTTTTATGATTTTTCTTAAAATCTGGATTTTTCACAACATTTAAACAATAATTGGAATGATAAAAATCACTGTCTGCTTCTTGACAATGATTTGACCTTTTTCCACCATTCCTTCCAAGTGGGTAAATCTCGCTCTGCCCTAGAAGTGAAATATATCAAACCAACAGCTTGGTTTGTTCAAAATGTCTTTCCTAATAACTGTCTATATGCACATTTTGTCCTCTACTCAATGTGGTTGTGTCTGAGTGAATCCCATTCCAAGAGAAAAAAGCATTTCAGTTGTCCTGTAGATTGGAAGATTTTTAGTTGTGTGAAATGGGGTCTGTTAAAAGTGCAGATTACATTAAAAAAGTTCAGAGTAACTAAAACCCTCCAAAAAGCAAACTATCTTTGCTTATAACACACTGTAAATGTACTGTATGAGACTGAAAGTGTTTCTCATAGTTTAGGCAGTGCTACAAGCAATGATGCTTCTATCGTAGTGTGGCTTCTCAATAACAAATAACATGTCAAAAGCTCTCTTTATTTATCATTATCTCTGTTACAAATATTACGAGTAGACATATGATAATTAACTTTATAGTATACAGGACTAGTACTGCATTTCAGAAGTGTATTTTCTTGTTTAAGATGTTAATTATTTTATATTCTGCCTCTCTTTTAATAAAGCCAAGATTTTGCCTAGTTTGACTTTGGATTTCAGAAATTTAGGGACTGAACTGGACTCTATATAATCTCCTGATTCCTCTGGGAGAACCACTCATTGTTTCCATCACAAGCCCATCTCTCTGATGCCAGTCACATTCATAAAATTAAAATGGCTGTTAGTCCAACTCAACGCTGCTGCCAAATAATAAGAATATTAGAGTAGCATTGTGCATCTGTCAGCCTGTTTTGACTTCTGTATAATCATGCATATTTTGTTTTTAAAGGCAGTTTTATACTGTTAAATTGATTACTTGGCTACTTTTTACATTTCAATTGCCCAGTTCTCATTCAATTCTATCTTATTTTCCTTTGAGACTAATTACTCTTCACACAGTGAAGAGAACGAGAAATACAATGTGAGGGGTTCTGATAGCATGGAAACTGCTGTCAAGGTGCAGTCTTGGCGTATTCTCCTGGAGATCAGTTGAGGTACTATGAGTGGGAAAGGAGAAGTTAAACTATTAGTTGTAACAGAATTCATTATTATTATAAGTAAACCTCCCAAGCAGCTTGAGAAGTAAAGCCTTAATGTCATTTTGTGATAGTAAAGCAAGGAAAAATAATACAACTTTAGCTTTTTAAAAGCTTCTCTCTTTTTTTCCACGTGTTGTCAAAAATTCTTTATGGCAGAAGCCATTAAGTTTTCCTGGCAGCCCCTCAATGAGTGGCTTGTTACTCTAAGTAGTTGCTCTGTGCTGTCTGCATATCTGCAGCCATGTCTGTACCCTTGATGTCAACATTGCGATCCCTCTTGGCCTCACAGAAGATGGTGCTTAGGCACCAAGTTGGTCTCTGTCCACTGCTGTGTTGTGCTGCACCTTTTAATCCTTTATTTCAGGTGCCTTTGTATCTTTTTTTTTTTCATATTCCAAGCATCAACCTCACTTTTACACAAATCCAGACCTCTGTCTTACTCATGTACTCTAACCCCCACCAGCTTAAATGTAAACATGGTCTTTGTTTATGTGAAACCCAAAGCTTAGCTTGGCATCAAACTCTGAAGCTAGGCACTACACCTTCCCTTCACATTTGTTGGCTAGAAACCAAACATGGATGCCAGTCCTGATTTCTGTCGAGAAGTGTGCTAAACACTCTTATTCCATCCCAAAGTGGTAGTTTGCTAAGACACATTGTATGGGCTGCCATAGCCCTTCTGATGCTACATTAGTTAAATTTATAACCTTGCATAAGGTTACCAAATAGACATGAAAAGAACAGTGTAGGCTTTTAACATATCTTTTGGAATGTTGTAGTGTTTGGTATTTCTGGGCAAGACGAGAATTCTGGTTCATCACTGAATGCAGCACTGACCTAAGTTTAAACAAAGTCTTAGAGGGAGCGAAGCCAATGGTCACCACATAACACCACATTACATAGAAGAAGGATATTTGAGAAATAGCTAGGACAGGGCTTTAATGAAGCTTAGGTTTGCAGGTTTGGTTTCATCTCATGCTGAGGGATATTGCTAGACCACAGTAATGGAGGGGATCAGAGGTGCAGAGCTACAGCTGAGGCTTTTCATCAGATTACAGCTGTGCTAGGGATGAAAGGAGCTAATGGACCCCAGTACTGTGTAACTTCTTTCTGACTCATTTGCATTATAGTGTTAAACTAACTCAGTTGCTGCTAAACAATAGACTAAACCTAAACTTAAAATGAAATCTGCAGCCCACCAGATATCTATGAACACTTCTTTTACTGTAGCTTGTAGTTTTCTTATACCCCTAAGACCCTAAACTCGGTCCTACTTTGAGGTCTAGTTCAGTTATCCCTAAATGAAAAAACAAACATAAGTAGGGCATAACTTCTAACATCTAGCCTTGGCTTAGTCTGGATGATTTATTTATCCTTCTTAGATAACTGCACCTCATTTTCTTTTCTCATTTTTAACCCTAACCACAATGAAATTCCAAACCGCATCCGAAGCCTATTCCATCAGCATTTACCTGCCAAGTCCCAGTATCACTTTAGCACAAAATTGACACTAGAGTTTGAGAAGCTCTAAGTCTTACAGCTTCTAGGTCTCAGTTGCATGCATCAAAAGTATTGTATCACCATGTTTTTCCTGTTTTATTTTGGGTTTTTTTGAAATAACAAGTAGAATGGATAAATATTCCTTTTAAAAGAGGTTCTTTAACACAAATGAACAACATCTGAAAAATTTCTCATTTGAGGTATCATAAGATTTTTTACTCTAAGTTGCTACACATTTTAGGATAATCAAAAATAATTTTAGTTAAAACAAAGTTAAAATTTACCATTCCAGTATTTCTTTAAATACATATTAAAAGCATCCAAACCTGGAGATAAGCTGAAGGGAATTAACTTTAATATTGTTTTTGAAACAGTTTTAACTAAACCTTCATGAACTAGGTTTTGTGAAAATATTAGGGAAATTTTGCATATCAGAGGTTTTGGATGCTCAGCATATGTTGCTCCAAAAAATCTGACTGATAAAATTTTTTTATATTCTCTACATGTTGGGTACGCTGGGATACTGGGAACAATTTACAAAATGGCAGATAACATTTTACAATCCTTTTAAAAACTTTGGCTATCAGATGTAAGAATGGGATGACTTACTTTCTGGTAGAAGGCAGTCTGATGTACCATTCTTCTGAATCAAGCATTTCAGTAGGAATAGATTGACAGTATCGCAACTCTGTAGCTCTAAGTGTCTGCCTGCAATGAATTTTAAATGCAAAAATTTGTAATAAAAGATTAGACCTCCATCTTTTATATTTATCTCAATTGCCTATGGCCACTGATGGAGACAGGAGACATAGCTACATGGATTTTTGATTTACCACAATGTGTTCATTTCCAGATTCACATTACTGTGAATGAAATAGCTAGAAATCTTATTATACTTCTAGTACATTGCAGGTATTATTTGTGGAAGGGTCTGAGTTTATGTTTGGCAACAGTGCAAGACCTATAGACATGTACTGGCCATGTAGTTTGTCTTGAATGCATTTCAGTTGAAAGGTTCAAGCTCTCTGTGTACGCTTTCCTACCTACACTGGTGGAGAAAATTGAGGATTTTTATTCCCTATATATAAGGTAAATAAGAAACCTATATCTCTTTCAAAAGCTTATCAAAATAATCAGAAATCTTATATGGCTATTAGGTTTCTATCTTCTCTCTTGATTGCCATTATCTCCTGAACATGCTGTACTTAATCTAAGAAGGAAGAGTGTGAAGACAGTCCATTAAGTTTGTGTAAAACACAGAAAATAATTTCTGAGCATGTTTTTCAATCATCATACCACTTTTTGAAATTTTAAATTCTCCCATCATGCTGCTTTTGATCTGTAAAAAAATCTGCAGTAATTGCTGAAAATACTTAAGTGTCCTTTATATGCTCAGCAAAGATGTGTGGGGATTTCAAATCAGGTTCTTTAAGGCAGCTGTCTATTTCCTCAGCACTGAAGTACTGAGCAACACAACCAAAGCTCATTTGTGGGTCTCAGCTGTGATCCACTGTAAGGACTAAACATGACAATTTCCAAACTTTGGATAATTTTCTTTTTATCTCAAAATATACAAGTGAGTCTGGAAGTTTCCTAAAATGGAGACATACTTTTGATTTTCTCAGGAAACAAAAATCGTTAAGGGATTTTGCTTAATGATTCCTACTGAAAAAGGCAAAAGCCACCCTGCCCAGTCTGAAACCCAACAGGTTACCACCTCAGCATGCAATGACAAACAGCCATATGAAACCAGGTCTTACCCCACAAATAGTTTAACAGGATTTGCAGTAGGGAGGAGAATAATGCCTGCTACAAGAGTGACTTGCCTCACCATCTGACTCATGCTTAAGTTGAACACCATTGGGATAGAAAGAGGGAAAACATGGAAAAGATTAAAGGAATATTCTAAGAAAGAAATAAATGTAATATTGCAGTATTGCATAGTTAGCAGTTCCTTACTGAATGGGATGCAGCTGCAAGAATCATTAATCCTCTCTAATTCTTTGCCAATCTTGATGTTACAGAAGCAGTGGGAGTAGAACTAATGGGATCTGGGTATGGATATTAATCCTCCTTTTGTAATTTCCTGTTTCATTTGTATTCAGTAGACTACTGTTGCATACAAAAGAGGAAATGAGACTTCAACAAGATATAAAACAAGCAAGGATGTTAAAAAAAGAGATTAAGTGGCTCATAAGAATGAAGAACTGCCCAAACCTCAGTAATTTTTTATCTTTATTATAAATGTCTCAGTTTTACATAATTTCATGACAAAGAACTTTCTTTTCTCTACATATGTCCTTGCTGGTTCCCAAAGTGCCAGAAAACCATCTACAGAATTTTTCCTCCTTGTTATTCTCCTTATTATTCTCCAATAAGCATAATGACTCTAATATCAACACATACTCCAAATTTTCCTTCTCCATGAATTCACAGTTCCCTCTAGGACTCAGTGGACTTACTCTATATTTGCTACAATTTAAAAAGCTACCATGGAATACCTCAAAAAAGAGTGAGTAGTTGCGGTGGTTTCACCCTGGCTGGATGTCAGGTGCCCACCAAAGCCACTCTATCACTCCCCTCCTCAGCTGGACAGGAGAGAGAAAGTATAATGAAAGGCTCGTGGGTTGAGATAAGGAGACGGAGAAATCACTCAGCAATTACCATCATGGGAAAAACAGATTTGACTCAGGGAAATTAATTTAATTTATTACCAATCAAATCAGAGTAGGATAATGACAAATAAAACTGACAAATAAAACCTACATCTTTAAACACCTTCCTCCCACCCTTCCTTTCTTCCTGGGCTCAACTTTATTCCGGATTTTCTCTACTTCCTCCCCACAAGTGGCACAGGGGGACGGGGAATGGAGGTTGGGGTCAGTCCATCACATGCAGTCTCTGCCACTCCTTCCTCCTCATGGGGAGGGCTCCTCACACTCTGCCTCTGCTCCACCCTGGGGTCCCTCCTACGACAGTCAGTCCTCCACAAACTGCTCCAGCCTGGGCCCTTCCCACTGGCTGCAGTTCTTCATGAACTGCTCCAGCGTGGGTCCATTGTTTCCATGGGGTGCAGTCCCTCAGGAACAGACTGCTCCAGCGTGGGTCCCCCACAGGCTCACCAGCCTGACCAGCAAATCTGCTCCAGCCTGGGCTCCTCTCCCCATGGGGCCACAGGTCCTGCCAGGACCCTGCTCCAGCATGAGCTTCCCACGGGGTCACAGCCTCTGGACACCCCCCTGCTCTGGCATGGGGTCCTCCCTGGGCTGCAGGTGGAGATCTGCTCCATGATAGACATCCCTGGGCTGCACAGGAACAGCCTGCCCCACCAGGGGCTGCACCAGGGGCTGCAGGGGAATCTCTGCTCTTGGCGCCTGTAGCACCTCCTGCCCTCCTTCTCCACTGACCCTGGTGTCTGCAGGTCTGCTCCTCTCATGTATTCTCACTCCTCTCTCTGGATGTAGATGTGCAGGGCTTTCCCCCCACCCTTCCTTCTTAAATCAGTTATCACAGAAGCATTAGCACCGTTGCTGATGGGCTTGGCATTGACCAGTGGTGGGTCCGCCTTGGAGCCGGCTGGCATTGGCTCTGTTGGACATAGAGGAAGCTTCTGGCAGCTTCTTACAGAAGCCACCCCTGTAGTCCCTCCTGCTACACAAGCACAGTACAGTAGTTCTAGATCTTTCCTGTAAGCATTTGTCCCTTATGACTACATACCATCTAGTTCATGTGTTGAATTAAATTCAACATTTGAATTAAACATTGAATTAAATTCAAATTACTCCTTTTTCCTAGGAGTGAGCTCTGGTCTGAGTACTTTTGCCTGATCCAGATAGTAGATGGGAGTAGGCAGTCAAGGGAAGTAGAACAAGCCAATGGAACATTTGATTAGTGATAGTTTCACATTTCCTTGTCTTTTTACACTATTCAGGCTCAGACAAACAGAAGATATTGCACACAATAATGGGGGTCATCAGAAGATACATGGACTCTGTGGAGGCCTTGAACTGCCATCAAGGAGAGAAACTGCAGATTTCAGGGAGAGGCAAACACGCTGCTTCAGGAGCTGGAGATGACAGACAAGCAGGGGCACCAGCAGCTACTCTGGGTTTCACAGCCCCGTTCTTTTTCTGGCGCTCCTGCTCCCAGATCCCAGTAGTTGGAGCCCCCCCACCAAGTCATCTGCTGGCCCTTCTTGGCAAAGTGACCCAGGGCTTGAAGGGCTAGAGCTAACTTCCCTGACGCTGTGACACTAAACCTTGGGTTGCAGATAAACAAGATAAGCTTTTTCATGTAGAGGCATTGGCATTGCATGATATATGCTGCTGCTACTTTAAAAACACAATTCTGTATTAAAAATGAAGATTTGAAGGTCCTTATGACATTTAAACTCCCACCAGTCCCTTTTCCGAATTTCTGCTAATTAATGGGTGAACAGGCTATCAGTAGGTACAACAGACTGGCTGGGGGACCCTAGGCTGGGAAGTATGGGTTGGCAGCAGTGAGGCTGACTCACTGTCAGAGTGAGTGTTAGGGGACACAACGATGAACAACAGTGTGCTTTTAGCCCATGATTAAGTGACTCAAGGTTGGAGGTAGTGAGTGGCACCTGCCATTCAGATCCCTCCTGGGCTGAGGACCATAGGCAGGAGAATGGTCCCAGACTGGCTTTCATGGCAGAGAGGGGAGTTGAAGACGACCCCAGTGCAGCTGGTGTCATTGATGATGGTGCCTATGAATCCTTCCCAGTGGTCTCATAGGGCTTGCAAGCCTGCAGAATGGTAGCACTTGCCACTGATGTACAGATAGGAGCCACACCATGGGATAAGAATGCCAGCAACTGTCCATGTGCAGTAGAGGAGGTTCTGTTGTACATTGTTGATCAAGGGGATCTCTGCCACAGCCAGGCTTTTTCTGGACTTACCTAGATCATACTGGTTGCCTGGTGAGATCTGGGGATGATAAGGCACCATGGCACAACAGCAAAATCAATGCCTCTTCCTCTGGTAAGGGGTACTGGAAACTTACATGCTGATCCTTATTGTCAAAGGCTAGATCTTTAGGAAGAGTTCTGAAGACTTTCCTCCAGTTTATGAAGTTCATTATCCCTAGCTGATCATTCAGTACTGCCTGGTCCCAGTAGCGGGAACTGATCATTGCAAGACCTCCTCTCTGCCATAAGAACAGTGGTAAGGGCAGCCATTGTCACCTCTCTGATGAATGGCAACATCAGTGGCATCACTTTGTTGTCCGCAAGTCTGACAGCAGTCTGGTCCAAATTCTGGAGCTCCCAGACAAGTTGCTCACAACATCTTTGGTGAGGGATGGTCCTACTGCCTGAACATGAGCCAGCAATGTGCGCTCACAGCCCAGAAGGTCAACCATATCCTGAGCTGCATCAAAAAAAGTGTGGCCAGCAGGTCAAGGGAGATGGTTCTGCCCCTCTACTCTGCTCTGGTGAGACCCCACCTGCAGTACTGCATTCAGCTCTGGGACCCCCAGCACAGCAAAGACATGGACCTCTTGGAGCAGGTTCAGAGGAGGGCCACAAAAATGATCTGAGGGCTGGAGCACCTCTTCTGTGAGGACATGCTGAGAGAGTTGGGGTTGTTCAGCCTGGAGAAGAGAAGGCTGCGGGGACACCTTATTGTGACCTTTTCAGTACTTAAAAAGGGCTTATAGGAAAGATAGGGACATTCTTTTTAGCAAGGCCTGCTGTGACAGGACAAGGGGTAATGTTTTTAAACTAAAGGAAGATTTAGACTGGATATAAGGAAGACATTTTTTACAGTGAGGGTGGTAAAACACTGGAACATATTGACCACAGAGGTAGTGGAGGTCCCATCCCTGGAAACATTCAAGGTCAGGCTGGATGGGGCTGTGAGCAACCTGATCTAGTTAGCAGTGTCCCTGCTCATTGCAGGGGGCTTGGACTAGATGACCTCTAAGGGTCCCTTCCAACCCAAAGCATTCTATGATTCAGGCTGAAAGATCTGGGTTTGTTCAGCCTAGAGAAAAGGAGGCTTAGAGGGGATCTCATCACCATGTAGCAATACCTAAGGGGTATCTATAAGGAAGATGGAGACTCCCTTTTTACAAGGGGTCACATGGAGAGGACAAGGGGGGAATGGACACAAGTTGCTCTTGAGGAGATTCCGATGGGACATGAGAGGGAAATTTTTCACAATGAGAACAGTCAACTATTGGAATAATCTTCCCAGGGAGGTGGTTGACTCCACCACACTGGACATTTTTAAGACTCACTGGAATGCTGCATCGTCTTGTCTAGACTGTGCTCTTACCTAGAAAGGTTGGACCAAATGATCCTTGAGGTCCCTTCCAACCTAGGATTCTATGATTCTATGATTTTATGATTCTATGATTCTATGCAAAATATAGAATCATAGTTAAATGATAAGAGACTTCACCTCAATATAAAACCCAAAATATTTTGAATGTTTTTGCAAATTTCTGAGGCATTTTCCCTTGCTCCCCCCCCCCCTTTTTTTTTTCATCTGAATTTATAACATATTTGCTTTGATAAGGTGAGTTGTGTAGAAGAGACATGCTGGATGGCCTCAAAGGCAGGTTATTCATGCCTCTTATCCACAAAGTTGGCAACTCCTTTCCTTGTGCCTGTTCTCAAAGACCCAGTTAAGTAGGAACCCTAGCCCGATTCTAAATGCAGAGCTGCTAGATGCCACCTTTATTTGTAACAGTCTTGCTCATTTGTTTTCCCCATTTATTTTCTAATACACATCTCTAATATACTTTATACAAATAGCAATTATTGCATTTACTTCACATGATGTGCTCATGCACATCAACAGTATTTAGAAAGAAGAACCTTAACGGAATATATTTTAGGATTCTTTAAAGTCTTGCTTGTGTCATAGCAAGCCTTCAGATCAGGGTTTTCAACCAGAAAATTGATGTCAGGTGGAGAATTTTTGGGAATGTCAGCTTAGGGTAGTGGAAATGGAATACCAGCATTAAAAAGGTGAAATGCATTGTGTCCTGTAAAGCATCATTTCTTTCTCTCTGAGAACACAAGTAACAAAAGATGGTTAGACCTGAAGACTGAATCAATTAAAAAAATTCAGTAAAACACTGAAATAAAAGAAGAGTTGACACATCTCTCTCTGACAGTTCTATCATATTTCATTTTTAGTTAGACGTTTTAAATATGCTTTTGCTTGTGAAACAAGCCCAGGGCCATGGCTCAACAAGGCATGCTTTTAATTGCATGTTATCTGTGTAGGCATAATATACTGAATGGCTTTGGCAAGTGAACCTTTCTCAGATTCACATATGTAACAGAGAGATTGATAGGTAACAGAGATAAGTAAGAATTAAATAGTTTTTACTTTAAATAAAACTGAAGTATTATTTGAAGGGTCAGTTGCTTGAACACATTTCTTCTCACATTTTGAAAGTATTTAATAGAATATATTATTTTATATCATGGACCCTAGATCCTGAACTGGTATCAACTCCTTTGCTTTAGTTTGATTTATATCAGTTTCCACCATATAGAAGAATTAGTTTGTGATATGTATTTCGCCACCATCTGAAAGATTTTTACCTTTATTTCATCCTGATTTAAAAATCCATAATAATTCTACTCTTCGTTACAACTGTGTGCACAGTTTCAAGGACTGTATCAACACTATTGCACCAATGCAGATACTATCAAATTATCAAATACCAAGATCTTTTTGACCAAGCTATGAAATATTTCGTATAAAATAGAAAGGAACAAATTTTAATTTACTCTCCAGGTTCAGCTGAAATGTAAACCATCTAATTATATTTTAAATCCCAAAGGCCTCAAAAAACATTTCTCACATTATTTTGCAGACTCAGAAGATCGGAACATTTAATTGCTTTACCTGCTCTGACTTCTGTGTTTTGCCTTCCATTGATCCCTAAAATGCAGCTGTTTGTTTGTTTCACTAGATAATTCTGCAGAAAGCAGATAACTGTGCCTAGGCCAATGGGAAAAATCAAAATGAATGCTACTATGCTAGAAAATGAAAGGATACAAAAAAAACCCCAACCCAACAAAAAACTTTTCCAGCCTGAGACCACCTTCAAACTAAAACCACTTCCTTACTAGCCCGTGATTGTCAACAGACCAAATAGGCTAATTGGGCTATGCAGTGTATCCTTAGAAAGCTGAAAGCAAAGTTTTAGAAAAAAATTAATTCTTAAGAGTAAGGAGTTTAAATTTGAGTGGGTTTAGTAACAGGCAAATCTTCAGAAGTTTACGTATTGCATATTTTATGTAACTAAAGAAGTACTCATCTTTATGCAAAGTATTTTGGAAATTGTGGAACAACTTTTCTCTCCCCTTTATCTACTTAGGAATATCAACCCATGCCAATAACCATTAAACCTTGCCCTCTTCCTCCCATTGCCCTCGGGAGCAGCTCAGCAGGATCATGCATTTTCATAAATGTTCTTTTCTCTTTCCTTTTTACAAAAGAAAAGAGGAAATAAAGAAACTCTACAATTATTTTGTACCAACTGTAGCAACACTGAAAATCTTTGTAATCTAAAGCACTTTCTTCCATGTGTGAAAACGGTTAATAGCGACTCCCTGTTGCTAACAGCAGTCTAATCACTGGAACAGAATATTAAACAGTAGTATCTCTTTGTGGAATATGAAGCTCTTTCTTCAGTCCACAAAGCTGGCACTACTGTACCTGTCACCGGCTGTCTCCTATACACAACGTCTGAAACTGTAAGCATATGCAGAGGTGTCAAAATGGACTTGCAGTTACAAACGGTGATTTATTTTTCTCTTAATGAAGAAAAGTACAAAAAATCTCTTACAAAACCCCAAGCTGGGGAACAGAAAAGGCAAACCCTGAGTTACCCTACCTTGTACATGAGCTGCATTTTTCCATGATTACACTCCAGCCACTGCAGGGAGCCACCATGGGCTGTAGGTGTCCATGGTCCTTCAGAGGAGACAGTGGCAGGGCAAGGAAATGCGTTGACTTCTGCATTCTGGCATTTTCTAGGTTGTTCTAAGAAAGCAAGTCTTCACCACTGTCTGGACATGAACTAACATAAAGACAACATGTTGATTATTTTTTCCTCTTTTTTTTCTTATTAGTTACCTCTTCACTTCTTTCTGTTGAAAGGAAGGTGGAGAGGTAAAGATGCCAAGTAAGTTAAAGCCAGTTTTAAAGACCTCTTGCCACCATGCTATGCAGTGTAGAAGTATCAGGCTTGGGTAATTTCTGGAACACCTTAAACTACTTGTCAGCCAAGTCTGCCATTAGATCACCTACCTGAGTAACTGAGAGGCAAAAGTGGCATCCAGCTGGGTCTAGGAGAATGGTGAAAATAGCTCGATTTACATTTTCCTATCTTACATCCCAAATGAAGACTGGCTGAGCTAGGCTTCAGAATCTGTCCTTTTATGGAAAAGAACCATCTGCTGAGGCTTTTGAAATGCATTTGCAGTGTTTCATGAGTAGATTTAATCTAATGCCAGGCTATGTTTACAAAGACAAAGTGTGATATTACAACTTTTGTTGCTGAATGCGAAGATTTTACCTATTTCACAATGGCCACAGTCAATGGCTTAATGCTCCTTTGGAGTTCCCTTTGGTTTTGCTTCATTGCCAAATTTACAAGCCTCACTAAGAAAGACTTCTTGCTGTGAAAGCTAAGGTAAAAGGCACCGGAACGTCATCTACACGTATCAGAACAGAAAAAAAATGTAATGATAGTTTCCTTTCTTTTGTGAACTCAGTAAGAAAAATGAAAATTAATATAAAAAACTGCAGCGTTATCATTTTCTAGGAGGCAGAAAGAAGCATTGTATATAACCTGATATAACAGGCAACAAAGTAAATAATTTCTTTGTTGTTATTGAGTTTAAAGGTGAAGTTAATTGCTTTACTAAGACAGGCAAACAGATCATAATGATTAATCTCATTGTATCTCATGTGTTGTTCATGACATCTATGGAAGGAGATCCTGAAATTCAGAAATGCCATTTGTTCTAAATAATTGACATAATAAATCTACCATAGCTTCTTGTCCCATGATTTAGTATGAGCACCTCAGAATTCTCTGCATTTTTTTATAATGCAGAGTGAGACTTCATTAAGATGTTGAATGTTCTTTAACAGTCTGGAATGTTTTGATTTTTTTCCCTTGGTGAAATTTTTCACCTTTATTTCATTATTTGGTTGCTTTCTTCCACCTAGCAGTAGCGATGAGTTTTTCTCAGACAAAACTGACATGGCTCCAACAATATTACAAAGGAATCTTGAAGACTGGGAAGGCATTTAAGAAGTGAGAAAAAAACTTTCGTTTTATCATTACAATAAATGGTATTAAATGGATAGCCTATTGTTATTAGGAGGCTGGAGATTATCAGTAGGGACAGCTATGTCAAGTGAAAGATATGAGAAGAGAAGGATGCATCAACACAGCTAACAAAGAGGTCCAGTGGATGTGTTACAGCACGGGTGCTGTGATTATCCACAAAATCTCATTGTTATTTTACTCCCTGGCTCTGTCTTGGACCACTTCAACAGGGCCCTTCAAAGACAAATCTCTTCCAGGGGTGGCAAGTGCTAAAGCAGTGTCAACACTAGCTTTAGCACCACTTGCCACCTGGCTTTAGGACCACTGGTCGGTGCTTGTCCCTCTTTTGTTTAGTGGTATAGACATAAAGCTGACCAAAGGTAAGCAGGCAGTGATCTTGATTTTCACCTAAACCTTGGTGTTAGCCCCACTGTAAAAGCTTGCTCCTTTATCTTTTTTATAACAATTTTAGATGTACAGATAAGTGCTGTGTAAGTGCTAAATGTTGATTAATTACTATTATTACAAACATTGCAAGGTTGGCTTGCTGGGGGTGTTCAGTGTGAAGGCCCTAATCACAAGTAATGAGAGATCAGTGGGAAATGACATTGGCTCCTGTGGAGTGCTGTACTTGCTGTACTGCTGGACAGAAAATGCTTTGGTTTTCCCCTCCTAAAAAACTAATTGCTTTGTGTTATTGTTTAACATCCTGTAATTGCAGTGGTTGCAAAGAAGGAAAAAAAAGTTTTTCTTTTTGGATTGATTTGTAAGTGTGTGTTTAGAAAGTGCTTAATGTGAAGTTACTGATGACAGTGGAAAGTAGAAGGAAACCCAAGGGTCACTTATTCCCTTCTTAGAGATCCTGAGTTCCCTATGTGTAAATTAACATCATCAACGTCAATGAGAGTTACACATGCCTATGTTGTGAGGAGGCTAGTACCCCAACTACAGAATACTACGGTGCAAATGCAATTAATGACTCTGCAGTGTGACATGCCAGTGCCTTCCTATGTATTGAACCGGAATTGAATTCTAAATGGAAAACAATAAGAAAGTTTAAGATATGCCTTTGTATTTTACAAAGTTGCAATTCTGAGATCATCTGGACAAAGATGCAAAATAGAAAAGGAAGAGAGGCTTATAATTGAAGCAGTTATATACACATACAAATAGTTTGTTACAGAATGTTTTAATAAAACATAGAATTGTGTTAAAAGTATTTATTATGACTGTTTTCCTTGCTTTCCATCTGCCTGCAGCCAGTTTTTGTATGCATCAGTCTGATGGGGAGCTGTTTTGCTTCAGATAATGCCTAGACTGTGACTGCTGGAGCAACAGCTGAAGGTGAGGCCTTGCAGAAATTAGGATAATTAGCACTGCTGGTCTGCGTCAACATATCCCAAAGTATGATAATCTGTTGATGCAGAGTTCTCAGTACTGAATTTCGTTTAAGGGTATGAACATATTACAGAAAAAAAGTGTGTTTTAAAAGATCCATTTTGAGTTTGGAAAGAGTAAGTGAAGAAATAAGGATATGTAAGCTCTCAAATGAAAGGACTACCAAGAAAACTCTTAAGCCTCATTTAATATGCCAAAAATACAATCAAATAAAGTAGAAGAGCACATGCAGTTGTTAAAGAAAAAATTGTTTCCTTAGAGCAAAGTAGGTATAGATTTTTTTTGTGCCAACTGAAAAAAAATGATTTATTTGTCCTTTGTTACTGTGCTCACTTCCCTGTAATTTTACGTATTGAATTCAATGTTGTTAGACCTTGTGTCCTTGGCACAGAGAAGTTTAATCACGAATTAATGGGCATGCCTGTAAGCATTTTGCAGGGGAGTATGTATTGAAATTTGCAAATGTGCGTTCTCATTACTTCCAGTGTTGTATGTTTGTAGGAAACTGTGTCTAACACCCCCGCCAAAAACAGCCTGCATATTCTATTCCATATTCAATGCTACTCAAGAGTGGCACCAGTGAAGCACTAGTTCTCAAAAGTCATAAACACAATATTTCTATCTTTAGAAGTGGATATTAATGCAACTAGGAACCTTTAAATATAAAGAAATACTGTAGAGACAGAACAACAAACCCAGGTTGGTTTGTCATCCTGACAGCTGCTGTCAATTCATGAGAAGTGTGGTGTAGCTACCGCGTTCACGGAGAGCAGCTGAGTCACTAGGATCAAGCCTGTCCCCCTCTGACCTTGTTGCACAGGCAGTCCATCACTTTCTACACTGGAGCAGGGAACCTGCTTAAAATTCCAAGCAAAAGGGAAATACCAGCCCAAACGCTGCTCTTTTTTTTTGTCTTTTTTTTTTTCCATCTTTTTTTTTTCCTTGAAAGACTGTTTATGGATAGCAGATGAGGGCTAAACCATGGGCTATATAGTACAGCTACAAGCTATTGACTTCATTTTTCCAGGTAACAGTGATCCCGATGTATCCCAAAAGGGAAACCCAGAAGTTTGTGTGACATCTGGGACACCTCAGAAACAAACCGAACAGTCCTTGCTGCATAAGTAGGTACATTGAAATGCCTATTAACATTTGTTAATAGTTTTGTTTGAGTAGGAGAAGAAGATACTGGAAATTATCCATTGGCCCTTTTGATTTCAGAAGCAATGCCCCTGCACTATGTGTGAAAGGTGGCAGGAGGTTCCATACATGTGTCTGTAGGGACACATTCCAGATAAGTCATTCTTCTCTCCCTTTACTGTGTTGCCTTTCGTTTCAAGTTTGTTTGGTGGGAGGCTGGAGAGGGAGGAGGGGGGACTTGGCTAAGGAGGCAAGAATAAACCACATTTTTAGACCAGTACAAATCTTTATTAAAAGAAATTGTTACACAGTTGCTGCAACTGGAGTTTTCATTCCAGTTATACTGACTAACTTTTTGTGTTATCCCAGACTTTTTTGCCCTGCAGATTGTGCTCCTTCTCCCAAGACTCATACACATCGTTATACTCCCATACTGAGACTAGCAACTCATATGTTTGATTCTAGCTCCCTTTTTTCTTTCACAAGAAAACAAAACTTTTCACAAATGTGATATCCAGTTTTCATTTGATATTTGTGGTTCTTTCCCCCAGTTTTTTTTTGTCATTGGACCATTTATACTTTGTTGTGCTGCCAGTTTCAAATGTAAGCATCATGGTTTATTCTGCTTATAGAGTGTTTTTTTTTCTGGCTGGATTTTTGTCATCAGCTTATCATTGCTACAGGCTGCTATGAGCATGTGCTTTGATTGCAGAACTGTTTGCTGTTTGCCATGCGGCTTCTCTAAACGTGGTTTCTTGACATTATTTCACTTTGGAAATAAACATTTACTTGATGGAGACCCCCTTCTCTTGTGTTATAAAGGGGGCTTCTTGTACAATAGATTATTTAGTCAGTGCTTCACTGTACCTGTTTCTGTTGCATTTTCCCCTTGTTAAACTCGTGGAGCTTTCCTGATACTGCTTAAGCAGTTTTCTGTTACAGGTAATTGATGCTTGAAGTGGCACACTGATGCATAGTGCTGAAAAACACTTTTAGCTGTGGCTCCTTAGAATTGGCATAAGGAATAAAAGAATTAATATTTATGATACTAAAAAGCCAGTTCTGAACAGTGAATTCAGAAATTTAATTTGGCCCAGTACGTTTACTAGGGAATGGCCTGGGGCTAAAGAGTTATGATCTGAAAATTTAATTTGGAGACATTGCTAAGGGTATGTTTAATCTCTGTCTAACTGCAAAGCTTTTTCACATAAAAATTGCTTTGATTTTATTAGGCAGATCATGACAATAGCTGAGGTCAGCAGAGGTAGCAACTGGATGTCTACAGCAAGGGAGTGTGATCTAATTCCTTCCCCAAGGAACAGTGGAAATACAATCTGCAGGCCAATCATCTTGATTGGTGTGGGCATTCTTCCGAGCACAAGAGGAATTTTGAAATACTAGGGGCTAGAGGCAAGGAAGTAAATGATTAGAAGATAAATGGTCTTTGCATGAGGTCAAACAATTTTTCCATAGGGGCCTTTTGATCAAATGTTCTTCTGGACCTGTTGAATTAATTTCATCCTGAAATAGCACTGAACTCAGGTAAGTAGACAAAATGTGTTATGCAAACTCTTCCTTTTACTTTGCTCCTATTCTCTCTCTTTTTTAAGATGTTTTGTCTATGAATGAAATAACATAATATAGATGCAATAGGCTCTCTGAGTGCAGAGTTATCTCCCTTACACAGAAGTCAAGTTACGGCAAAAAGTCTCTCCATGGCTCAAAACCACACTAAATTCTTTCATTAGAAGACAGGAGTACCCAAACAAAGCTCATGCAGACAGAGAGCTTAGGATGGAACTCAGGGGGGAACTATGTGCCAAGGATGTGTAGGTAATAAAGTTTCTATCTAAAAGCTGAACACTACTGTGTCTTCTGGCTACATTTGAAATGAAAAAAATGCTCATTCCTTTACAAGGCCTCTATCTTTTTGGGAAATGTGTAGACAGCAGATCTGAAATGGATGGATGCATCCAAGCTCCTGAGGGGGATGGAAGGCCAGGCTGATACCAGTAAGTGAGCCCTCTCCACTGCTTATTTGTGGGACACTTTCTGAAGTGCAAATTGCCCCAGCAACCTATATTGAGAACTGGCTCTGGGTACTAGACTCGACTCATGAAAGGCCTTTTGAGCTGTGTTAGAGGTGCACAGCAGCACTTGCCCTGTCAGTATCAGAGTGAGGACGAGACACAACTGGTCTCCACTGACTCTTAGACACAGACTTGGGCTGATGAGGGAAGTTTGGCCAGTTGAGACATGGAAGTAATGAGAAGAGCTGAGAGCTGCCCAGGATTAGACTTACACATACGGCAGAGAAATGGCTGATCTGAACCTGCAGCCCAGGCAGAACAGTAGAGGAGCAGCCCATGGGCATGTGCAAGAGATTTTAACTGCTGCCAGCCCAATGCTGGATGGACATGCCCTGCCTGGTTTGGAAGCTGGGAAGCTCAGCTGGGTTGCTGAGGGACAAGAGTGTGTGTCATGGTCACAGTATGTTAACATAGATTCCATCATTAATGCAGCTTCTGTGCAGAGCTGGCTTCAACCTTGCCAGCTGGAGTGCAGGTAGAGTAGAAGTTTCTCTGCCCACGTTTAGCTGTTACTAGACCTGTTCCTAAACAGCTACATAAAACAAGTGGAAGACAAAGGAGTCTGAAGGGAGGGCAGGGAAGCAATGAAAATAACAATGAATGTAAATAGCTTTTTAAACAGGAGAAGTAATCATAGCTCTCCAGTTCTTTAGTTTCCATTGTCTTTTCCTAGGGATTACTTTTAACATTTTTCTAAAATTATTTGCATACAAATTCTAAAGAGCTGGACTTCCATGAGAAATACAACTTGGTTCATTATGAAGTTATTTGGTTAAAATGGTTTTTCTTGGAAATTAAAGATTTACCTTCAGAATCCAGAAGAATCCTTGACAATGGCAGTATGAAAATAATGATTCTCACACCTTTTGAAAGAAGAAAGTGAGGGAGAAATGTTTCTTGAGCTATGGATATGCATGTGGTCCTCAGGTTCTAACCCACCACTTAAAGTGCTATCAGACTCAGAAGTGGTAATTCTGGTAAAAACAAGTTTTGTACAATTAAATTTGTGCTATCACAAAGCAGTTAGAAAGCAGCCAGGTTTGATCACCAATCATTTGGTAAAAATTCTTTCATTATTTGCTTTCTTTCCATTGCCCAGCTGAATGTGCTGACATATAGTTAGCAGATCTGTACGGTTTTACTACATCACTTCTTAGTCTTAGTCTTGATTTCCATATGTCACAGCACAATCCAGCAATTACGCATTGTTTATATGTTAAGATGTTGCATTACTTGCTAACACTCACGTATTGGAGATAGATATACCTCTGAGTACAGTTTAGATTATGCTGTTAACAGCAACCCAAATTTTCATTTAGGAGTTTAAGAATCTGGGGATTTCAGGAGTAATTTTCTTGATTCCCTAGCTTCTTTATAAGTCTTTATTTTCCCATCCTCAGCACATCTCTGTTATCAGGCATTCCTCTTTAAAGAAATTCTTAAAAATTATACAGATTCGGATACCATTAGAGTAGACTCCTCGTTTAAAGCTAAGTGGATTATCTTCCAACATGGTTTGATGTTTCTACCATATACACCATGATAGATATCTTAACTGTTGGATTTATGAAGCAGCAACAGCAGCCTGTGTTAAATAGTATTCTCTGCTTCCAGTGGAATGGCAAAAGCATCCACACATTCAAAACCCCCATAGGTTTCCTCACTTGTTGCTCCTCTGGTGCCAGCTGTTACTTCTCTCTGTATCTTGCCAGCAGATAGGAAATCCCTGCATAGACAGTAGAAGGCCTTTCTGAAGTTTTTCCCCCTTCCTTCATCTCCAGCTGAGAGGAAGTGCTGCTATCAGTAGCCTCTCTACTCATCAGCTACTGTGGAGCACGAAATAACCATATGGACATTCATATGGTAGGCACGTTAAATGGCAGGGAAGATTTCTGAAATGGTAGATTAGCGTATGAGTACCAAATGAGGTTATTATTATTTTGTTTTACAAGAAATGTTTTTCTTACTGCCTCTGTCTCAATTCTATCTTGAGGTTGTCTGTACAGAAAGCCTTTACAGAAAGTGTTTCAGATTCTGAGGCTACACATAATAAAACTGTGACTTGATAGCCATCATTGCTATCGGATACCTGCTCTCGAGCACACAAGGCCAATGTCTTTAGAAGTGACAGATAGACCAAGGGAATACTGAACTCTTGCTGTACAGACTATTTCCGTGGAAGACTTCACTTTTGGAGAAGGCATTTCTTTACCATGCTGAGGTTGTTAGATTCAAAGTAATGGTGATGTAGAACAGTCATTTTAGCTTCCTGGGCTCGTTAGAGCTCTTTAGAATTGTTGTTGCAGAGAAATCTGTTTTCCCAGTGTTTCTCTACAAATTGCTTCTCTTTAGTTTGAGGCACTTTCCTCTATTTTAGAGCTCTGCTTTCCATTTAATGTTTTGAATGGGTTAAAACAGTCATGGCAGCCCAAGGGAGTGGTTGAGTCCCCATCCCTGGAGGTATTTAAAAGATGTGTAGATGTGGCACTTAGGGACGCGGTTTATTGGTGGGCTTGGCAGCGTTAGGTTAACTGTTGGACCTGATGATCTTAAGGGTCTTTTCCAACATAAATGATTCTATGATTCTATGTTTTCATTTGTCTATCACCTTTTCCTTTGTAAATTGGGCAGGCTGCATCACCAAGGCTAATCTGAAAAACTGAATATGTATATGTCTTCCTTTCCTTATTGTCAATTGCAAAGCTTTGCTTCCTCTCTTCTGGGTAAACTGTCAGGTTAAGAACTGTTACACTTTAGTTGTGTTTTACTAAGTGGTGAAGAGATTCATTGCAAGCACTAAAAATACCATGGTGTTCTGTTTGTTAAAACTAAGAAAAAACATGCCACTGGCATCTGGAACTCCCATTGTTTGTTAACTCAGCCATGCAGTTCGGTTTTGTTGAAGTTTTTTTTTTTTTAATGCTGGTCTGTGCCATCCACTGAAAAGGAATGAGAAAACTCTGATTCATTTGAACATCTGCTTGACAATAAGCATTCAGTAATTCCACTGACTACAAAGAAAACGTTCAAGTGTTTAAAGTTAAAACACCTTTTAAGTGCTTTTTGGGTGGGACACATTTTGAACTGATGTGACTCAAATGCCATCAACATAACAATAGCTCTAGAGATCCTTATAATCTGACTTACTGAAACAAAAGGCTTAAGTCTAATATTGCCTAGGCTACTTAATTTGCGCAGACTATGTTTTTGGTCTTCTTTCCTTCAATGCAATAAACTCAGTATGCAACTTACCATAGGGCTACCCCAGGTTTCTCCTGACATCTTTATAGTGGTTTTGCTTTGTTATATCCACTTTCTCACTTTATGGAGTTGGGGTGCTGCCTATTTGTCCTTCTACAAAAATCTCCAAGGAACTTAATTAACTTATTTAAATGTGCTTGTAATCTAGACTGAGAAAGGTCTCCTCATTGTTGCCAAAACCTGCTAATCAATTAGGCTTTACCCTCCAAGTTCTCATGCTGTTGCAGGGCATCCTATAGCTGCACAAACCAGCAGCTTTCACAGGGACTTCAGTCAGAATAATTCATGCATGCCATATGCTACCTTTGCTCAGAAGTGCAATTTTTGGCACGGAGTAATTTGTTTTCTTTCTTTAATGTCAGCTTCCCCCATGCTGCCAACCCCCCCAAATCCCAGGATGTCTGAAGGCACCCCTACCTGTGTGACATTCAAAGAGGAAAAGATGGAAGAACTACGATGTGTGACTGATTCACAGAATATTGTAATATTTTAAATATGCATATGTTCATTACAGGTGTGTGATAGTTACATACACTTCTTGAGCTGAATACAATTCTCAGCAGAATAAAATTCTCAGTCTTTGTTTTTTTAATTTGGAAAGTTATTCAGATTATAAGCACACAGTTATGCAACAGCCCTGCAACAGCCACTGTGAAAACATTATTTATGAATATTTACTAATTTTTCAGTAACTAAATAAACAAATGTTTAGTTTCAGACCATTGCTTATTATAGCAACTCTTTTAATTTGCAAGCAGTGACCATGGAATAATCTCACAAAAGTCTAGACCTAGTTACAGAAATGTGCTGTCCTTCTCAGCTACTTGCATAATTCATTTACTGCCATTTGCTTCCTCCAGAGTATATTGGGGCTGACTGGAAACTGGAGAGATGAGCTCCAGAAACATCTGTTCCTTTCCACTGTCTCCATTTGCTTAAAATGGGTTGGCATCTAGTCTTCTCTCACCTTGGTGTGTTTTGCCACAAAATCCTGCTCACGGAGGCCTCTGAGAAATTACACCAGTGTGAAATGTGTGCGAGTGGAAATGCAGGCTGAGATTTCACAACGCATATGAGCCAGTCTAAGAAATGGTCCATCTGTCTGTCCCCACCCCAGGTCCAAAGCTGAGATCTTGCTCCTGGGTGCTGTCTTCTGCTTGGTGGTGTGCTGTCTTCTGTTCAGAAGGCTGGAAATGTTACGAGCCTGATGAGTGCCATGATGAAATTTGATGACTACCTCACAGCCAACGAGATCAAGTGTCAGCCCTGGTTGTAGAATGTGTTTATTGGTGTCAGGTTCACAAATGTTTTAAGTACCTTCACCATATTAACCTGAATTTTTGCCATCTTTTTTTCCTAAGCATTCCTCACTGGAAAGGGAATCAGAGGGTAAATCATCTAGAGATGGAAAGAAAGGAATTTTTTTTTTCTACTGCAAATAAACCCCAAAAGGTTACAACTATATGCAATTATGAAAATTAAGCTGTGCATAGTATGTAGAAAAGTAATGAAGTAAGGGATGTATGTTGCCATAGAAAGGAAAACCCGCAAGAATCAATTAGCTGACAAGTTGCCTTTCCACAAAGTGTGTCTGATGATACACATTTTCTTCTTTTCCTCTTTTCTCCCACATCACCTTGGTTTCGGGAGTATTTTGTGAGGGAAGTGTGTACAGAGTAGATGATTTTATTTTGCATTAAATAGTTACCTTAAAGTAATTTTCACACTGTAGACTTGATTAACATATTTTTTTAAAAAAACAACAAACCACCAGCCAACAGAAGTTAATCATGAAATAGCGATACAAACCATACTTTGGAAATTAAGAAAGCAGCTCCATCAGAAAATTAGTCATAGTCAGCATCTGAAATGGAAGGAAAAAATTAAACATCAAAAGGATTCTAAAATTCAGGTGCTTTTTGGTGTAACATAAAACCTCTTCCACAAACTCAAAGCAAGCAAAGTATCGTAATTTCTGCCAATCATCTCACCTCTTTGTTTTCTCCTTGCTTGCAAAGCATCTATTCATACTGAGTGTAATGACCCCACTGAAGGAGTTAATCATGCTTTCTAAATATTTTGTAATAGCTTGAAGCCACCATCAGCTGAAGGGCAATGTATAATAATTTGGGGTAATATTAGGGAGCAAACCTTCTTTGTATGCAGCTGGTAGAGACATGGTATGGACAGGTTTGACTTCTTTTATTTAAAGCAGCATACATCCTGCAGACAGATTTCTGAACATGTTAATCATTATTTCTGAATAAAATTGTTTTCACCTACATTAAATAATGTCAGCTTCATTAAACAATGCCATAAATTAACATTTTTCCAACAGCCCACTTAGAATTCACCACTTGTTTACAAAAAACAGATGATAGCTTTACAAAACCATCTATGAGATTAAATTTTTGTTTATCGGAATTGTTTGGTTGCCCTGGACACTCAGTATTCTGTACTCCCAAGAAAGACATGAGCTTCTTATACCCAGCCCTCATTGCCCACAAAATATGGGCCAATGCACAAAATAATCACTGATTTTTTACGTTCTGAACACTGCAGTCCTTGCTAGGTGATCAATATTAATTTCTTCTAAGTAAAATCCTTTGTCTTCTTCTCCAAAAAAAAATCTGTGAGAAATCTCCTTCTGTATGGTCCTGAGCTTTGAACAATCTAACTCAGAATGTGAGATGGGTTGTTAACAGGAGTTTCTTTCACAGTTAGAAGTGAGGACACAGGCATGAGGAAGTTGTTTATCTTACAGTTCCAATTTAGTGTTAATTATGGTGCACAAAAAAACCTGCAACATTATAAAAATGAGTGCAGCTAGCCTTAGGAAAAACTGAAGATGTCATTGCTCAAGCATACCTGTTTTGAAAAGCTCCTGGTAAATAACCAAGTGCCGCACTAATGGGAGATCATCTGATCCTGAAGTGAGAGATATGGCCATTTTCAGTTGAAAGGTAGAACCAAAAAGGCACAAATAAAGTACATTTTGGTCCTATTTTTCCTAACATTGGCGCCTGCAGCATCTGTGAATTGGTTATACCTTCTCTTTTTTCCATTTTACTTTAGCTACCTGCTGGTCAAAGTGTGACCAAGAAAGAACATTTTGCTTTTGAGTTCTTCTGCCAAAGATTTTTGCCAGTGATAGTCCCTCTGCCCTTGCTAATCTTTGTAAGATGTCTGGCCTATTGAGACAACACAGCAAGAGCAGTTGTGTTGGGCATGTATCATGTCAAAGCTTTTAAATCCAAAGCATTTTGCAACAGTGACCGCTGATAAGCAAAAATTCCTTGTGAAAATTGTTCTCATAAAGTTTCCCAATGACAGGGGGGAAAAGATACACAGGGTATGGATTTCATCTCAGAAAGCTCAGGGAGTTTTTTATTTAGGTCCCATAGCTGGATTAGGAAGAAAAGACCGGAAAGGTCCTTCATGGAAATACATGCTGAGAGATATGTGGTTTATGTGTTTAAATCCATAATGCAATGTGAGTTTTGGTTTCTGTTTTTTTTCTGTACTATTAATATCTTGCAGATTTGGATAATAAGTCAAATAACCTTCATTTTAAAATCTTAGCATTAGTCACCATCTTTTATAGGAATATCATAATGAATTACAAATAAGAAAGAACTATGTTACTTTGAAAGGACCCTATACATGTTCATTTACAGTTTATATTCCAAATAAAAGGTAAACGAAGACCAATTTCTAAGGCAAAGAAATGGAAAAAGAAATTATAGAGAGTGGTAAAAATATTGAAAGTACCTGTAAGAATTTAAAACATAAAGTCGACCAAGATTTTATCTCATATTTTTTATTTAAAACAGAAAGAAAATAGTATCCTAAGGTATTTTATGTGCCTTTTGGAGAACAGAAGATACATATTGTCAAATCCTTTTCTCCTTGCAAACTCCCTTGAAAAATTATACACTTACATATTTTGTAACTCAAATTGTATTGATCATAAACATTCCTGCATACCTAGGAAACAAGACATGTATTTTTCATTTTAATATATGAACAGGTTTTATTTCCATTTGAGGAAAGCCAGCAAAGAACAATTATCTGGTTTCCATGACAGAGAACATACTCTTTATTCCTCAGCAGCCTGACTCTGAACCTAAATCCTCTCTCTTCTATAGAGCCATTTCCAAGAAATAGATGGACATTTGCTTTTGGTTATACAACTATTTCAGTAGCAGTACAAAATACCTCCAATTTAAGGAGCCAAAGTGAAGATATGATTTCTGAAAGAGATTTTTAAAAAGACACAATAGGAGTTATACCATAGTCACAGATGTTAGTAGTAAATATTTAATTAGGGAAAAACCTTGTTTTGTTCTTTGCTTTGTATTAAATGACCTCATGCTAACAAAGGTACTCAACTAATTCTGAATAAACACTAATAGAGAAAATTTTCAAAGAAGTAAGAAAAGTATTAGCAGATTGATATGTTTTTTTCTCTTATATAGTACTTCTATTACTTTGCAAAAGCAGCGTCCTATAGGAGTGAGCTGGGGCAAATTGACAGTGTCCAGAGAAGCCACTGAAGCTGGCCGCCTGTGAAGCCAGAAATGGTACGCTAGCCCATGGTGTCCACAGGCAATATCCTCATTACTAAACAGTCCTGTTTGTTTAATCAGCTATTAGTTAAATAGAACATTAGTTCTAGTATATCATATTCCCTTTCTTGAGAATCCAACAAAATATGTAGGAGAAATTTAAACCAATGGTTGTATCACGGTGCTCTACAAATATGAGATCTGAAACAAAACTGCCACTGGGAGTTATGGGTACAGTGTTAGTTGCTACCAAGTCCTTTTACCAGTTGAAGCCTTAGGCGAAGTGTCGCAAATCTTGCGGGGGCTGAAAGGTAACAGCAAGCATTTCAAAATACAGAATAGCCTTTCTAGTAGGACATGAGACTGGGCCTACCTCTCAATGACATGCATAAGAATAGAACTAGTCTGCACTAAAGCTTAAAAATTATGATGTAAACATTGCTGTCCTTATTTCTACCTGTTTTTTCAGATCATATCCAAGCTGTAAAATCTGGCCAGTGTTTTGAATCAAAAAACATGACAAAGTCGTGCTAAAGAACCCTTTATAAAGAGCCAAACGAAAGTCTGGCAGCTAGACATTACTAATATTTAGGTTGTTAAATGCCAGATTTTCAGCTTAAGCTCATTTCTATTTTTAATGCAATCTAATGACTTCATGCTCACTGTAGTTCTACTTCTTGTATAATAAATATTACATCTGTTAATACTAATAAATATTGCATTTGGTTGCATCAATAAATGCATCTTAGTGGGCTAATTTGCTCTCTATTGGGGTAGTTCCAAACTGATGATTCTTATTAATGTTAATGAAATTGCTAGATGATATTCAGTGTCAATGGAGGCCTTGACAAAAATGACAGCCTGAAGTAGTGAACCACTTCATCATATATGTATGTAGTTAAATTCAAAAATACAGCTTGAAGAGCTAACTAAATTAATTATGGCATCTGCAAAATTAAAAAGTTTTATGAGCCTCTCAGCGTCTTTGGTACACAGTCATCACACAAAATTTGCCTTTGTTGTTTTCCTTTCTTCATCATGTTTTCACATTAGAAGTGCTATGAAATTAATCTGCCTCCAGTTGCTAAAGACAAATTTTATCAATTGTGAAATGCACCAATTAGTATTCTGTATAGAGATAATGTGTAACAAATATATATGTAGGCATTAAGGCATGAGATTTCTTAGAGTATTATATTTAAGTTACTTTGCAATAAAGTTTTTTCCTATACATCATTGTGGTGTTTTGGTTTTTTTTTTTTAATTTCTCAGTCTTCTGTCATCCAAATTTGGCACATAAACTCTGTAGATGTCACCAGAGAACTGCACTCAGACCGGCAGAAACTGTGACCGGTGCAAGGTAGGTGTTCCTGTGGGTCTAAACATCTCCTTGCAATCATTCTTGTCTTCCGTATCTCCATCTGTAACTTACAGAAGTTCTAACATTCACAGACAGGTCTGAGAATAGCAGTCCCTTACTTTTTGCTGAATTTTTGGATGCCTTCAGTTGCAGAAACTGAAGAGTTAAAAAAGGTACTGGTATCTATTGTATGAAATGTGTATCAAATCTCTTAAGAGTCATGACAAAGATAATATATATATGATACTAATGAGTTAATAGTCATATTACTATTTTTTCAGCAACAAGGACAATCTTTAATTTCTAAATACCTTTCAAAGACGTTTATAGTCCGAGGATCGTAACTAAACAGTAGTTTTGATCTGAGAAACCTTGTTCTCTTTCATCTTACTTCCCTGAGAACACTATCTGACAGACTGAAGAAACAATCATGCCTGGACATTTGAGTACATTCTCAGAGCTTCAAGCTATGGCTCTAAAATCTTTAGCTTTCTTTAAGCAATGTGTTAGTTGTATGACTTACCACTATAGACAGCTTTTTCTTCTACATGCCATCCTTTGGTTGTAGGGTGATTCATATATAAACACTTACAATTTGACTACAATGTTGATATTTTTCTTTTTGAAATAGTCCACAGAAGCCTCACAGTCTGTCTGTGTGTAATAGTAGGGCTTTGAATTTACTAATGTGCACTGCTTATTTTTGCTGATGAATTGAAATGTATTACAATAAAAAACCCCAGAGAGTCCAGAGATGGAAATTACCTACAATATTAGAGTATCCCTTTTGCCTCTGAACCTCTGCCATACCTGACTCTGCACAGTATGTTATCCAGTGTCATGTTTTATTCAGTTTAGAATTTCTGCCATTTTCCTTAGGAGCGTGTTCCACAAGCAAAGTAATGAATTGTCATGAGCTATCCTTTGTACATCTCATACTCTTTTCCCCATTTCAGCTGAGCTCATACCTTGTAATCACATTCTCTATACTGTTCTAATTTCATGTCCATTTTCGCAGTCTAAGCAATTCTCAGATGAGTAGATCTGGGGAATATCTGACAACTTTGCCCATCAGAATAGTGAAAAAAACTTATCTTTTGAATTCTTTGGGGCAGAGATTATTTCTGCATCTGTGGTTTACAGTGAAGCATGGTGGGATCTAGTCCATTACTGAGTTCCTGTATAATGCTGCAGTGCAAACTAAAATTACTTAATGAGAGTAGCAGTGGGTAAGAACAACTTTCAAAGTGGATAGGTGTGTTAGGTAAGGTAAGAATTTTCCACCAAAATGTTTTTTACGTTTCTCTGAGGAAGTTTGATTTTAGGGAGTGGTACTCAACCTACAGGATGCATAGTAGTGTTATAGCAGAGGTATTGTATGTCTTAATGTTATTATCCTGAGCATTCAACTGCAGCGCACAAAAGCCTACTCAGAGGCATTTGATTGTTGAAGCAAAAAAATGGGCATGGAGAATTACCAGAGTTCTAACCTCTTAATTACAAAACCTTGAGCATTTTATGTTAAACCGAACCTCTTACCTAGTTCTTTGATAATGCCTATAATTTACTCATAAATATAAATTCACTATTTTCATGTTCTGTCCTTTATGAAACTGTAATGGTTGTAATCCATAAGTGGTTGTCCTAGATATGACCTGGTGGAATACTTCTGTATTGTTACAGTTAATAGTTATGCTTTGACTCAGCAGTGACTCAACTGAATGATTCCTTTGAAGTAATAATGAACACACATATTAAGCACTTTTAATGGGCTATTCTTTATGATACATTTATATTGAAAGAGAGATAACTATATCCTGTGGATAAATTTATAGCTTTCTATCAATTCTGGCTAACATGAAATATTATTCCTATTTGATCTCTGAGAAAATTATAGAACATTACTCTTTCTGTAATTTTTTTTTCACTATTCACATCCAGAAAAGCATGTAGTTATGGTAGTATCTAACTATTCATATTGCAATGCTAGATTTACTGTAAAATTTATATAGTAGTTGTTCTGCAACAAGAGTTGGACAGTTCAAACAGTAAACTAGAATTTAGTAAAGCCTTTGACATTGTTTCCGACAGCATTCTCCTGGAGAAACTGGCTGCTCGTGGCTTGGACAGGCGTGCTCTTCTCTGGGTAAAAAACTAGCTGGATGGGCCAGGGCCAAAGAGTTGTGGTGAATGGTGTTAATTCCAGCTGGTGGCTGGTCACAAGTCGTGTTCCCCAGGGCTTGGTATTGGGGGCCAGTTCTGTTTCATATCTTTATCAATGGCCTGGACAAGGGGATTGAGTACACCCTCAGCAAGTTTGCAGATGACACCAAACTGGGTGGGAGTGTCGATCTGCTCGAGGGGACGAGGGCTCTGCAGAGGGACCTGGACAGGCTGGATCATGGGCCGAGGCCAACTGCATGAGGTTCAACAAGGCCAAGTGCCAGGTTCTGTACTTTGGTCACAACAACCCCATGCAGCGCTACAGGCTTGGGGCAGAGTGGCTGGAAAGCTGCCTGGCAGAAAAAGACCTGGGGGTGCTGGTTGACAGCCAGCTGAATATGAGCCAGCAGTGTGCCCAGGTGGCCATAGAAGGCCAATGGCATCCTGGCTTGTATGGGGAATAGTGTGGCCAGCAGGAGTAGGACAGTGATCATGCCCCTGTACTCGGCACTGTACTGCACCTTGAATACTGTGTTCAGTTTTGGGCCCCTCACTACAAGAAAGACATTGAGGTGCTGGAAGATGTCCAGAGGAGAGCAACAAAGCTGGTGAGGGGTCTGGAGCACAAGTGTTCTGAGGAGTAGCTGAGGGAACTGGGGTTATTCATCCTGGAGAAGAGGAAGCTGAGGGGAGACCTTATCGCCCTCTACAACTGCCTGTCAGGACCCTGTAGCAAGGTGAGGGTCGGTCTCTTCTCCCAAGTAACATGTGATAGGATGAGAGGAAATGGCCTCAAGTTGCATCTGGGGAGGTTTAGATTGGACATTAGGAAAAAATTCTTCACTGAAAGGTTTGTCAAGCATTGGACCAGTCTGCCCAGGGAAATGGTGGAGTCCCCATCCCTGGAGGCATTTAAAATACATGTGGACGTGGTACTTAGGGACATGGTTATAGTGGTGGACTTGGCAGTGCAGGTTAGTGGTTGGACTCGATGATCTTAAAGGTCTTTTCCAACCAAAATGATTCTACAATTCTATGATTCTATAAATTGTGAGATAAAACATACGGGTAATCTATCCCTCTATGTATCTTCTTAGGAGCTTATACAGTGACTATTTTATGATATCTGAGCACACACTTACAGAAAAGCTCTGTATCATAAAACAGCCATGGAAATGCACCAGAGTCATCCAGAACCAGGATGACACAAAGTGAATCCGGGCATGATTTCCTAATCATATTAAGAGGTTCCATTCACTGTGAAATCTGCCCTTTGCAGTCATAATGTGCTGGAGGCCAAAAGGATTCCTTTCCACAATACTCTCCCAAGAAAAAGGCTAATTGGTGAAAGAAGCAGAAAGGTGAAATCCTCTGGCAGTGCAGAACAACATTGTTCTACAGGTGACAAGACCCCAATGTTCCCTCATGCCACCTGATGACCTTAGCCTCTTAGACATACAAAGAACAAGATTTGCTGTGAGTGTGGCAGTTACAGGCAAAGAAGGGCACCTCTTCCTTTTAAGAGAAGCAAAGTGATAGGTATCTTTGTCAAGTTTTGCATTTGGTTTAATAGGATTGCAGTTGTGGTTTCTGTACCCTGCACAATGCGAAGCACAGGCGTTTCATCTCCTTTTCAGCCCAAGTCTGTCTTGCTGCAGCTACTGCTACTCCATGACTTTCTGAATCCTGCTGCCCCATCTTGGCAGTACGGCCTCCGTCAGCAGCCTGGAAATCCCACTGATGCCAGCAGTAGGTTTGAGTGCCCCTACAAATGAAGGCTTACCTTTGGGGAAGATGCCTGAAAGGCCTGAGGAGAGGAAGATGGGCTTGTTTTGTAACAGAAAGCAGTTATTCAGGGCCTCTGAGCTGAGAGACAGGAGAAAGAAACAGAAAAAGATGCAAGTCAGATGTTTTATAGTCACTACACATAGAATAACTCACTGTCCTTGAGGTGAAAAATAGTGATGTGAGATTTAGGGTATCCAAAATCCAAGTGAAACATCAATGAACAGGTGAAACACTGTGAAACTTATCTCCCTCAAAGAAATTGTCCACGTTAGAAAGCTCTGCCTTTTTAACTTCCCTCAACTGACCGTTTTCGACAGCAAGTGACCAGCAGTTCTACGAAGAACAGTGGGATATGTCCCCATGACAGAAGTATAACCTTTCAAATATGATTCACTCATGAAATACCTTGAAGTCTTTCTCCTTTGGGAACAATTAGAGCAAAACCAGAGCAAAATGTCCTGCAGACGCTGGCTGTCTAACAGAAACCATTCAGCAACGTCACCAAGGACAGTATCACACAGTCCGCAGCCTGTTTCTCACTTCTCATTCAGACAGACAGAATGCTACGTGCTCATGCTGCAGCAGCATATCACCAGCAAGGCAGCAGCAGCAGAGCGGAGCACCATGCCGCCCTGCTACCAGCTATGACTTGGCAGAATACAGGCATACATTAAAACACTTCCTCTCATCAAGTGCATAGCTAAGGTGAAATAGTATTTTTGAACAACATAAGAAGAAAGTCTTTGAAAAGGAAGACTTTGTGAATATCTGGCTCATCCTTTGTTTCTCCTCCCCTCTCAATGATAAATGAAGCATGGTAGTGCTTTTTCTGCATTAAATATTCTTTAACGTTCAGCTGATTTGTAAAGAAAGCTTTTATTATGAAGATAGCACTTTTGGACAATCATTCATTTTCTTTAAAACTGCATTTAAGTTCATGACTGTCATCCACAATATTGCTCTTTAAATTTGCTGAACATTCAGTAATACGATTAATCTCAAGGCTTTTTTAAAAATTACAATGAATTATTGGTTAAAAGTGTTCTAAAAGTTATTTTAGAAATTAATTCTGCATACAAAATGTGCAGTTTGATTTCAGTTTCTGCATGTACAGTGCAAACTTGGAATTTACTTGCAGTATCAGATCAGTGATTGTTTTTCAGTGAATTCAGATATAAAGTTCTTATCAGCTTCTACATGGACACTTGTACACTTTGTGTACCTATAATATCACAAGAAACACGTGAATCACCTGCTGTCCTCTGCTCTGATGAATAAGGTGACGAGAAATTCTTCCAGTTTATCTTGTATATATATCTGTATCTCCCTTTCACCACTATTGTTTTAATGGCAAGTATATTCCTTGGTAAAAGGGATGACAGTCAAGCGCCTATGTATTCTTGTAATCTCTTGCTGCCAGAAGAGGCTGGAAGGGCCAAGATACAGGTGCATATGAGCGCAAACAATGCTGAGAATGCTCTGATTAATCATAGACACCAGACTTTTCTTTATTCCTTGTCCCATCCTCCTTCCCATATCCATGAAGCAAAATCAGGGGCAAATGTAAGGATTAGTCTATGACAGCAATTTTCAGCAATGCATGAATATCTAGAATCCCATCAAAGTACAAACACACTTCTGTTTGAGTGAATGGCTAAAAATTATAATTAATGTCCTTTATTTTACCACTATAAGTGCAAAGCATATTTTTACAGCTAGAGATAGAAAATTGTTCAGTACAGCTGTATCACAGCAAAGTCTTCTGGATGAAGAACTGACCTCATACACTCCTGTTATTTTACTTCTGGGCCCCTATTGGGATGCTGTGCAAAAAAAAAGACATTTTTCCTTTTTCTTTGAAAGGATCCAAATCTGATCTCCGGAATCTTAGCTGGGTTATGTCTATTTGAAACAATTATTAACTTCTAGCTGCTGTGGTTAACATATCTACTCAATACTACAGCTGCCTGGGTAAACATGATTAACGTCCGCAGCTTTCAGGTTGTCAGCATCTGAGTCTGATACTTCTGAAGCTTTCAGGAAGATTTTGTTCTTTTTCTCATGTAGCTGAAATAAATTTATTCTGAGACTAAAATAGCTTTATAATACTGTTCTCTTGATATATTGAATTATTGTTTATATCCTAAGCAGCAAAATTCTGACAGTTGGGAATTTGATTTACAGTCATAATTCCTGAAAATAAAACAGTAAAGAAACGGATGGCTTTTAGTTTCCTGTTACTTTTAATTCAGGAGATGGAAAATACCTAATTTATTAATCTGTTGTCTGAGTAGGAGGCTATGGTTTAATCCATAAATACAAGTGTAAGTGGAAATTTTTGAAAAACCTCTGGCCTACTTGGGAACAGAATAAGGACTTTTTGCTTTGTCCTAGCTACCAACCTTTATTTATAGGATAATCAAAATATTATGTGTTGTAAGGACAAGAGAGGCTTAATGTCTGTGTGCAGAAAAAATTATATTAAGAGAATGTGATATTTGAGGCTTCTTGAGATTCCCATATTGCTCCCTGAAACTTTGCTATGAGAAGTCTGCATCACTTCTTAAGTAAAGAAACTCTGGTTTAAGGTCACTTTGTTTCTCTTCAGTAAGAACTCTCTTAAAAAAATTCTCCTTTTCCTTTTGTTTATTTCAGTCTAGACCTTCCTGAAACTTATGTTTATATTACCTATTTATTGGTTCTTGCTTCCTTCCAATTTGTAACATAAAAAGTAAGAATTACTAAACACAAGATGGTATAAAAACCGTACTATTCCTCCACTGCTGTTCAGTAGTCATGCAACAAAAATGACCGTTTTGGAGATAAAATTTTCTGAACTTTTGCCTGATTTTGTTCTTCAACTGTTTAGTTTATTTAATGTTGGTCCAGTTTATTATAGCTATTTGAGCACTAACATCTTTATATATTTTTGAATACATAATCTAGACTGCTAGCAAAAACCTCAGGACAAAAAAAAATAGAAAAAAGATTATTTTTGATCCTAATCCTGTGCAGAGGCTAGTAATACAAACTGGTTAGGAATCAAATAATGATTGAGGCTGGCAGGTACTTCTGTCAGTCGCCTGGTCCAACCCCCAGCTCAAGCAGGGCCACCTAGAGCGGGGTGCTCAGGAGCATGTCCAGACGGCTTTTGAACATCTCCAAGGATGAAGACCCTGGGCAACCTGTGCCAGTGCTCAGTCACCCTCACGGTGAAAAAAGTGTTACCTGATGTTCAGGAGGAACCTCCTGTGCCTCAGTTTGTGCCTATTGCCTCTGGTCCTGGCACTGGGCACCGCTGAGAAGAGCCTGGCTCTGTCCTCCCTGCACCCTCCCTTCAGGTATATATACACATTGATGAGACAACCCCCCCCCCCCCGAGCCTTCTCTTCTCCAGGCTGGACAGCCCCAGCTCTCTCAGACTTTCCTCACAGGAGAGATGCTCCAGGCCCTCCACCATCTTTATGGCCCTTTGCAGGACTCTCTCCATTGCGTCCATGTTTTTGCCACACAGGGGAGCCCAGCACTGGACCCAGAGCTCCAGGTGTGGCCTCACCAGTGCAGAGTAGATGGGAAGGATCACCTCCCTTGACCTGCTGGCGATAATGTGCCTAATGCAGCCCAATATACCTTCAGCTTCTTTGCTGCAAGTGCATGTTGCTGGCTCATATTCAACTTGGTGTCCACTGGGATGTTCAGGTCCTTTCCTGCTAAGCTGCTTTCCATCTCGGTGGCCCCAGGCATGTCCTAGTGCCTGGGGTTGTTCCTCCCCAGGTATGGGACTTTGCACTTCCCCTTGTTGAACTGTAGGAGGTTCCTGTTGGCCCATTTCTCCAGCCTGTCCAGGTCTCTCTGTAACCTTACTTGCTCTGCTTGAGGGGTCGGGTCTTTCTTGCCAAGGTTTGTTTGAATTTTTGTTCAGAGGACCTAATTCCTGGCAGCTGACATCCTTTTAAAGTCGTTCACATCGGCTACATTTTAGTGGATCTTTAAGAGAGAGTTAAAAACACAAATGAACTGAATGGTCAATTTAAATACAGTGGGTTTGAATCAAGAGTGTCAAGCTTGATTTTAGAGGAGCAATACAACTTCTCAGTGAAGTGAATGGCTGCCCAGTGTTTTAAATAAAAATTCAAAAGCCTGCTCTTCCTTCTCTATTCCTTCCTCTGTTCAGCACATAGTTAAACTTTTCTTTCTTATGTGGGTGTCCATTTAACATTCTGATGAATGAAGTCAAACCGGTATCTTTTAGCTACAGAAAGCCTGTGATAATTCTTTCTAACATTTAGTAGTCCATCACTCATTCTTTACAACAGTTACCTTGTATAATCTGTGCATGAGTTGGAGGTCTGTGGGAATCTTGTTCGCATGCGGAGAATACTGGATCAGTCCCTCTGCAGACAGTCATCTGAAAGTCTTGCTGCAGGCGTGGGCCCCACGGCCCCAGCGCCATGTACCGCTGTGCAGTGCCGCAGTGTGCTCCCACGCCAGCCTGCGCCCTGCAGCCTTCTGAGAGCATGAAGCTCACCACAGGAGACAGAACACGGCTGGCGGGTGGTGGAGTTCATGCTTTCCTTTAGGTAACAAGGAATACGCCAGTAACTATGGCTGCATACTGGAAATTGTTCTTAAATGCAGTAAACACGAGATTTGGGGTTTTTCTTTCCAAAAATTGTTACACATGTGGTATAGTCTTGAAAGAAAATGAAGAAGCTATGCTGTGAACTTCTATTAAGTACAAAGATAAACGTTAATGGCAGATTGCTAAAATGTTCCTAGCTGGCACAGAAGTTTCCAGTAAGGAAGGGGCATAGTTATTTTCCCAGTAGAAAATACCTCAGAAACATAATGCTGAGAGGTTCTTAATGGCAGCTTGTCTGTGTGGAAAATGAATGTAGAATATTTGTTATCATGCCAGGTTTCTAGGCAAGTCTTGCTGGCTATCCAGGAGAGTGAAAATTTGGTCTTACTGAGGCTGGCGTGAGCTCACCCATTGACTCCCAGGATAACAATCTCCCTCTCAGTCTTTCCTTTAAAACTGTTGAGAGCATGGCTCTCAGTTTTAACAGGGGTTTAACTATGGTTTTAACTATGTTTCATAAATGATCTATTCCCTTTCATCATACAAAGCTAAAGTTTCAAATTCATTTATTTGCTTCAGGATGTTGTTCTTTAATAAAGTTATTGATCTTCTGGCTATTTTGTCATGAAACTTAGAACACAAAAGATAATGACCTTCGGATTTTTTTCTAATGACTTCCTCCTATGTTAAAGATTTATTTGAATTCCCTGGTGACATGAAGCACATCAAAAGAGCAAGAGAATACTGGTTATGTAGTAATAGGTTTGCTAAACATATTCAATTTTTTTCCCAGTTCATTGTATAGCCTGTCGGAATAGGTCCTTGAAAAAAGATCAGAAGACCCCAGCAACCTCAGAGAAAAGACTTTAGAGGTCATTCAGTTTATTAGCCTGGCAGTACAAAGGCTTTTTTCATAGTGTAAAAGTAGTGCTCTGTACAACCCAGTCTGAAATCCCTAAGCATAGGATCTCATTTACTGCTGTGTGACTTGTGGTATGCACTCCATCTCTTGTCACTCCTGTGGTCCAATGCTTCATTGTACAAAGAATAATAATAAACAAGGGAAACTGTTTTTTCCCCCAAAGATACCCCAAATCAGGCTAATTTTTACATAGAGTACCTTATGCTAGAAGACAGCTACAGTCTAATCAACTTATCAAAATTAGTAAGGGTAACAAGGTGTGACCTGAGGAAGAGCCACAGTAGTGAGTGATGTGGGCTGTGGTTTGGACCATCCTTTCAGAGATGCTGGAGCCCTGGAGCAGCATAGGACCCTATTCCATCCTGAATCTTGGAGCCTCTCTGCAGCTCTCAGGCATCCCTTGAGGTAGCTGTATGCCCATTTCCACAAGTTTGCTACTCCAAGCAGCTGGATGCTCATCGTGCTCCTCAGCGCCATACCAGTTCATCCCAGACCTGAGCTCTGCCTGGCTGCTGCCACCAAAAGGGCCCAGTCTGTTAGCTGTGCTCAGGTTGCACACAACTGGCATGAAGGTACAGGGAGAAGCAAGCTATTCTACTGGCAGCTTGAGCATTTCTAGCAAACAAGGGGAGCACGAGAAGGAGATGCAAGGTATTAGGCAAGTATGAATGTTTGATACATCTATATGGATGTTTGCACATCTACCTGCAATGTGACAAGAAGTGGGAAGAAAATTGAAATGCTGAGGAAGATGCTGGTAGCAGCTAGGTTTAAGAGAAGGAGCAGTCTGCACAAATAAGAGAGGATACGGAGTAGGAGAGAGCAGAGGAACAGATGACTCAGGCCTGGGCATGTGACTTAACCTGTGGAACAATAGAGACAAAGCTTGTGTGTTCCCTCCTTTCTGTCCCCCTGAGAGCCCTGTCCTTCACCCTTCTCCATAGCAGCTGCCATGGAAATGATAGTGCAGAACTGAAACCTGGGCTGCTTCTCAGCTTTGTTGCAATAGGACCCCTTAGAGAAGAGTGGTAGAGGAATGTGGTTTTTTAGCAGTATGACTGATTTCCTCCCACTCCTATCCCCCTTTATATTATCAGACCTACATATTTCTGGACCAGCATTTCTTTCTTATTTTTCTATTAGATCAACTTTTCCATAAAGTTCTTGTTAAATCTGTGCTGATTTTGGTTCCTGATTTTTTTGTGTGTAGGCAGTACAGTTTTCTTTCTTAATTGCTCCGGTTTGCCTATATTTTCCTACAAGGGAACATTCCAAAGAGGAATACTTTATTTCACATATATCCACATTAAAGCTGCTTAGACAGAATTTGTGTCTCCGTTTTCCTCTGTATGGAAACCAATTTACCATTGCTGCAACTAAAAATCTTGTAGCTGCTTTACAGCCCAGGTTTTCTTGAGTTCTTAAACATCTTTTTCCTTTCTCCTTATTGAGAAAAGAGTTCTTATTGGGTAGCAAGAAATACAATTTTGTGCCCGTACTCTTTTCATTTTACAACATTTCTTCTTCTTCCCTTCTTAATTTGGCTTCAGCTCGTCAAGTCTTCCAGAACTAGCCAAGTAGCATTACTATTTTAAAATTCAGAATTTTCTGCCTTCCCAGCTTCTACAGGTATGTGATTTGACTAATACATTTAAAAAAAAAATATTCACACAAGTATCTGAGCATTTTCTTCACTGATTGCCCATCTCTAGAACTTCCAGTAGTCTTTATGTGAGGATATACGTGCTATTGTTTAAATAAAAAAAAAAATTAATGCTTTGTGACATCCCATCCTCTTTTGTACTCATGGTTTCTATCTGATGAAGATCTCCTAGCTCAGCAATTTTTGTGCATTTCCCTTTTCTTAGATCATAGAATCATAGAATGTTTTGGGTTGGAGGGGACTCCGAGAGGTCCAACCCCCCTGCAGGGAGCAGGGACACCACTAACTGGATCAGGTTGCTCAGAGCCCCGTCCAACCCGGTCTTGAATGTTTCCAGGGATGATCCCTCCACTACCTCTCTGGGCAACCCATTCCAGTGTTTTACCACCCTCATTGTAAAGAATTTCTTCCTTATATCCAGTCTAAACCTACCCTGGTTTAGTTTAAAGCCATTACCCCTTGTCCTGTCACAGCTGGCCCTACTAAAAAGATTGTCCCCATCTTTCCTATAGGCCCCCTTTAGGTACTGAAAGGC
>NW_009259319.1:2731356-2731933 GCF_000687185.1 Egretta garzetta
CATCTAGTTTAAAGCCCTGTCAATGAGACCCGCAAGCTCCTGGGCAAAGACCCTCTTCCCCCTTTGAGAAAGCTGACTCCCATTTGATGCCAGCAAGCCCGGTGCCGTGTAGACCATCCTGTGGTCAAAGAATCCAAAGTTGTGGTGGCGACACCAGTCGCAGAGCCGCATGTTAATAGATTGAGTTCACCTGTATTGCCCAGTGTCTCTGCCCACCACTGGAAGGAGTGAGGAAAAAATAACCTGCGCTCCAGATTCCTTTACTAAGCGCCCCAAGGCTTTGAATTCTTTTTTAATCACCCTTGGGCTACTTACTGCAACTTCATCAGCACCCACGTGGAAGAGCAGTAAAGGATAGTAGTCCGAGGGTCGGACCAGGCTAGGAAGTTTCCTAGTGATGTCTCTAACCTGGGCTCCTGGGAGGCAGCAGACCTCCCTAAGAGCAGGGTCTGCCTGGCATATCGGACCCTCTGTTCCCCTCAGATGGGAATCTCCCACAACTATTACCCGTCTCTTCCTCCTCGTGGATACAGTAATAATACAACAGGGAGGTCTTTCTGATCTTTGTGCCTCCTCC
>NW_009259319.1:2732048-2738331 GCF_000687185.1 Egretta garzetta
GACCAGTTTCCACTCACTGCTTTCCATTGAGGCCCTTCCTTCATCCTGACTGGGGGAGGATACTAGTTCCCTTTGGTCCCGGGCCTTTTTTGGTGGCTGTTCCTGCATAGATTTCTGGGAGGTCAGGGTGCGGCTCCACCAGTCTATCTCCTGCTACCGCCTCCCTGATGCTCTGTAGCCTGTCTACCTGTTCTCGTAGCTCTGCCACCAGGCAGAGTAGATGGTCCACTTGATCTTTTTTTCTTTTTTTTTTTTTAATTTTTGAAATAAAAAATAAAAAACTACTTTTACTTCCTCTAGACAGTCAAGTTCGACTGTCTTCTTGATGCTCCGGCAGGGCCGGGGCTGATCCCACTGGGGCCAATCTGAGGACCTGACTAAACCATCCAATTGGTAGTAGCGACAGGCGGTGTGTACAAAGGGCAGGGACTTAATCAATGCGAGCTTATGATCCGCACTTACTGGGAATGTTCATATGCTGTCAGAGTTTCATCTTCTTTTCATGTAACCAAAAGTGAGTATCCTGCAGATCTTCAAAGATACTCGTGAGCATTTCCTGTTGCTTATGGATTTAAGCAAAGCCTTAAAGAAATCTCCTCCTACAGTAATACCAACAATTTGAATTTTTTGTTGCATCAGTGATCTGTTTCTCTACAGTGTAGACCTACACATCGCTTAAGAAAAGACAGGGGGTCTTTATGAATCCAGGTCTGGAGTTCCAGGTAGGAACAAAGCAACACAAGGAACAAGGTAAGGGTTGCAGGGTTCTGCAATGGGACCTTGTGATGGCTTGGGGGACTGGAATCATGTTTAAACCTAGATGAATGAGCAAAGGAAATACAGACTTACTAGGGGAACTATGCACCATGACTGAGATCACCAGTTCAGCCTATCTATAGCCTTCAAAGTGAAATTTTGAATCATCTTGCTGAAAAAAGGTTGAAAACTTTACACCTAAGCAAAAGGACTGTAAGAGCTGTGATAACCCCCAATCCTGCTAGAATCTGAGCACTTTGAATTGCAAGACAATTTTTTCCCAAGATTTGTGAAATCCATGACACAGAACAGTGGGAAGAACCATGTATGAATAAAAGTAGGTGCGGATATAGAAGTATGCCCTTAAAGTAATCAGTTCAAGCAGATGATGTAGCAGGGCAGGGAAAAAACATTTTTCATCACACATGACTTTCTGAAACAGCAAATTTAAAGTGAAGTAAAATTTAAGTTGGTCTGTTAGCTAGAAAATTTCAGGGGTAGGAGTTTCTTTGTCTATGGGGCAGAAGAGAAGGCCAGCAAAGAGGAAAGTGGCTTGAAATCAGCTGCAGCTTCAGGAACTGTCATCTCCAACTGGCTGCAGTTTATGGCCAATATGAGTCCCATCAGGCAGGTGTCCCATGCAAAGGGGTGGCCAAGGCCTGGAAGGAACATGCAGGAGTAGTTTTCAAGACCTTAACTCATGGTTGGAGAGCCAACTTGCACAAGGGAGTATCTGAATGAGAGTTAAAGACCCTGAAGCTCACAAGAGTAGGCATTGAGAAGGCACCACTACACCTGTTGAATAAGTGACCTGGTCTACGGGACCATCTAGCTCCTTTTGTACTTACCTTGCACCTTTGAAGATGTAAATGGAAAAAAGGATTATATTTTCTTCTTGGGTGCTGGCATATTTCCATTGTGGTTTTTTTATTGTTACTGGCAAATGACAAGATGACATTTCTCAGCTCTTCCTACAATCCCTGTATGACTGTTGAGCCATAAGAGAGGATGAACTATGCAATTGCAATATTTAAGTGCCGTGTCCTAAATTTCAGTCCTACAGTTTATTACTCTGTGTCTTCGTGGTGAGCTTAAAAGAACTTCAACTCCCATGTGGATTAAAATAATATTGTGGTACAAGCCAAATAAAAGCATAAGGAAGAATGTCTTGCTCTAGAGAGTTGTCCTGCATCATCCATCTAGCCTCCCTCCTTCTTGAAGGGAGTGATAGGAAAGTTAATTCTCTTCACTCCATGATCATAGCAGTATCAAAATGCTACTGTATCACAGCCATTTCTCATAAAAATAATGCACTGTGTAGATATGCAATAATGTTAATAACTTACTGAATAAACAAAAAATAAAAGCTGGCTCATGGAAGTGTTCAAGAGAAGAATTTACATAATTGTTCACTGTGATGTAAAGCAGCACAAAATTTAGAGCTGTAATCAGTTCTCTGCTGAATTCTTTTGGAAAAGCTCGTTAGTATCACTTTCTGCAGCCCTTAGCTCTTTCTTCAAGTTCTGACTAGTCTTGAGGTGACGCAGTGCCCTAGAGGACAAGATCACTGATAGTAGTGACTTGGTTGCCCCAGAATGAGTAGTATCTCTGTAACAGATGATGATGAAACATTAGAAAACAAGGAAAAAATATTTAAGCATTGTGACAAAATGATTACAAGCACTAAATAAACACAACTGAAGAGAGCTACCTCACTCTGAAATATGCTGTGGGATTTGAATGGTGCTCATTGCCAGGCAGCAGCTTTGGAAAAACAAAAACACTTCAGATTCTTGAGACTATTATTTGCCTTCATGATATCTGAATTTAAGATATGCTAAGAGTCATAACATCCAAAGGCAAATTGTCATCGGTGAGGTTAAAAACTCTCATGAATCATTCAGCATGGTGCAGGACAAATCCAGGAATCCAGTGTCTATTATGAACGAAATTAACTGTGAAGCACATGGTTTTTCTTGTCTTTAGATGACTGTCAGTGTCCAAGGAGAAGGGGAAAAGTTTTCATGCAAATGTATTTTGTCATTTTTTGTCCCTAATTAGAAAAAAATACCTTGAAAAAGACTACTACTACTGTTGTAAGGACTGCAAAATGCTAATTTACTAAGAACTTCTAATAAAAAAGGACAACATCCCCTAAGACTCCTGGAATGTAGATTAAAAACGGCAACAGAAGGACACAATCTAAAACCTGAAAATAGCTGGAGTACTGTGTCCAGTTCTGGGCTCCCTGGTTCAAGAAAGATGAGGTACTCCTAGAGAGAGTTCAGAGGAGAGCTTTTAAAACTGTGATTTTAGCCCCTTCTTAAGAAATGTAGTATCTCTGGCCGACGCTTCTCAAGGTGCAATTTTGGAAGTGCAGTGCTAAGATGAACTTGCTTCGGCATTTCCCCAAATGTAAAAGAACGTTTTGGTTGAAGTAATAAAATCTTGAAAGAAGCCTGTCTGGGATACCATATTTTGTGTTGATGTCAGGCACTACAGAGCACAGGCTGAGTGTCTTTGGATATGTTGCTGGCTGAAGCTGCCTTTGAGATTAATGTGTTAGGTCTCTTACTGCCCTGCCAGCCCTTTACCTCCAGAAATCATCCAAGTGACTGGAAGGACAGCTGATCTTTGTTCTTCCCACAACTAATTTTGTTAGCAGGCCACAAAAACTTCCTGTTTCAGGAGACCGTGCAGGAGGATATCTGTCTCCTTTATGTGCTCCAGTGCTAAGCAACCCTTCCTCTTTCATTACCGGTTGCCCTGCATTTGCTTTGTAGAAGGAAAAAAGGCATTATACTCCCTAGCCCTTCCCGTTTTCTTTAGGAAACCTCTACTGAAATTTGAAAGACTCGGAAAAACTCCTTGAGGCGGATACAGGATCCCAGCTAGAATCCAGCCTATTTAAGAGAACAGGGACTCGGGATTTACGACGACAGCAGCAGGTGATTCAAATACAGTTAAAATATGGTTATTTGGAGGGTACAGCCCAAGATGTTGTAGCCGTCTGATCAAATCAGACAATGTGGGTTTGTTTACATTACAGGCAGCACTTTCTCTTATTCACAGAACACATAAAAGTTTAAACAGAGAGGATTGTGAAAATTTAGGAGGCTGTGCTGTTGTTTTGAGATGCAAACTCCTACCCGAGTGTTACAATACATGAAGCATCAGGGCATTTGATAGAAGAAGCTAATGCGTTCTCCAAGTTCTAAAATGAAGCTGGTTATTTAGGTACTGGCGTATGGATTTAGGAGCTATATGCGGACACTTTTAAGGCCAACATGAAGAAATCATTATTTCTCCACAAATTTGCTTACCCAGGAATGTGTGACCACGTAACTGTGTACGATGGCTACTATTAAGTCCTGCTAATGCCATTAAAACTTTGAAGTTTCTTTACTGTGTTTAGGAAAACCAAGGTGTATGTTGTACTGCACAAGCATCTTGTTTATTTATTGACACGTGTTTTCTCTACAATCATTTTTCACATAGCATAGATGATCTCCCGAGGTCCCTTCCAACCCCTGACATTCTGTGATTCTCTAATTCTGTGAAAACTAGAAGCACTGGTTAACTCTGGGGTACAAAAGGAGGTTGGCAAGCCTAAGATATCATCAGGGAGCATAGGTGAGAGCTGAGGGTGGTAGGGAGGTCGGCAGGAGTATGCCCGCATCATCTGGGGTACAGGCTCACTGCACCCCAACAAGGGCTGGGAGAGTGACCAGGGGTGGCCAAGGGATCTGCGGGCACCAATGAGGCAGGTCTAAGGCTGGCCAGGAAGCCAAGTCAGCAGGTCTGAGACAGCAAGGGAAAAGGCCTGAGCCAACACGCAGCTCCCAAGCTGGGGAGGGAGGGACAGGCACTCAGTGAGTCGTCTCACAGCCCTTTCTCACAACGTAGCTGTTTTCTCAGCAGTTTCACCCAAGGCTGCACCTTGGAAGAGCTGACCTTGAATGCAGGCAGTGAAACATGTGTTGCACAGGAGGAAAGCATTTGAGCCTGTTGGTGCACCGAGTGCCTGACAGATACTGACTTCAAAAATGTCTGGACATGGAGCTGTTGTCAGTTTCCTGTAAGTATAAATAATACAGTCTTGTGTTACCTAACGTTGATGCAGAAGACCCAAGAGAAAAGAACTGGTACAGTTACAAAAACCAAAACCTGTAGAGAGATATTTAAGGAAAATGATGGAATTTTTTATGTCCTGGTAGTTTTAACGTGCTACATGGAAGAGGATTTATTCATAAGTGTATGGTTTGTTGTCTTACAAACCTCTGTTGTTTTCGGCTGCTGCTTCCACAATCATAAAACTGGATCAGCACAGTACCAATTTACTCACCGATAAGAATGTGATCTGAATCGGGTATGGCATGTGATCGCACTTCTGTAGAACTTGCCAAAGGATGTGGTAAAGAAAATAGATAAGACAAAATCTTGTCTTTCTTTCATTAGCTAGCATAAAACTAGCCTGAAACCTGCTTATGCAAAATTGATCTTTCTGTGAGAATGGGATCTACCCAAGCTGGTTTACACCATGGCAGGGCTGTGCACTAGCAGGCTGCAACATCTTCTGGTCCAGCACTGGGAGTCCAAGAGCTGAAGGCACCATGTTCCTAGCAGTGCAGCATTTACCCCTTTGTTAACCATGGATCTGATGCCAGTAGGATCACATCTAGATCTCCTCAGTCAAGCCTGATGTTTACATGTGTACTTTACCCTGCCTTGAAAGAGATAATACACTTACTCTTGTGCAAATGTGAAAAGTGTTTAGAATAGAAGTGCAATTTTGTTCTTTCATGGGGTTAGAAAGTGAACTGCCTCTAGGATGAATTTGTTTTTTAAAGAATGCATTCCTTTAATTGATATATTTTTTGATTTGGTTTGTTTTTTTTAAATCTTCTCTGAATTAAGTGCAAGATTTCAAACCTTTTGTGAATCCTTGATCTAAAAGGATGATGCAGGATGATTTCATGCTGGAAACCATAAACCTAACATATCATGTGTGGTCTCCACATCGATGACTGCCTCCCAGTGTAAAAAAGACCTTCTATTATTTGAGCTGTTCTTACATTTTATGTAGATTGCAAACAATGTAGTATTCAATACTAAAGACACTATTCAGAGTGGTGTGGAAAGCTGTGCTCATAAACTAAGCAGCCCTCAAGCAAGGCTGAAGCCCAGGCCCAGAAAAGAGCTGTTCATGTTCACACCTCTGAAGGCACAGAACAGGAAATACCCTGAAATGCTGAGTTCTCTGTATTGGCATTTGTATTTCAAACCCTAATTCTGGAGAAATGCAGGCTAGCATGGAAAAAGATAAAGGTTTCAAGATCAAGGCACCTCAGTTTTAACATCTGGGAGGGCTATAAGCAGTTCTAAATGATTTTTCAGTGCAGACTAGAAACTGACCTGGGAAAAGATCAGTGCTAATCTCTGCAAAGGGTGAATCCGCACCAGACAGTGCATACTAAGAAACTGTTTTTGTAGAGGTGTATGGTAAGGACCCAAGATCTGGGGTTGT
>NW_009259319.1:2738389-2743492 GCF_000687185.1 Egretta garzetta
TGCTGAGTTGATTAAAATCAGCATGGGGGTTGCTATTACAAAGTGTTAAGGAAGAATTGCCTCCTTGAGGCATAAGCAAAAAGCAGAAAACTGAAAGGAACTCCACATGTATGCACAGACATACCTCTTTGTGCTTCTGCACAGGCTTTCAATCACCGGCTTACTGTTGTACCAAATTCAGTGTATCCCTGCTACTTCTATCTTTTACTGATGTGAGGTGTTGAAGTACAGAGGCAGATTTGTTGTTGCACAGCAAGGTAATTGGAGGTAAACACAAACAGAAATTAAGCCAGTTTTATGTGCTAGTGAGTACGAATAAAGTAAGCTGGCCCTTACTACCAAAATTATGAAGGAAACTGCCTTGGTTGAGATTTCTCATGGGTAGACTAAGTTGCTCAAACAATATCACAACATTGCATTCTTTCCTTGTATAATGGGATAAAGGGAAATACCTGTACCTTACCACTCCACTGGGTGTCTTGCTTGTAATTTTAGAAGAGGACTGCAGGCATATGGATCACAAAAAATGTCAGTGAAAATCGTCAGCTAATGGTTATTTTGCATCTCTTATTGGCTGAGCCTGTCTCAGTCTTCCTTCTTATATCTGTCTCTTTTTATTTTGGTAATACTAAAGGAGATGAAACACCCTAGTAGCATAATCAAATCAGAAAATTAATGTGGAGTCCTACTGATGTACCTCAGACTTCTGGCACCTTCAGAATTGTGTTATCTTTATTCATTTCAACCCACAGCTTTGATAATCAAATGTTCCCTTCTCCAACAATAAAAGTTGAGGGTAGGAAAAATGTATTTAATATCTGTTGGAATTAGAGAGATACTGGAGACAAGTAGTGCCTGAGTAAGTCACTGTTGCAGGTATTTTCATCTCCTGAAAAATAAAACCAGCCTTCTGTTCTTAGTACTAAAGTTTGTGACTATATTAGATAATTGTTCTTCCCTTTTCTCATTCTCTGTCTCATTAGGAATTCTCTTCTCAAAAGGCAGTAGTAGCTTCTGGTGGAAATTTCTGGTAGTACAGTATGATTACAGATGAGCAGAGTAGTGAGTATCTAGTGCTTCTGAGTTTTTTGGTTTGTTTTTCTGATGGGGAAGAAGTTTGATGGTGGCAGATCTCAAAGTTAAAGGTTATGTCTTCAATAAATTGTTTTGCTAAGGAATAGGTCCTCCTAATTTGAAGGTAGAAATGCATTCCTAACTTAAAGCTTCCAGGTGCCTGAATTTTTTTGGCCTGTATCCCACAGGGAGTCTGACTAGGAAAACAGACTCTCAGTGGCTCTGAGGCCCTGTATAATCCAGGGAAATTGGAGAAAATTCTGAAAAAAAATTGCCTGGTGTTGCCCCAAGCTGTAGTTTACTCTCTGCAACCACATTCTGCATGCAGCATTTGAGCAAAAAAATTCCTTGGCTATGATTTGTCTCCTTTCAAAAAAAAAAAAAAAAAAAGCATAGGGTGAGGAATGGGAGAGAAGAAACTTTCTTAAGAAATTGTTTCCTTTAGACCTTTCATGCTATATTCAACTCCGCTTTATTTGCATGTTGAATAAACAGTTCGCAGTTTTAATTCTCCTAATTTATCTTACCTTACTATGAAAGCTTTTGGGCTAACAAAAAGTGAGAAAAGGCAAATCTTCAGTGTAATAAAGGGATAATATTTGGTTTATTTCTGCAGCCATGCAGTTGACTTAGATTGAAAAAAAGATTTTCAGAGTGAGTTTGAAAGAACTATGTAATAACTGTGCTCAGCAATATTAACAAATATAAGAATCTGCTGGCGTTGCTGTCTTGGACTTTTGGGGGGTTTTTTTGGTAGATCTGATCTTATCTCTCTGAATTTGCCTGAGGCTGAAATGTGCAGTCTTGCAAAGTCCTCATGATGACTTGAAGAACCACTCAGGAAGATATTTTCTTATCTGTAAAGGTTTGCAGCAGGCATGATGCCAAAGTCCACTTGCTCTATAATCACTGTGGTGATTTCAAAACACTTGCAGAATAACTCTTGCTTATCCTGGTAGGTAATCTGACAAAGAAAAATCATATCCAGTCTGTGGTCAATACAACATATTGAAGAGTTGATGGCAGTGATGAGGAAAGGCACTTTTGGGTATTTTGGGTATTTTTTTGCAGCTTTTCCAGGGTTAATTTATCCTGGGCATGCATATATATTCATAGGTTGCCTCTCTGTTCCACAAGATAGATTTGAGCTCTCCAGATCAGCAAACCACAAACACTATTAGAAACTCTCTTGATATGAGAAAGATCACACAAAATAGAGCCAGCTATGAAGTACGTAAGTGAACTTGAGAAGGGTTGTCCACTGTATGCTCTTCTAAAAGCAGCAAGGGACTAGTCTTTCACCTAGGAAGTAAGCCAAGCATATGGGGAGCAATGTCTGGCCAGGTATGTCAAGACATACAAAGCACAATTCATTTCAGTGCACTTCATCTGAGTGTTACATGGCCTTCTGAAGCCCCTGATGCCTTACAGTAATGTCTAAAGCTTGTGTTGTACTGTGTGAAAGGTAAAGGACTTTCAACAAAGGAGCATGGACAAGTCATGATAATAGAAAACTTCTGTTCTACTGGAAGAAAACATAAAGAAAAGGTGAGAAGTCTTCCTTAAAACAAAAAAAAAAAAAAAAAAAGACATTCTTCTGTACTTCCATGGTTTACTGTGATCCTTTCCAAACACAGAGAGTATTCCTCTGCCAGTTATAGGCCACGGTATTTGGTACATGTAGAGAGATGTTAATAAGTCGAGGGCTACAAAAATGATCCGAGGGCTGGAGCACCTCTCCTGTGAGGACAGGCTGAGAGAGTTGGCTTGTTCAGCCTGGAGAAGAGAAGGCTGCGGGGAGACCTGATTGCAGCCTTTCAGTACCTAAAGGGGACCTATAGGAAAGACGGGGACAATCTTTTTAGTAGGGCCAGCTGTGACAGGACAAAGGGTAATGGCTTTAAACTAAACCAGGGTAGGTTTAGACTGGATATAAGGAAGAAATTCTTTACAATGAGGGTGGTAAAACACCGGAATGGGTTGCCCAGAGAGGTAGTGGGGGCCCCATCCCTGGGAACATTCAAGACCAGGTTGGACGGGGCTCTGAGCAACCTGATCTAGTTAGCGGTGTCCCTGCTCACTGCAGGGGGGTTGGACTAGATGACCTCTAGGGGTCCTTTCCAACCCAAAACATTCTATGATTCTATGGTTCTAAGTACAGAGCAATGGCTTTTTTGCAGTGTATTTATACCATAAGTCTGCAAAGGAAGCCAAGAGATACAGTGGAGTAACTGCAGAAAGGTAGAGGCTTCTATGGAAGCAGAGCAGTTCTCCTGCATAGAAAAGAACATTTTGGAGACAATGAAAAGCTCTGGAAATATATTCCCCTCCCTTCTACACAGTGTGGTGGGTGCTTTCTAAAGTAGTTTGCTGAGAATGAAGGTCAGCTGGGACCAGGTAGAGTATGAGACCAGATGAGATGATTTTGTTAAATGTGATGGGGTGGGGAAGAACCGAGAAACTATCAAACTAAGAACTCCTTTTATAACACTGAGTGACTTCTGGATAAGGAATAGTAGTGACATGTCTTAGGGTCCAGTGCTGCTGCCAGCTGGACTCCTGTCAATATGCAGCAGTTGTTGAAAACAGAATCTTGCCCAAAATGTGTGAAAAAATTGATATATATGACAGAACAGGACTGTAATGTGTGTGCTATTAAACTAGTATAATCCTAAAAATTGCACGGCTAAAACATCTTAAACTGTTTTATTTTGGAAAGCAAGTATGAGTGGTGTGTGGGCAACTCAATGCTTATACATAAACAGCTGTATTATTTGAAAATTTAGTATTGTATGGTAAAAAATTCTGTTCCTGAAGGAAATCAGAGAAAAAAAAAAAAGGTTGAATTTCAAAGATGATCTAGCTCAGAGTAGCAACACTTATATGCCAGCAGCTTGCAGAAGTTTGTGTGATTATGGAATATGGTGCTGCATTTTTAAAAAGCAAAAACCTGCGTACTTACCATAGCAACCTTTTTGCTACATAGTTCACATGCTAAAAAGATACATGGCAACTTACTCAAGAAACGCCCACACATGCCTTGGCAACATGACATAACGTATTTGCAAAGGTTTTGTGGAGATTGTGTAAAGAAACCATTCCAAGCATCTAAATACAGCTGTTGGATAAGAGAAAAGTAATAAGAGTGTTTTCTATTTTTCCTGTTGAGCAGAAAATTATTTCTTAGGATCACAAAAATTTGGTGGCCCGGATGGCACTTGATTTTTCTGTTATGCTGTGTGGAAGTGAATAGCAAAGTAGCACGTGCCTGATCTACTGGAGTTGCTCAAAACCAACAGCACTTTGAAAGTGCTCAGTCAGACTAACTCTCCTGCATAGACAATCCTCACAAGTTAAAGACATGAAAGTCGCCCAACAGGCACTTAATTCACTGGAAAGATTGCAACTGGTCCTCAGCGAGTGTCTTCAGAGGTTTCTGACACGTTCTGAAAACAGAACTGCAATTACTAGTTGATTTGATGCCTGGGGTCTGCAGTGCAGCAGAGCTGAACAAATACGTGAGAGGGAATATGCTTTCCCTGAAGCAGATATAATTTGAGAATTCATCCTGATTTCTGTTTTTGAGAGCTCCTGGGATTCCACACAGGCTGTGCAGGCTGATTGGCAGGCAGCTTTACAGGGAGGGTGAGAAGAAAGATCTGCTCTTCATGGATTTCCCCACCTGCTGCCCCCACTTAAACATGAACAAATTCTGAAGGAATCCACCAGGCTGTCCTGTTTCCCGCCCCTGGCAGGCTGGCTGCTTGTTAGCCTTGAGAAAGCAAGTAGGCAGGGGAGGGCAGGATAGCAGCTGCTCAGAATATTTCAGGGACGGCATCCCTGAACGAAAGTGCAAAAGCAACTGCGGAAGTGGCAGCCTGGTGTGTCCTCCAAATCGGCTTGTGGTGCTGACACATGATACCTCCCTCTCTGGTTCAAAAGTTGTTATGTTTTTAAGACACCCTTTGCCAGGGACCAGCTGCTCCACAAGTGCTGGGAGCCAAGGGTGACAGAGAGGCAGGGGGGGGG
>NW_009259319.1:2743830-2761546 GCF_000687185.1 Egretta garzetta
AGCTGGGGGACCTGTGGCCACCGCAACCAGCCCCACCAATGAGGCTAGTAGGAGGTCAAGCCAAGGAGCCAAGTCAGTGGACCAGGGTGAGGAAGCTGCAGGGCCAGAAAGCGCACACAGCAAGATGTCTCAGGCAAGGACCAAGGAGCAAGAGCTTGAGCTTAAATGCAACTCCTGAGCCAAGGAGGAAGAAGTGCTCCATGAGGCATCTCACAGCTCTTTCTCACAACATAGCTGTTTTTACAGAATTTTCATCCAAGGCTGCATGGCTACACCATGGCAGAGCCAACCTTGAACACAGGCAGCTAAACCCTGAGGAGCAGGGTGGAAAGATTGCAGAGCCTCCCCTCCTCTCACAGGGCCCTGACATCCTGCAATATTTTTAACACCTTCTTCTAATTTAATTTGTAAATTTAAACAGCTCCAGCCCCATGGTAATATAATTTTTCATGAGTTCTCTGTTATACTCATTTTTCAAGCCATTGCACTTCCAATTATGGGCCTGGAAAACATACTGCAAATAGCAATATATCAGGCATGCTGATAAAGTTGATTTCCTTCAAATACTCTGTTGCCAGTAAGCAGAATAAACATGTATTATGAAATTATGTTCTTCTGACTTGCTCCTCTCAACAGGGCATTGCAACCACAGAAAGTATTAGAAAAGGAAAACTCAGCTTTGTTTTGACTGACTGCCTTGCCTCCAGTACAGCATGCTGCCAACAGAGATCTGTGATTCCCTGCTCCCATTCGCGCTGAGTCTGCTCTCCAGTTCCAAAAATGAAAGTGGCAGCCACGCAGTCCTCCTCTGAACTCTTGCCTTCCAAACCTCCTTCTGACACTACTTCTTCTAGCAAACCAAGCGGCAGGAAGGGATGCAACAGAGCAGTACTGGGCGTGTGAAAGGGGCATGGCTTTGCTCAGCCCTGACCTGGGCTGTCATGTTAACTCTGTTACCACGTGAGATTGAGATGCCTGCATTGGCAAATACATGCAATGTTGTGAGAACTGAGTGTGAAATGCTGTGAACTGTTTGGATGGAACATGTTATAAATGGGGAAAATATCACTTAAGTTATGAGGGCAAGGACTGCTAATACTCAAATGAGCTTGACATTTCCCAAGGATGAACTCCCATCTTACAGCTTCCTCTCTCCTCCTCTCCCCTTTTGACTTGATGCAGCACCAAAATGAGGAAGAAAAGTAGGAGGGTCAGATTTTGGGAGTGTACTACACTGACAAGTCTGTATTTGTGAGGGTGAAATCAGATTTGATTTGAATCATTCAGGAAAAAAACATCCCTCTTCTTTTCCTTTGTAAACGTGCTACATAGTATTATTTGATGCTGATTATTTTTTTTTTAGCTTTGGGTGCTGTGATGAACCAAGGCTGGGTTCTGGTGGACCTGTCTAAATGCCATCTTCCTATAAATCCACCCAGGAGCAGATGCAGCCCTCACGTTGGTGAGTCAACCCTTGTCCTGTCTCATCTTGTGGCAAACGGCAGGCGTGAGACTGCAAATAGGGTTGCAAGCAGGCAGCCAGCCTCTTCTCTGAGGAGTGCTGCAGATCCAGCGGAGAGCCCCCATTCTGGCCGATGGGACAAGAGGGCTGGGGAGCTTGGCACTAATGCAGGGAGAGAGCTAAGCACCCTCACTGTGTTTCTTTGTTCCCTTACTCAATCCACAAGCTGCTGTTTTATGTTCAGAGCTGGGAAAGGGTAAAGGGAGGCCAAATACTAGAGTCCTGGAGGCTGTCACTGCACAGAACTGTTGTGGTTTGCTTAAATCCCTATGCTTCTCGAACACCCTGAACCAGGGCTGGGCCCCAGACTGCCAATTTGCCCTACCCACACATAGCTAACCTCACTTATTGCAAATATTGAAAAATTTGTGCAGCCCTTGTATACCCGTGGAGTTTCTGATATCTGTGATAAGAATTGGTTTTTTGACTCTAAATAGCTTCATATTCTCTGGGTGTTTTTTTTAACTGGTTATGCATCCGTTCTTGCCCCATATGTGCCAGCAGTTAGAGAAGAGAGAAGCTGTGGCAGCTGAGCTGGATATGGTGCAGGGTACAGCTGCTGCTCTCAGGAGGGTCTTCCTCGGGACATTGGTGCCTTGCGTCCCTGCAGATATCTCATCAAGGAGCTCTCACCTCCTTTCCTCATTCCCCCTGGTTTAGATTTTGCACAAGTTTTTATAGGTGAATTTCTTGCCAGTACTTCAAAGCCAATATTCTTGTCTATGTGTAACAAAGCCTCCTATTTGTTGCATATCTGCAATATACCTAATTGCATATCTGGAAACTTCTGAAAAATACTGTGTGCTGCAGTTCGGTGTAAAGATGTAGTGGCAACATGCGGAAAAATGGCTCAGAATTTGGCAATCCTTTTGCAATGCTTATAGTCATCTATTTTTTACTGAATTAGGGAAAAGCAACATGTGGGAGAATCTTACACTCTGTTCTCTGTAGCAGAGGAGACGGAACATAAAGTGGTTTAACTTGCATTGTAAGTAATCCTAGATTTTTTTCAACTGTTATTTTTAAATATACAAGGTCAAGTGTTGACTCCTTGGTAGTTAATAAGTTGGGTGCTTCAGTCAGTTACCAGCGAGAGGACCACCGTCGGTTATTGAAAGTCTGGTGGGTTAGTCTTAGCAAGAAATCAAAACAGATAAATTGAGCTTTTAAAATTGAGGTATTAAAAATTCCTCTGACCCTGATATTGAGCTAATTCTTTCCTGAGGCTGGAAAAAGCTCTCTGCGAGGAGCTCACAGTTTAAAAGCACTGAAGCTGAACTCCTCAGACACAGCTGCTCTTTACAGCCTATTTTGTTTCACAGTCTCCCCACCAGTACGGTTCAAATTTCATGGTGATTTCAACAAGCCCTTACAAACAGCTGCTGCATTTTAACAGAAAAGAGCCCCGGTTTCTGCCACTGCTGAGCTCCCCCTCGGAGCTACTGACAGGATGGCTAATTTAAAAAAAAAAAACCTGCGGTGTTTCATCATTATCTCATTTTCAGAATATGATTTTTGAGACCAGTCTGAGCTAATTGAACTTCCCTCTTGTGACACTGGGATTGACAGTATTTATAGCAACCTAATTTAGGTTTTCACTTCCCCAGATGGATATGCTGTTAATACTACGTTTAAAGAAGCACTTGGACCTCCCAGCAGGTTCAGTTTTCTGGTCTAGAAGGCAATTGTGGGTGGTATTTAGCCAGCTGCTGGAAGACAGCCTTGTGCTCTCAACAGTTCAGTTGGTGAACTGGCAGTGTTTGCTTTTCTACATTCTTTGTCAATTTGTTCATGTTAAGCTGCTCTGGAATTTCAGTCTATTGGCAGAAATGCATGTGTGTTATAGGGCTATGGATCTGTGAAGCTAAAAAACAATTTTTAGGTGCTAAAATATTTAAATGACAGGTTTCTTCTCTCAGGTGTGCTGTGAGTAGCAAGGAAAGATTTTGCACCTTATGACAATGGGCATCCCCTCACTACCCATCTCCACCTCCCCTCTTCCCAAACCTCTTTAAAAATGAGTTAAGCTTCTTTGATATAGGTGCTGATTTGAGATTCCATGTTCGTGCTCTCATGTTTTTCATTGTACCCAACACCTGCCAGTAGGTAAAAGAAAAGCTGAAGTAATATTTGGTCAACAGGATTCCCCATCACAGATTGAAGACAGTTCAGAAGCTGGTCACAATATTATGATCTGCATTTTGTTAATCATCTTTTCATCTCCCTTATGTCACACCTTGCCTTTTCAACAACTGGTTACCTTCCATCTGCGACTGTAGTTTCAGAAAAATAAGTCCTGTTGAGATCTGATGATCTCAATCATAAACCAGGAGATTTTCACAGACTGTTCACAAACTTATAAAAGAACTTTTCAGGTGGCAAAACAAAATAATTCCAGAGAATTCAGTATTTTGGGTGCAAAGAGACAGATTTTTATTTAAGAATAAAATAAAAATCTTTGCAACTCTCCAGTGTTATCTGTCCTAAAGCAGCAGTCATGCTGTTCTATTCCATTTTCTTGAGTGCTTCCACATACACAAAAGAGAGTGAAATGGCCATTGTGAATGGTTTAATAGTAGTCACCAAACTCTTGATACTCTTTAGAATTTTTCCTCTAACTATCAAGGAAGTGGTCCTTAATTCTGGTTCTGTGGCTTTTGAGAGAAATGATGCTGAGTGTTGTAGCCAAAGAAAAACTTCTGGGTCTTGGCTAGGATTCATACCATGACCAGGGGCAAAGGACCAAGATTTATTAACTTATTCACAAGCTCTGCTCTTTAGACACTTTCCTTGTTGTTCATGAGGAGACTACAGCTTACATCAGTGCCAGAGAGCCTACCTGTGTGGACGCCGTGTTCGTGAGGCGACTCCAGCAGCAGCAGCTGTGGTGCTCAGCAGGGGTAGTCCCACATCTGTGGAGAATTGCCACATCTTCCCATGAAGATGCCATCCAGGCCAGAAACACTGCTATCATCCAGACCAGCCAAACCCAGTTATAAACCTCATTTGCCCCTACCACACTTCCAGCTACTCTAGGGCAGACACGGTGGTATGTGACATACACGCTGTTCCTGCAGAGTCCCAAGCCTTGTCTTCTTTAGTGAGCACAATAAACCTAAACCAAAGTCCTTGGTTGCATCAGCCTCTGGTCAGGACTGTAAAGCAGCAAGGTAAGTTTGCACAGGACTGAGACCAGACCATGGACACAGAAGCAGTGTGCCCTTGTTGCCAAGAAGGCCAATGGCATCCTGGGGCACATTAAGAGGACCGTGGCCAGCAGGTCGAGGGAGGTTATCATCCCCCTCTACTCTGCCCTGGTGAGACCCCACCTGGAGTACTGTGTCCAGTTCTGGGCTCCCCAGTTCAAGAAAGATGAGGAACTCCTAGAGAGAGTTCAGAGGAGAGCAACAAGGATGATGAGGGAACTGAAGCATCTCCCCTATGAGGAAAGGCTGAGGGAGCTGGGCTTGTTCAGCCTGAAGAAGAGAAGACTGAGAGGGATCTCAACACATACAAATACCTTAAGGCTGGATGTCACAAGGACAGAGCCAGACTCTTCTCAGTGGTGCCCAGCAAAAGGACAAGGGGCAACGGGCACAAACTGAAACATAAGAGGTTTCAGTTGAACGTGAGGAAGAATTTCTTTACTTTGAGGGTGACAGAGCACTGGAACAGGCTACCCAGTGGGGTTGTGGAGTCTCCTTCTCTGGACATATTCAAAGCCCACCTGGACGATGTCCTGTGCAACCTGCTCTGGGTGAACCTGCATTAGCAGAGGGGTCAGACTGGATGATCTCCCGAGGTCCCTTCCACCCCCAGCCATTCTGTGATTCTGTGAGACCCTCTTTCTTTATTACTTCTTTGTGCTAAGGACAGTCAGAACCAGTGTGTGTTTCCTCCTGCAGCTGCACACTCTGGAGGTATGTAAGGCTTACCTCTGCACAGGGACTCTTCGCTATTTAGTGGTCCAGGGAAAAAAAAAAAAAAGTCTAATTTATGTGAAGACAGTCCACAAAGGAACTTACTGCTAGCGTAGCCAGCAATGAAGTATTGTCCAAGTGTAATCATGGCCAGAAATATCATTGCTTCAACAAGTTTAGGCTTAGGTAGTCATTTGTTTAGGAAGATAGAACAGCATTCAGTAATAATTATAGCTTTTAAAACTGTGATTTTAGCCCCTTCTTAAGAAATGTAGTATCTCTGGCCGACGCTTCTCAAGGTGCAATTTTGGAAGTGCCAGCCCTTTACCTCCAGAAATCATCCAAGTGACTGGAAGGACAGCTGATCTTTGTTCTTCCCACAACTAATTTTGTTAGCAGGCCACAAAAACTTCCTGTTTCAGGAGACCGTGCAGGAGGATATCTGTCTCCTTTATGTGCTCCAGTGCTAAGCAACCCTTCCTCTTTCATTACCGGTTGCCCTGCATTTGCTTTGTAGAAGGAAAAAAGGCATTATACTCCCTAGCCCTTCCCGTTTTCTTTAGGAAACCTCTACTGAAATTTGAAAGACTCGGAAAAACTCCTTGAGGCGGATACAGGATCCCAGCTAGAATCCAGCCTATTTAAGAGAACAGGGACTCGGGATTTACGACGACAGCAGCAGGTGATTCAAATACAGTTAAAATATGGTTATTTGGAGGGTACAGCCCAAGATGTTGTAGCCGTCTGATCAAATCAGACAATGTGGGTTTGTTTACATTACAGGCAGCACTTTCTCTTATTCACAGAACACATAAAAGTTTAAACAGAGAGGATTGTGAAAATTTAGGAGGCTGTGCTGTTGTTTTGAGATGCAAACTCCTACCCGAGTGTTACAATACATGAAGCATCAGGGCATTTGATAGAAGAAGCTAATGCGTTCTCCAAGTTCTAAAATGAAGCTGGTTATTTAGGTACTGGCGTATGGATTTAGGAGCTATATGCGGACACTTTTAAGGCCAACATGAAGAAATCATTATTTCTCCACAAATTTGCTTACCCAGGAATGTGTGACCACGTAACTGTGTACGATGGCTACTATTAAGTCCTGCTAATGCCATTAAAACTTTGAAGTTTCTTTACTGTGTTTAGGAAAACCAAGGTGTATGTTGTACTGCACAAGCATCTTGTTTATTTATTGACATGTGTTTTCTCTACAATCATTTTTCACATAGCATCATCCTGTGAATTTCTTTTGTTTTCCATATGTGGCAAATGGAGTGGAGATGAGGGAGGAGGGGATGAAAATTTTCAGCTTTGCTGTCAGGCTAAAGACAACTGCACAATTTATTTCCCTTTCACTACCTAGCCTTCACATCTTAAGATCTTTAGATGGGGTGGATTGAGGTGTCCTACCATAACAGTGAACATACAAACACTGAAAAATAGAATTAATAAAAACATCAGTGGTAAATGTGGGCTGAAAGCAGAAGGTAGACTTCTTTATATGTGCATTAGTAAATGTTGGTGTGCTTCGCTATTGGTGTGCTTTACTATTTACATGGCTAGACTGTTCTGGCCTAAAAAGCTGTGTTATAAGCTAGTGAGAGTCTGAGGTATTCCAGATGGTGCGGACTCCAGCTCCTAAGGAACTGCCAGTGCTTTCTGAGTAGTCCTGTAGTTCATGCATGAAGCGTATGCTAGGAGTTTATAGGCAAAAATTCCTTTTCTTCTACACCTCCACCCCTCTCTGCCTCTAAAAGGTGACATGTGCATCATTGCCACAGGTCAACCAGGAGGTTTAATTAACAAATATGTATGGAAGGAGCCTTGTGGAGATGTCTCAGCTGGACATCCATTTTAGAATTCTTTGCAGTTGTAGAGGAACCAGATTTTGTGATGCAGGCAGTGATTCCCAGCTGGTTCTGTATTACCAATAACTGTGCAGTATCTATCTATCTATCTATCTATCTATCTAGTTCTGGTAGAGGTTAGTACTTCTGTGGGCATATGTAAAGTACTTTGACCTAGCTTCCTAAAGTAGTGAGGCATGCAGGATTATGCAATCAATCAGTCCCTTCTTTCCTCTTGAAACAGCTGGCTAATTTCAGAAAAACTTAACAGTGGAGTAGAAGAGTAAACCCAAACATTTCCGAAAAGCTTCTAGGACTTTAGCAGCTGGGGGAAGGTAGGATCTATTGCTATACTGCTAGTAGAAGGGCTGTGGCATAGCAGCATCCATGGAAGAGCTGGATCCTCAGCCAGGGTCTGTGGGGCAACCAGTTTTGTGATACCCCCACTATGGAACTCCTTATCTGTGAATCTTTGTGAATCAATAGAGCATGTTGAATCATGTGTTTGGAGAAAGGTGGAGGGTTTTTTTGTTGGTGATGGTTGTTTTTTTTTTTTTAAAGCAAATGAAGATAAGAGCCTGACTTGTCTGGAATCCTACACTGTCTTTCTTGCAACAGCAGATACATTTCAGTCATCTCTTCTGGACCAGTTTGTGACAACCAAGGTAAACCCACCTCTCTGACTTCTGGTAACAAAGTTAATAACTGTGCAGATCCAGCGATGGATGAGCAGAAAGGGTGCCAAGGTTGACAAGCATCTATGGCAGCTCCGGTTTGTGATTAAGCTGACATTCAGCAGTCCTCCGTCTGCCATCATACAATTGCTCCTGTTCATCTGAAAGACTCAACTATGGTCAGTGACCCTCCTTTTGCTCTAACAGCTGTATTAAAACTTGCAAGTATTTGTAAGGAAAATCCAGAGATCATGAAAGGGTTTCCCAATATTATTCTTGTCTAACCGGCAACACTGCTTTTAATTAGCATGGACTCATATCTTTCCTTTTCCAGCTTCATCTGTTGCCACATTTTTGCTTTGGGCTCTGTTGAATTTCCCAGGGAAGCTTGCAGCTTCTTTGGTCTCTAGATACGTTCCCTCAGGGGGAAGCAACTGTGCAAGCCTGTAAGGACTGAAATTCTTAGGCAGGAGTTTCAAAGCAAAGAGAGAAATTGCACAAACTGAGAGGAATTAAGGAACAGAAAGGAAATACCAAAGATGAAACATGCAGGTAAATTAATTTTAGAAATACTTTTTTTTTTCATGTTAATTCTTGCAGATGGGTTGTCTACAATCTTAGCTTTTTATTTAGCTTTCTTAATTTTAGATAGGCAGTAGTCTTCAAATGCTTATTGTATTTGGTACACTTCCAAGTTAGTTGCCATGGCCAAGGAAGTTGCAGTGGATTTGTAGGCAGATCTCAAACCCTGAAACCAACATAAAATGAAAAGTGAAAGGGAAGCTCCATAAACAGCAGCATAAAAAACCAAAGTCATAGTAAAAGGGTTTAGATTTTTTGCACTTGCTGGGATCAAAGAGGTTACTTCAGACAAAAGATATCTTGGGCCAAAGGCCTCTATATATCACCTATATCACCCTATCACCTCTCGATATAGGGTGAAAGTGGTACTAATTACATTGATACACTGAAATAAAGACCCTTTAAAAAAAAAAAAAAAAAGGCAAAAAAATGAAAAGGCAGGATCTGGCATAACAAAAGCTTCAGTCATGTGAGAGTTGCACTTTTCCTTGTTTATCCTGTCTGACCCTGACTGCCAAAGTTAGGTGTCAAGGATTTGCAGGCAACGTATCTGAAAGGTTATGTCATTTTGAAATATGATATACATACTCCATGTGTTTAGCAGAGAGCTGCCAAGAGCTTGCTTGTAGAAATGCTGGTAGAGCAGCAGGTAGCCTATGAGCTTAGGGGTCCGGTCTTGACTGAGACCTCCAAATTCTGCCATAGTTTCATGTGGTGAACTTGGTGGATGAATCTCCCTCATGCTTTTAAATTTATATAGACTTAGATGCCTTTGGGAGAGGGTAAGGATTGTCTCACTGTGTGCAGTGACACCCAAACACAGCACAGCCCCAATCTTTGCTAACCAGAATAAACTTATTTTGCCCTAATGTCAATATAGATCATCCAAAATACCAGTAATAAAGAAAATAAAATGGAGAAGGTAGCACATACTTTCAATGGTGTGATGATGGATTGTATCTGGTGATCACACCTATTCATTTCAGGAACCTGTTGCTTTTGTATGCTGCTTTCTCTTTAGTGCTCTGGTAGATGTCCAATAGCTTGAAGCAGAGTGAATAAGGTAACTGCAAAGATTTGTGTAAACAAATGTGATTTTGTGCACCTCAAAAAAAAAAGCCAGGGAGATTACTGAAGTGAAATAAAACAAGTGAATAATGCATAAGCACCTCCATTAAGTGAAAAAGATTGTACCTTAAGGGAAAAAAATACCCTAGGCTGTACTTAACTGTAAAAAGATGTATTATACAGTTGAAAGGTTCTGGGCTTTTAAACAATGAGGCAACTGACAGAGTAAGGCGGTAACTGTTCTAGGGGGTGAGGAAAATAATGTTGAGCATCCTTGTGTCCTGTGAGCTATGTCGCCATCTCCTCACTGAGAAAATCTGCTGGTGTGAGTAGTACTGACATTTGCTTCCCTTCTCAAAATGGATCTATAGCTAAGAGCAAATGAGTTATAATTGCAAGTTTGTATCATGGGTTTGACTTTCTCTTGAGATGCCAGTAGTCTATAGTGCCCTGCCTCTCTAACTTCGTCTACCTAGAAGTACACAGTGCTCCACACTGGGTTCTTTGACCAAACTGTGGCATGGGAAGGGGCACATGCTCTGTAAGGGGAAGTTGGCCAAATGCAATTTCAGGGAAATCAGGTTTTTCACTGAGGACAGATTATTTACTGAAGAAGTGTTGTCCTCTTCCATGACTTAGAAAAAGCGAGGGCGACTGCTGAATTGCAAATGAGTACATGGCTGAAATGTGTCCAACACAAGTATAAACTATCATTATTTGATCTGTGAGAAAATGCTAGTCTTACGTGTGCTGCAAAGCAGGGATTGAGGCCAGCACCTCCAGGAATACCCCAGTCCTGTGCCCTTACCAGTGCTTGGTAGTACCGCTTTATTTACCATTGAATAGAGTTGAAAGGGTTCATACATTTTTTGTTTTCTCTTTGTTCCCCTCCAGAACACAAATCAAGTGTTAAAAGCTGATGTGGTCCTGAACTATTTCCCCCTGTCCTCACGAGCTCTGCAGTGAGATGTTTTCGCAGCTCCTGGGGACAGGAGCAGCAAGGTGGTGGGGCCTCTGGGCTGTCCCCTAGCACTGGGGGAGCCACACAACAGCTGCTGCTTTGATTTGCTTCTCCTTGCTGGCTGTTATTTGCTAGAAGCTGCATTAGTAGTGGATTTCCCTTCTGTCCTCCTGAGGAGCAAACATGCAGCGAAATACCTTCGTTCCTTTGGAAGATGTAACATATTGTGAAGATCTAGTGTGCAAATACGTAGAATTTTTACAGGACTTAAGAAACTGTTAATGCTAGACGAGAAGAATTTATTTAGTAACGCAAATGTGTGAATCTTATAACAATGACAGCTGCTTTAGAAAGTTAAATCTTAAAATTATCAGTATCAATTCTTGAATGATTTATATGTATGTGTGTATGTATACACAAAAATTGAAGTTTGGGTGCACCATTCTCCATTAATTTTTGCTTATTTTCCCTCCACTGGTGTCAGGGAATGGCTGCGTTCTCTTTGCTTATAATATGGTAAGGCCCACAATTAACCACACTTACACAGGGTGCCAGCTGTTTGATGTTCTAGTATTCTCCCCCTGGCATTACCTGACTTTCTCAGAAGTTAGTAACCACTGGTTGAAAATCCACCGGGAGGATTTCCGGTTAGCAAGTGGGCAGCTGCTGCTAAGGTTAACACTTCACAGCTTGTGGAAATGAGAGAGTCCCTTCGAGAGAGGAGTGAAGGAGGAGTTCGGCTGCAGAGTGGTGAGAGTAGCTGTGTTAACTAAGCTCCCAGCAGAGCTGGGAGTGGATGCTCTTGTTCGATAGGAACTGAACAGACTATTCCACAGAAACCAGTAAATTTATTCAGAGCTGAAAGGCTGTAGCTGCTACAGGTAAAACAGCACTGACCAAGAGGTGAGATGTAGTATTTACTCTTTCTGATCCTGTTAAACCACTAATGGCTTTGTCTAAAGCCTGTTGAAATCTGTTTAAAGGGCTATCATTAATCTGGACTGGCTTTGTTTCCAGAATACTTCTGTGGGGCTTTTTTGTGGTTCTGGTTTTAATTAATAACCTTTTTAATCTTTCTGTAATTCTATTCCCTATCCATTCCCTGTTATTTGCATGCTGGATATTTTTCCTCCGGTTGTCTTTGTTATAGAACTGACAGGAACTGGCTGAAATTAGATGAATGTGAATGTTCTGTAGCCCAATGAATTTTGAACTTTCTTGGCTGGGAGGAAGAGTGAAGTGTTGAGTAACAAAAACATGACTCCAGATCAGTTGATGTGCCCCTGGTACCCATGCTAGACTTCTATGTGTTCATCACCACTTAAAGAAAATACAAATGACAAGTGTGTGGAAGTCCGAAAGAAAGCAGGTCATCAACAGTGAAGCTTGAGCCAATTTTTGTGTAAGGTTAGAAAGCAGCATCCATAGTTTAAAATAAATCTTAAAACTCAGCATGGACTTTTTTCTTCAAACCACTGCACTCATCTCTTGCTAGTAATTCAAGGAATATTGAAATAATGCATATCTGAAAGAAGGGAGAAGCATAACATCTCAATTTATCCCATGTACTTACTTTAGAGTCTAGTATAGTTGAAAGCAGTGATGTTGCATAAATGTTTCAGCAGCAAGTCCCTACATGATTGTTTTTAAGTGACTGGTTAATGCCCAAATGGTTCCATGTTAGAAATTACCTCTGAAATTGTTGAACTTCTTGTAAAAGAAATCACTTACAGCATTTTACATATCATTAAATTCTTGCAATGTTTTAAGTGGAAAGTAAACAGCAACAACACTGCTGGTTTAGCTTTTCCCCCTTATTTAATATCTAACCAAGTATTCCTTTAGCATATTTGTTTGTGTGTCTACTACAAAAATTCCTGTATTATGCCCCTATGTTATGCTCAGGGGGTTTAGAGACACCATTTAACTGAGGGGAAATGAAGTTTAAAAGATAATTATAATGTTATTTTAGAGCCGGGGCTCTCAGAAGAGTTTTGGTGCTTCTCAACTTGTATTTTACCTACTCTCTTCAAGATAGTTAAGCTGTCCAGTGGAATACTCGGACCTGGATTTGGCATCCAAAGCATCTCAAAAAATACCAGGGAGACCTAACTCATTGTACAAAGATGACGTAGTGGGCCAGCTAGGAAGGATGGTTAGAAGAAAAACACCCAGCTACAAAACATGGGGAGGTAAATTAGGGTGCGGTGAAAGAATTGAGGCATTTAACAAGAAGTACTTCTCCCTAATTGGGTGCCGTACTCCACGCCTCTTGGAGTTAAGAATTTCTTGTTAGATTTGACTGCCTCTTAAATCACATCTGAAGAGGACACTCCTTATCTCCTAGTTCATCACTAATAGGGCAACAGGTGCTCAACTCCGTCTATGAGAAATCAGCACTAAAATGGTAGTTAATGCCCCTAATCTCTGAGTTTAACAACTCGGTTCTGTACATTTTAATGTCTAAGCAATCAGAGTAAGCTTTCCTGGAACCGTCACTCAGATTATATATGGTCTAACTTTAACCAGCTTGCTAGGTTTATCCCATGTGGCATCAACAGTATAGTAAAAAACAACTTTAACATTGTCTTCCTCTTTGCTTATTGCAATGTATGGAACATAACATTCAATAAAAATATAAACACATCTTTTGTTATTAAAGTCAGCACTCTCTAGTACAATTTTCAGCAGCCATCTCATGTTTTAAGCCAATCTGTTTTCCTAAAGCAACAAAATGTACAGTATGGCATGTTCTCTTTGCTGATTCATGTAAATACCCATACGTCTTTACCATGGGAGTGTTTCATGTAAAAGTTTCTAATTACAATACCAAAATACAGAGTTTAAACATCAGCTTCTGTTAGCATAATCTTCACTCAGTATCTAATGGATATCTAATGGAAGAGTGGCCAAAATAATCTGATGGGCCTGCTTCTAGGACAGGACGTGCCTGGTGCCTCTCAGGGTTGCAACAGTGCTGCAAGAAGCAGAAGTGGGCCAGCCAGCAGGCAGGCCAGGTACCACCAGCTGGAGCCCGGGAGCAGCCACCACCCAAACACCTGCCAGGCAGAAGTTTCTGCTCTGGTTGTTTGCTGGCCAATGGGATGCATTTTGGTAGCGTTCATTTGTGGGATACTACTGCACTCAAATATAGATAAACAGCAATCTAACGGGGTGTTGGTGCAGATCAGTGTTTATTTTCCTCATAAAGCCAAAACTACTGGTAACTTGTTGCACTGGAGACACTACAAGTGTTTCTGAATGCCAAGAGGGAAATGCAGCAGAACTTCGTAGGGCAACCTGTCACAACTGCCCATCTGCACTGCTGGCTCCCTATGAGATTAGTCTCCAAAGTGCAGAATCATTCCATTATTTCTGGAAAAAAAATATTATTTGTTCATTCTTTCTGTTACAGAAGAAATTTTAAAGCAATTATCTGTTTGCTTCCTCTTTTAAAAATGTTATAGGCCTTTTTTTCCTCTTTCTTTCTTTCCTGCTAAACCAATGGTGGTAGGGATGGGATAGGAAAAGCCTAGGGCTAACTTCATAAGGGGCATTTAGCAATGGTATTAGTTCTCAAAGTGTTTCTGGTGCTTGCATCGTTGAGCTGCTCTCTGGTTTGCTTCCAAATCCCACCGGAAACAGCTTCATTTTTTTTTAATATTACGCTTGCAGGGGGTTTCCTCATGCAAAAGTTCAGACTGTCTCTGACTCCAGAGAGGAAGGAGCAAAGCACAAAGTTGCCAGGGCTTCCTCACAGCCAGTAAGGCAAGAAAGAGGCTGTGGGGAAATATGTGCTTAGTACTTTCTATGGGGATCTGAGCCAAACCTTCCTGCTTTCTAAGGTAGAGCGTCCTGTCACAGGGAGAATGAAGCTGATGGATGGGTAGTTGTTACAGCATGCACCTGGAAAGGAGAGGAAGAAGAAATCTGCATGCCAGTTCTTGCTCCAATAAGTGTCTTTATATTAGAGTCATCTGAGCATATACAGAAAATTAAACAGCTGAACCAAACTACTTTGCAGAAATGAAAAAAAATATTTTTTTTTTCCTATGAGTGTCATTGCTACCCTGCTTTTGGGTTAATTCAAATATTTTTCCTCAAAAATTCTTTTTTGGCAGAAACACTGGACTCCAAGTATATTTACAGGTGTAGGTGATGTGCATCCATCCCTGAGGGGTTAGAAATCAAATCTTAGGGAAAAGAGTGGTATTTCATATAGATTACTTTGGCTAGATAACTTTATTGTTCTTAGTGACTTCCCTTCCATGGGAGAGTTATTTAGCAGAAATGCCAGGGCTTGCAACAGAAAAGAATTTATTTGCCATCAAGATTTTCTGACAGCCATCTTGCAAATTACTCAGAGTGGTAATACACATGCAGCTTCAGGGAAGCTTCTGGCTCTGTTCAAGTGAATTAGAGCAAAGGGATAAGTGCTTCTTCATTCACAGGACCAAAATCACCACATCCTTTCCCTGGGGTCCTTTGTGCAGTTGCCTTGTACCCAGCCTTGGTCCTCAGCCCCTTTATCATGCACTCAGCTGAACGGAGCCAGAACTGTTCAAAGAACTGTGAAACAACATGTGAAGCAGTGTGAAGTGTAGTCTTCTGTAGCTCCTTGCAGGGCAAATAGTATGAATCAAGGCAGGTGGAATTTCATATCCTGAATTGTGCATTCAAATGCCACCAGCTAGAATCTGGCCACTTCATACACAATTAAGAGGCGTTTTCTCCACCAACTTAGAAGGTTACAAAAGGCCTCTGCATCTGACAATGTCTTTTTTACATCTACTAAGCAAAGATCAAAGGGGGGGGGGAGGGTGAAGACAGCTTTAAAAAAAAGAGAGACTTTGCCAATCTGCTTGTCATTTAGAAAAAGCTTAATGTATAAATGTCATGGAAACAAGCTGTTCCTACTGAATAAAACCAACACTGTTCTTCATATTTCTTCCTTCTTAATCTTTTTAATGCAAAGGAAAAAGAAGGCAAATGTTATACAGTTAAAAGCAAATATTTTCTATGGTAGCAGTCTAGCTGTCTATATTTTTTTTGTCTGGTCCTCTTTGAATATTGTATGCTACAGCTGCAGACCTTTGAGCAGAAAGCTGGCAGGGGAAGTAGATGTTCACGTGGGTGAAGTGTGGGCTACAGACAGATGCCCTCGTGCTGCCACCAGACACCAGATCATGTCTACATTGTCTGTAGAGACGGCCCATGGCAGTTGTGGACATGGCCTCTAAAGGACAATTCAGACTTATCCATTGACCGCTAATAGAGAGGCCACAGGCTGTGCCAGCAGTGGGTTAAACCCTCTGTCTTATTTCTACCTCTCTGAAATTTGTTGCAAAACTTATTTGGAAAGTCTGCCCACTACTTGCCCATTTCTCTCTGTTTCCTTTCTACCGAAAGGAATACCTGCAGTTCTAGAAATGCACATATTTCATGCTGCTGGCTTCAAATTGAAAATAAATGTAGCTGAGTCACTAAATACATTTTATATGCTGGAGAAAACAGAGTAGCAAGGCAAGAAATATAACCCTGAATATGGGAGTTCTGGAAAAGCAGTCTATTCCTTATGTACGATTTTTGTGTTTCTTTTCATGCACTTGATAACTGAAATAAGTATGGCCTGATTTCCTACCATTGCACTCTTGATATCTGATTAGCTTCCTCTGTGTGTAGGCTGTAACTTAAAAGGCTGAAAGAACAGAAACTCTTCCAGGTATTCCTGCGTTATCTTCCAAAGTAGCTTGGGAAATCACGGCCACCTTCTCTCCAGACCTGATCGGGGATGATGTGCCAGTAAAAGGTGTTACCACACCTGCTGACCAGGTGAATCCAACTGGCATGGACATTTTCTGGCATGTCTGGGGAAACGGCCTGGCAGTGGTGCCAGCTGAGCTGCCTGAAGTCAATACACTCCTCAGAGGGTCCCCAGCCCAGCAGCAGGACGTGCCTGCAAAGCATGTTGAAACCACATGCAATGGGTTTGATTCACCATTATTAGCCAGAGTGACTGAAAGCTCTGTTTCAAAGGAAGCTAATGAAGCTAGGTGGATTTCTAGCACATTTCAGCCTTGGGACTGTCCTCTGAACTCACGTGCCCAGGAGCGAACCTGCAGGTCTTTGGTCTCACTGTCACACAGCACAAGTGAGACTCTGAACTCCAGCCAACACAGGTATCAAGAAGGGATAATTGACTTCTCTCCCAGCACCATTTCCCTCCCGCCCCTTTCTTGTTATTTCGGATGTAGACTTTTAATGTTTAACCACTTAGAAGCTAAGATCCTAAATCTCATTGCCCATCCAGAACACCTTACTAAGGTTTATTCGCCTTGAATCTTGATAACTGGTGCTGGTGGAGTGTTGTTGGGTTTGATCTTGGAAGTGGGCCGTTGTCAGAAACGGTCCTGCTGAGTGGCACAGCGTTGCCCTGTGCTCGCCGTGGAGCAGCAGACCTCATGCTTTCCTCACAGTAGCTTTCCTCTTTTCTGTCAAAGGGAGTGAGGTCTTACCCACACTTGAGATGTGATGGGAAAAGCATTTTTCAGTCTGTAAGACCATTTGAGAAATGTAAGAATGTGGTGATACGGTGATGCTGGAGGAAGAACGGATGCGTTACATGCCACTGTCCTGCCGAGGGGGCCATGAGCACCTTCAGGTTGTGCCTTGCTACCTGCTCTCTCCAGTTATGTGCGCTGGGCCAGTGGTCTCTCAAGTGCCCTGGGGCCACCTTGCCTTTCAGATCAGCACTGGTGGCTCTGCACCAGGGGCACTGACAGAGGCAGCCATGGTTCCCAGTGCTCAGCAGCTGCTGGAGGCAAACATATAGAGCAATGGGTTGAAGGCGGGCAGGAGGAATGGAAGGAGTGTGGGTGACATGTGCTGCTGAGAGACCTTTTAACCAAAGCACATGTGAGCGTGTGTGTGTGTGTGCGATAAGTGATGTTTGCAAAAATAAAATCTTGGAGCTCTGATCTTCTGGGTTACTGCAGTTACTGCAACGTTACCCAGTGTGCCACAACTATTTGAAACTGCAGGTTAACTTTAGGAGTGATTGTTAAGATAGATTTCTTGTTCTCCTGCATGCATCTCAGGTTCATGTGCTGGCCATTGGACATTTCTAACTTCTCCAGCAG
>NW_009259319.1:2761821-2803411 GCF_000687185.1 Egretta garzetta
GATGCAGGCCCTTTGGAGAGGCAGAGCACTGCCACACTTCATTTTGCACGGATTTGTGCTACTCAGCTCACTGTGTAGTTTTGGGGTTTAGTTTTTTGGTGGTTTTGGGGGGTTTTTTGTTTTTTTTTTTTTTAAGTGTAATTTTGAGTGTGCAAAATGGCTCCCAAGGCATTTTTAAAATTTTTGCTTGAGACCACTTGAAACCTCATCTCTTGCAGTTTTGCTGGAGGCTCAGTGCCTGCCTTTCAAAAGAATGATCTAGCACAAGCTCTTTCAGGTTTTCTCCTCATTCCTGTTACAGAGTTTGGCGTTCTTTATTAAAAAAAATCTTGCTTTATTTCTGTGTGTTGAGCAGCCCTCATATTTCTGTAATAACTTGACAACTTCCCCATATAATGTGATGGATAGTATTAAACACAAACAGCATGACCCTATTGTTCATTGTCAGGAAATTGCAAAGTCTCTCACTTTTCATTGATACCCTTGACTTCCAGACCTCCAGTGAGGCTTCACTTCAACCTCTTCTAAGCTCTGAAGCCTGTAGCTGGTCAGTTCACCTACTTGAATATTTTCTTTTAACTTCATTATTATTCCTGGTGCCACATGATGTTTGATCATTTATCTGGACTGGAGATGTTCTTCTGCTCAGAAACCTGCTCTGTGGTAGCCACATAGCAGAACACACAGCTCCTCTTTAGACCCAAGATATTTGGAAACCCAAGTTTGGAAGGCAACAAGAGGTCAGAATCGGCACAATTTTAAAGTAGAACCTTTTACTCTAACTAAAAGCTTGTTGCTTACTTCATGTATAATTGAAAGCAGTCTAGATTCTCCTAAATATTTGGAGATACTAATGGGTTTAAGTGAATCTGAATGCAAGGGAAGTCAGCAAAAAGCATTTTATGGTTCACTTCTCCATCTGATTTTGCTACTTGCCATGTTAGATTGCAACAGGTTCATGTTTGTGGCCTACGGTTTTTCTTGCACTGCAGCTGCGTTGCATATCCTCCATTCTGCAGAAAGGCTTTGCAGTCCTCAGCAGGAGAGTCTTCATCATATATAAGCCTTAAAGTTATTGGCCTAATGGAGCTTCAACTGTATGGCTGTAATAAAGTCTAACAGGCAGCAGTATGGTCATGCTAATTCTGGCAACTGCCTCCATTTTAGCTTTCTCAGAGCGTGTCTACACACCCCAGCCCAGACTATGCTGCACCTGCTCCATCCACGTGCTGTGCTGCCCAGCAGCAGGCAACTCTTGGCAGGGAGTCAGGCATCTGCGTTAAGGTTGGTGCTGTGCTAAGCCATAGGTCTTGAGCAGAGTTGCATGAATTAACACAACTCTCCTGTTAATCATGATCATCTTGCGCATCAGGCTGCTCTTGAGGGATGGGGCTTATGAGCTCAGTGCTGTGCTAAATCACTGCATAGCGAGTGAAACCTGTGGTTTCTGGAGTGAGTGAAACCCTCTGGTTTCTGGACCAGGGTTGATATGCAGATGGTGAGGCACTCAGGCAGGTTGGAGCCGTACCTGGGCACACCTGACTGCAAAGTGTCTCCTAAGCATCTCCTTTTCTTTATTCTCTCAGCCATGGAGAGGGCAGAGAACCTTACAGATACACCATACAAGGTTTGGAGAAAACAGGCTAACAGGCATTAAAGCTCACTCTTCTCTGCTCTTGTGGTAACAGGTAGAGGATCAGATACATAAGCCCTGATTGAGAGATGTAGGTTAATTTTATTATGCATACATAAAGTTCCACATGCATAAATGGTTGGCTCTGAACGTGTGTAAGCTCCACTTCAGGACTGTGCCGATATAGCAGTGCTCTTCCCAGGCCACAGCTGGCTTCTATAGCTGGCTTGGCAGCCAGGAGCGCTGGTGGAGGAAATTTGTGACTGTTCCCACCTGAGCACATAGGTACGCTGCAGGGGTAGGCTTCAGAAAATGAGACATGGTGATGTTAGCCCATTCCTCCCTTCCCCTCTTTATCTGGCTTCTCTTATTTCAAGAGGGGTGGACTAAAAAGGAAAAAGAACTTTAAGGACTTTCTTTTTTAAAAAAAAAAACCACAATATGAGCAACAAAAAATTTGGCAGAGGGAGAGAACAGTCTTCCTAATCAGCAAGTCTTCCTTCTGTAGATAAAATTTACTAAGAACTTTTCATAACCTTTAGCTGGGGGAAAAGAGCTTTCAGAAAATTTCCATCTGTAGTACTGATATGGGTAACAGGTTTTATTCTGAATATTAGACACTCATATTTAAACTGTTTATTCTTTTATGCTTAAATATGCTTTTAGTGTGCGGTGTATCAATTTGAATGTCCACATATGATCTGGCCTGGAAGGAGACTTACAAACTGAGCAGCAGTCCAACAGTATGCCTATTGCCTATCTTTCACCTCTAATGATGACGGTGATCCAGATCCAGTCTGGGGAGCCATGGTTTTTAAATACCTCACAAGGGAAGTTATGGATTTCCAGAAGGCATTCAGAGCTCCTTAAGCTGGATGCTTAACTTTTAGATAGGGAAGCTCTTTCCACATCACATCCATCTTTATGGAGCAGCAGGAGGTAAAGAAAGGCTGAGTCACACAAGTCCATCTGGGAAGATCTGCAGGCTTGCAATAGATAATGATTTGCAGAATTGAGAACTGCAGAGCATTTGCAAGTATAATATCTGTGAATGTATTATTCTGACCCTGCAGAAACTTAAATGTAACTAAAAAATACTATTTAAATCAAAGTATGGTGAATAGGCCTATTATTTGTGAGCTTACATTGCAGTCCTTACAGGCAAGGTATCTTTGCTAAGTGTCACTAAAAACACAGGGATTAGCAACAAGACTCCCAGGTAGCTGATAAATGGAATTGGTATCTGGAGTGCAGTGAAAATAGCAGCTGAAAGCTGAATTTTCCTATTGGTGAGACTAAAAGCAAGAGGAGCATGAAACTCTTCAACCATAACATGGTAAATATGCCATACACTTTAGGAAAGATTCCTTGTAATTTTCAAACAATATTAAAAAAAAAAAAATCTACATTCAACTACACAGGCAGCTTCAGAGATGTGTCATAATGGTACTTTTTCCTTTTGGTGAGCTCACACTCTGAACTCGTTTTGGGGAAAAAAAAGCAGTAATGGAATTTGTGGTACTACAAGACTCAAATAAGGAAAGATTAAAAGGCGTTCTGTATCAGGAGTAAGAAAATCAAACCCGTACTGCTTTGTGCTCTCCTGAGTATAAGTTTATACCTGTCTTTTCTTGGACTGGATTCACATGTGGCGCTCAAGTGCTTTACAAAACCAGGTATTAGAAGAAAAGAATCATCAGTACCAAAAATGCCAATAAATTATTTGTAGTAAGCTTTAGAGTAACTTAAGAAATTAAATGGGAGTAATTCACGGTAACATAAGTTGTTGTACGCCTTAAAAACAAAGAAAGGAATCCAAAAGAGTTTGGCAGATTGTTACAGAACCCTACTGATGGGGATAGCCCTGGTACATCCCACAGCCCTGCTTGCACAAAGCTGATGCAAGACAGTAGTAGGTTCAGGCTCCTGAGCCCTGGTGTGTAAAGGAAATTGAGTGGTCAAAGATGACGGTTGCTCTTTTCACATCAGAATAAACCAGCTCAATATCTATAGCTACATCTTAACTCAAACTTAACTCTGACAAATTGGCAAGAATTTTCAACATGGAGCTACAGTTCTTTAAAAACCCAGTTGTACAATCCCAAGGAGAGAAAAAAAGTGTCTTACAAATATAAAAAGGATATTGTAAACAACTAAAGAGCTAGTTCAAGCTGACGGGACAAAAAGGAACGTATTCAAGCTACAGCAAGTGTATTTCACATTCAATGACAGGAAAAATATTCTAAATTAAACACAAAAAAAGGGAAAACAGACAAACAAAAATCTTCAGAAAAAGAATTCTGAAACTTGTCAATTAAATTTCAATATTATTTATCACTACTTCTAATCTTGCCAACCATGTAAAGCAGGTGGCCTTGCGACCACTCAAAAATCTCATCTAGTTTAGGACTGGGTTAGCACAGTATTAGTACTATATAATATCTGTGTTTTCCGTTGGAAATGAATTTCATAAAAACAAAAGCAGAACTGCAAATAGTGTGCATACGGCTTATTATCTCCTGTCATAATACCACAGTCTGTAAACAAGGCACTCCAAAGACATGGAACTGTCCCACTCATCTAGGGGAAAAAATACTGCAAAGTCAGCATCTTTCTGAAGGACGCAAAAAGTGTTGGAGAAACTCTTGACCTTTTCAGAAAAAAGCAATGCCTCTGGATGTAATTTAGATTCATCAGCTATGTATTTTGTACCTCCCAAAATGGCAGAGCCTTTATTTTAAATAGGCCTAAAGTGTCTGCTGTTTTTCAGATTATGTGTTTGGTTTGGGGCATTTGGGGTGCTGGGGAGAATAGCTCTTTTGTCTTGTCCAGCATGGGTCTGCCCTGACTTCCTGCAGTAGTAACTATCTTCCCTGCCTGTCGCTACTGACCAGAACTCCCAGTGTCTCAATCGACATTTCCTTCAATGTGCATGTTAGTTACTTCTAGGCAGATGTAGTGTTCCTTGAATACAGTCAGCTATGCCTACTTGTTATGCTTGGCTACAGTGTCACCCTCATCTGCAAATTGGGATGGGGTGGGACTAGTATATTTCATAAATAGCAGGTACTATAAAATGTTTCATAAAGTCAAATAATTTCCTGTTTACAATTAGGAATTGTGAATGCAAGTTGCGTGTGCTGAGCATTTAAGCTTACCTAGTGTAGCTACTCTGGAATATAAACCAGGAGAAAAGCCAGCCAGAACTTTTTCAGAAATGTGTATGCTATGCCTTGTGGGTTTTTTTAAGAAAGCAGGAGACCTTATTATTTGTGCATGAAAGTAAAGTACCACAGATACCCCACTGCCGTAACTCCAGCCTACAGCAGGGTTTTTTCCAACAGTTTTTGGAAATATTGCTAAAAGTGTCTTGCTAAGCTTGACTGCATAGCAGAAACCCTGGGGATTACCCAAAGCTCATGTATACAGTACTCTGTGACGCCATCAGGCAATTGTGTGTACTATAACTCTGTGTGTTAGGCATTCACTCCAGAAACATTAAACACAAAAAAAGGGAGTGGAGAAAAATAGCAACCTAACACTTTTAAAACCCAAATAGCATTAATTGGAGACTTCCAGCTTGAAAGTAATGCTTCTGCCTGGACATACTTACCTGACATAAGACACTGAATAAATGAACAGGACTTTACCTGTGCTTTTTGCATGCCAGTAGCTTTACAAATAGTCAGTTTAAAAGATCTTTGCCATGGGCATTGCATAAATAATTCTATATACATAAATATATATGTATATATATTATCTATGTGCGTGTGTACAAACGCATGTTAAGCAAAAGCCCTAAGAAGATTTAAAAAAAACCCATAGCATACTCAATAACTTATTTTCTAGGATAAACTATATTTTAAATTAATCACTTCAGAAATAGAAGCTGTCAGTGACCTTTTAAAATGACTATACATACAGAGCACACTGTTAGATGAATATTGGTTTTTTTCCCCCTCCACTGCAAGCAAAGTTTAGAGAATTAGTTTCCATACTGAGAGATCATCATTAAGCTTCAATTTTGTTTCTTAAAAGTTTATAATTAGGCCTTTCGATTGTGAGGTTTTTTTAAGTTGTTAAGTCCAAGTAACCAAGCAACTATGTGCAGAAATTAACCTTTTTATTATATTATATACTGTAGTAGTAAAGTTTGTTTGAAGTGCATGAGTAAAAAGTTAGTGAAATTACAGGAGGAACAATCTAATATAGCAATAATAGGTGCATTCACTGTGCATCTGAGAGGAGGAGGGGGGAAAAAAGAAGAGTTTTCACTCATTTTGGCCTAAAATGTGTTCAGGTTTCCAGGATTCTGACATCAGAACCCAGATAACACTGGTTAGAACCATAGGGCTTTACAATAAAAGCTAAAATATTAACCATATGATGGCAAAAAGTCTTTATTTTGTGGTTAACTTATTCTCTTCTAGCTACTCTCTGATGAAGTTGGTGGTGCTGTGGAGGATGATCTCCTTCTTCTTGACAAAGATCGTGACCGTTCAGCACTGTAGGCAACATGCTTGTCATAATTTTGTATCTGAGCCTCGAGGAAATCCCTCTGTTGCTGGCTGATTGTCTGGCTAATCAGTCCAGGGAGAGCTTGAATGCTACCAATTAAAGTTTCCAGTTTATTTTCCAGAGTAACAATTCTCTTCTCAAAATCTTCACTTCTTTCATTTAAGTCAGAAATCATGTCATACATGATGTTTTGAGTCTGAAAGTAGAAGGATGTAAACAAAGGTTTAGAGACCTTACAAATACTCTAACAAGCAGCACAACTCTACAAGGGTTCATAAATGCTTTTGCACTTCATAAAAAAAAAAAAAGGACATTAATATCATAACAATATCTAGTCTTGTGAAATAATTTTCCTTGTAGATTCAAAATAAACTTTCTACTAAATTTGTTGAGCAGAAATCTAATACATTTTGCATAGTACTTTAGATGTCAAGGTCTAAATGAATTACATAAAAGACCAGGCCATTTTTGGAAGTTCAAGTGCTTAGAAATGCACTGTGCTAAGCTTTGTGAAGAGTCGGTTGTGTAAACCACCTGTAGACCAAAGGTTCCAAAGCCATGATCCATCCTTGCGTCATCTGTATTTCCTTTGGTTTTAAACACCCTCATTCTTCTAAGCAGAACACAAATGTTGTTCATCTGCTTTCTCCTTAAACTGACCGGGTTTTCTTGAACTAGTTGTAGTAAGAGTAGTTGAGTGGATTGGTTTTGAAATGTAGTGCAAGGATTAAAAACTCAATTGTATGCTTCTCTACTACTGTGTTCCCCAACCTATCTGCCCTCTGCAAAACAGTGTTTGGTTACAGCAAGTATATAGGGTCTACATTAAAATGCCATAGTGGTCATTTTAATTAATTACTTTAATTAATTACATAAAAATGTAATCCAAAATGTGTTATTTCATACAGACTTGGAGCTGGTTAAAAATAAGGACTGAATTTCTCCCCTTTGACAGAGACTTCAGATTAGACTTAAACTAGAGTAAAAACTGGATGTACTTCAGTAGACAAACTGGTTGAAGTTTATAAACCATCCAAATGGAATGAAAATTAATTGAATGACTGACTGCCTGAAGTGTAAAGCACTTCAGTATCAGATGAGTGTTGATAACCCATTTCTCTGTCCCCTGTTTCAGGATGCTAGCATAACCATTGAAAGCAAAGTAGTCTACATTAAATAGTGTCTTATAAGTCCTTATCAGTTGCCAGAAGCATTGGACTGAAATGTATTTCTGGCAACTGAAGTTGTCAAGTGGTTCTCTAAAGCAAAAGGGGAATGAATGCTGAAGAATTTAATCTTTGCTTTGATGCACTTTAAATTGAGGAGTGTTTTGAGGTACATGAAGAGCTGTACAAGAAATCCTTAGGAAAAGCCCATTAATGGCTGTAATGTAGCCCCAAATTAAGATCAAAGTAGCTGTTAAATACTGAGGTCTAATGTGAAACATGGAATGCTATCAGCTCAGCCCTCTAACTCTCCAGTTATTATTTTATATTAATGAAAAATCCCAGCAACAATAGACAAGCAGTTTGCAACTGAATATCCTCTTTTACCTGATCTCAAATGGCTTAAAAAAGATTAATAAAGCCTGATGATATATTGGCAAAGTAGGCAGCTATTATTCATTATAAAAACTTAAACAAACGCAGACCTAAATTTACTTGTCCAAAGTGACTGCTGCATAAGACAACAGGAACAGAAAACCAGAATGTCTAATGCCAGTCTGCACGACAGCCTGTGTACTATGGTCCCTCGTGGCACAGTCACTATCACTGGACAGGGAATCTCTTTACTACACAGCACTACACTACTATGTCCCACTCACAGTTCAGCATTTACCATGACCACTGCAGTCACTTCAGAAGCTCTCTGGATCAACCCTCTCAACTGTGAAATCTTTTTCAATTGTACAAAAGAAAAAACACAGTGCATTCAAGCTTTGGTCAGAGCTGTAAACACGGTGTTTCATTCAGAAGATGTTACCACAAAACACACACATTTTCATTTTCTAGAAATAACAAACTTGTTAACAACATCTGCATGTGTAATGCATAATATTTTAACCTAAAACCTCTTTATTTTGAAAGGACAAATGTTAAAATAACAGTAATTGCCCACTAACCTTTGCCAGGTCCACCAAAGTGTTGGCTTGATCATTCAGTTTCCTTTGTTCCATTTTTACACTTCTTAATCTAAAAAGTAGGATTTTAAGTCAGATATTTGTGTGTATGTGGTCAAATTAGGATTTCTACAAAGCATGCACAAAACTTACAAGAGCAAATAACTGCATGGACAATGCCTCGAGTACTTTGTGTAACGTCAGAACTGGTCATGTGCCTGCTACAATGAGAAGCATGCTTCTTCAACACCGCAAAAAAGGAAAGAGCAAGGAGATGTGATGTCCTTGAGAAAACCATTTGCCATGGTCAAAGTTGAATTCAAAAAGGGAGATAACAATTTATCCAGACTATATGAAATAAAGCCAAAACATTCCTCAAAGCCTCAGTATCGTGACAAGTAGATATAGGAAGAAACATAGAAGAACTGGTTTTTGTCATTAACATTGTAGCAATCACGAATCTTCCCATGCCTACGTGACTAGATACAGGTATTAGCCCTGTTCTGTCGGAAATGGATTGGGTTAGCAGGTGTTTGAACCTGATGGAAATACAGTGATAAGTGAGTTTCTCATTATATTAAACAGAATTTCCATCTGACCAGCAGCTAAATAACCAACATACTTGCCAATACATTTGATTTTCTTACATAATTTGTGAATCTAAATATGATTACACTTTAAAATTCCTTTTCAATGTGTTATTTAAACTACAGCACTGAAAAACTATGAAAGAAGCAGCAAGGGTATGTTTTGCTTTTTGCTGCCTACCTAACTGCATTATTATTATTGATGCACATTCTTTGAAAGATATATACATGACCTTCTCTGCGCATTCCCTGAAACAAGGTCCATGTTTTTCAGATTAACTACTAGAGGAGTGGTTTGTAGATATGATTTTCACAAATAACCAATTTCTCCCTTAAGTATGAGTCATTTGTTCAACATTTCCCAATAGAGAAGTACTTGGACTTTCAATGACTTTTCTGGCAGCTGTTGTAAGCAGGAAATAACATTTTTCAAAAGCAACGTATCAATCTATAAATAATGTGTGATAAGATACCATGCAGTCCTCTAGTATGTCAAGGGCCAACCAAGTTAACCATTTGGTTAGCTGTCAAATGAAAATGAGTTTGGCAGCATTTTGTGGCAGGTGGGTTGCTAACACACACTCTGCCTATTTCTCAGTGATGGTGTTACTTAGCTAGTTTAAAGAAAGCTTTCTTGGAGATAGTCCAAAATCAGGAAGTTTCTGTTCGTATCTTTAGCTGCCGAGCATTTCCCTTCATATCTAGACTAACCACCAAGAGAAAAGAAGTTGTGAAGAGAAACGTCTTTTAAAATACATGGAAATAACACTGCTAAGGTAGAAATTAACTGTTCACATAAAATTGACATTCCAGTGGCTTATTACTGGAATGGCATACGCTCTTCTTCCCGTGGACGCTTCCTTCAGAGCACAACATAAATGCAGACTGTAGGAATGGTGCTTTCAGAGGCTATGAGCTGCAGCTGTTCTAAAGCAAAAAAAAAATAAATGGAGGAGTCTCCAAGGTATGGAGTTATATCATTAGAGTCTTAAACCAGAGTAATTACTCAAAGGTAAGCATGTAATGATTTGACCAGAGAATGATAACCCTAGTGTTTTGGTGAGCATCTCTCAAATAATTTGCAGAATATTTGTTTTCTGCCTTTCTTATGGTTCATTGACTCATCTGTTTGCCAGTTAGTATTTTAAAATCCCAAGAAATCCGCTGTTATTGTAGCAATATGTACCAGCTGACACCAACATGGGTTATTCCTCATGGTAACCAACCCAATACCTATCAAAGGGTGTAAAAATGTATCTCTAGGTAATGGCAAGTCTTTAGCTGCAGCAGCCAGATTTAAAGAAAACTGTCAGACTTTCATTCCTAGATTCATTAAGAGAAAATATGAAACATCTTGATTTTACAAACTTCACTTATCACAGCAAAAGATCATGAATCTGGATCGCGTTTCCATGGCAGCAATCAGACCACTGAAGTTCACAAATAAAGACTCTATTTTCTGCATGCAGACAGTGGTAAATTCTGCAAATTTAGAAAGGAACAGCTTATACAACTTACTTCCGAGCTCTATTTTCATTTTGTTGAAATAAAAAGACAAAACAAAAGAAAACAAACTGTAAAATATACTAAAACAACCAAATGAGCACAGTGGGCTCGATTCAGCAGGTGGGAAGTCCTAGGGAGCTGCTACTTCTTTCAATCAGTACATGCCTGAGGTGGAGTCTAATTCACTTCCATTCATGATAAAGGAACCTTTAATAGCTTCGAACATTCCCATTAACTATCATCTGTAGATTTTCTTATTCATACAGTACATAAAATGCCTTTTAATAGTATAATTTAGATTGATGATTTCACTTCCATCCTATTTAGTGTGCATGAGAAGCAAAAAAGACCCAGACCAGCAGAAGGCAGTTTCAGAGCTCTGACTGTGAGTTTGAGACTATTATCATGATCTGCTCTGTTTTTTTGTTTTTTTTTTTGTGTAAAACTGGCCCTGAAACTTCACTCCTTTTATTTCTGTCTCCAGTGAAATGCTTGGAAAGGTGAAGGAAGGGGACCAATAAAAACCTAAGAATCCAGAGAGATGGAAAAGAGCCATACACTGTGATCAGTCACTTGAGAAAAGTTCAAAGATGCAAAGGGAGAAAAAATAGTTTGCACCCATCTACTCTGCTACAGCTGGAGGAAAGCAAACTGCTAGAGCAATGTTTTTTATCCATGGCACATTCTTCAGCACATTGAGAAAATTATCTTTTTTTTCCTTTTTTTTCTAAAATACAAAAGTTTTGTGAATGGGATGCAAAGCACTAAGGGACAGAGGGAAATGCATTATTAACATAGCTGTTCAAAGTTTGGCTGGCACAGCTGGGAAAAAATTACTGCTGCCACCTTTTCACCGCACCTGATTAATGAATTTTTAAGGCAGGTGAAGAACAACTCTTTATATCCTGTGAAATTCTTCTAGGTTTGAATGATATATAAAGCTGCAGATCGAGCCTGCTGTGCTTTTTAGATTCTTCTCTGAACATATGTGCACACACGCATGCACACACAGACACACACATACACACACACACACACACACAGACACACACACACAGACAAAATAAATAGCAAAGTTAAAATGTTAAGGAATATTTTCCGCATATGTTGTCCTAATATGTCCTTATATGTTAAAATGGTAAGGAGTATGTTTCTCCTGCAATCAAGGATTCAAGTCCAGCAAAGGATGCACAGGACGTGCCACCTGCTATCCCAGAACCCCTGCCACTCCTCTCTGCTGCCTCCCAATCCTTTAAGCTAAGCAGGATGACCCAACTGGCAAAATACACTTTTTATATCCACATAAAAATGCCTTGACTTTTGTCATCTTTTTACTCTTTCAAGTATTTCTGCAATAGCACAGTAACATTTAATCCTGCCAGTTTGCTAAACATAATATAGTAATCAATTTTATAGAATACTTCATACCTTAAGCTTAGCTACCCATTGTTTTAAAACCTTGCTATGAAACAGAGAAACAATGACTGTTAGCCTAAATTTACTATTGGGAAATACAATAACCCGGCCTTTCCTTCCTGTCTTTCGTGCAAGATGACACATAGGTGTTCTTTTCATGATGGATGGTTCCCTCACATCTCCTCACAGGTTGGCTCAGACACACAAGAGTTATCAGAACATCAGTTTGCAATCAAAATTAATTTATCTAGGTCTCCCCAGTATCCCATGGAAACTAATTTCATAGGCTATACAAATGGCTGCCTCAGGCTGGATGGGAACATCGAACAGACCAGACAAATAGTGGCATGGGTCACAACCATTCGTCAAGAAGAATATGTGGTTTCTGGGTACAAAAGTCTCTTTTTTTCTCCCATGTATTCCAAGGAAGAGTAGCTCAATGACCGGGCAATTCTGCTGGTTTTGATGTGCTTTATGACAAATATGTATTACGAATTGTAGATAAATACTTATAGTCTGGCAATACCATAATTCAGCTTAACCCTACTACTGGTTACAGTTCTCAGGCTTGTTTTCAACCCCTTAAGACTTCAGTAGAGGGGAAGAACTCGTCTGAATCATGCCAGAGGTGCTCAAAGGACACACAATGACTGTTGGCATACATTCCCACTTTCTGGAATGGATGTTGGTAGTCACACCTGACATACCAACACTTGATTTTATGCACCGGAAATATATGGTGGAGAGAGGCAACTGACTGCTGTTGGGCTGCACAATGACTCTTGGTGCATATTCTTCTAACTAAACACTACATACATACTCATAGGCTCTCTTCTACCACGTCATTCTGATTTAAAATTATTAAAATGTCTACTACAAATGAAACTTTTAATTTTCTTGATTTTCTTCTGTCTGTTGTAGCTTGCATCTTACTATCTGTAAGCAAATATGTAACAACAAAGGGTAGTCTTAGCAGCTAAAGAGAAAAAAGGTCTTAGATAATTCAAGAAGCATGGGAAACTTCTAAAAAAAATAAAAACAAGTTACATTCACCCCATATTGGACATACACAGCCAGCATACTTTTTTTTTTTTTTGGTAAACAGGTAATACAGTAAAAACTTATCTTTGTTGTATTCTTAGAGAAAAATCAACCTCAAGAGCAATGTTCTGTGAAAGGGGAAGGTGGCAGGGGGAGAGAAGAGAGGGGGCAGGACAGGACACAGGGACTAAGAGTGACTATGAGGGAGAGGAAAACTAAGAGAGAAAACACCTGGAGAGGAAAACCAAAGCAAAACAGTACTTACTGATGAATAGCTTGCAAGAATTTGCGTTGATGTTTTCTTACTTTTGCATGGTCTATCTTTTTAACCAGCTTTGTGTTTTTATAAATTAACCATGTTTCCCTGAGTACATTGGCCGCTGCATTTTTCACCTGTTTAATAAAAGAAAAACACCGGGCTGTTATGCCATGTTTTCTCTTTTCTGGTATAAACTCTTTCTAAAGCACTGAAGACCCTGCTGAATTGCAGGAAGCGGGTGCATCATGAAGCTGCAGCACTGAAGGCAGAAAGCAATAACTGGACCAAGGGGATTGCTGAGCAGTTTCTGTGTTACTTATAAATGAGATATTGGGACCAGCTCTGTTTGCATTGGGGAATTATTTGTCCCTCTTTAAAGAGTTATGGTGTTTACGCAATATAAACCACAGTGAGGAAATACTAATGCATTATCTGTATGGTAAATGTACTTAATAGGATCATAAAATGTCTCTCTTTCTTGTTCTATGGTTAGTACCTCTTAATTCTCTCAGCAATTTAACAGTCTTTTAAATTTCCAGAGCTGTTTGAACATACTTTCTCTTTCTTTTTTAAACATTTTTATTCTCATTCATTTTTTACCATTCTCTGAGATGAAAAAATATCTTGTCAATTAATATGGCCAGTGTTTTATTCATACATGCTTTGATTTTTTGTTTTTCAAATGAGACGTTCCATAAAAAGTCATGAGTACCTACAGTTTCTTCTTAGGCCCTCCAAAATTTTCAAAAATGCTTGAAAACAACAGACAAAGAATTTCAATGTGATGCTCATTAATGACAGAATGACTACATTACTTGCAAAGGAAAACTGTCCTTATTATTAATCTTTATTTTCTCTCCCTCTAACTTTATATCATGGCAATCACTGCAGCATGAGAGCTAAGTCAATGTCTAGGTCAAGGCATTGCAGGAATTCCCAGCAAGAGGTCCCCACCTTGTACCTGCAACAGTGTTGCAGAACCTTGGTCCTGACTTCAGTGGAAGCACAATCACGTTTTAGAGACCTCCTCACAATCTCTGCCTAATCCTTGCATTTCTAGAAGGTGCGGGTAACTGATTTGTGACCTGATGTGCCTCTCAGATTTGTTCGCTTGATTTGCGTTCTGTGTGCTTTGAGTTTCATGAGTTTGAAGCTACCAAAGCATCATTTGGATACAGTATTAGACTGATACTTAGATTTTATGAAGGGTAGCTGAATAAAATAGACTTTAAAGGAACAAATGAACACCAGACTCAAAATCTAGCCAATCTTTACAAAACCTTTTTCCCTCCTGAAAGACATTTTGAGCCCAGCTGTCAGGTTATACTAGAAAAGTGCCTGCCTGTGTTAGGAAGGAGCAAACTGTTGTCTGTTAAGGTCTGTCAGACCTTAACTGACTACAATGTAAGTGTAAGTTAACAAGCTCTCTTCTAAAAACACTATTACCTCCAAACATTTTTCAAGGCACTTCAGTACTGTGTGCCACTAAGTGATCCCTGTGTTGAGTACACAAAGCAATCGGAAAGACTGTCTCACAAACTATTAATATGTCTTTTTCTTAAGAGCATCCTTTATAGCTTGAAATTCTTGTATCTATCAGTTGTTTCACCTATTTTAGCTACAAAATTTTAAGCATTCTCCTCTTCATGAAAGTTTTTTAGTTTAATATAATAGTCTTTAGTTCCACAGCATTTAACTGTTGGTTATACCAGCTGCAAGGACCCTCTATAGAAGAATATTTGAATCCTCAAAATCTGATGAGAACCCGCAGTTGCCTTCAATTCAGAGAAAAGCTCAATGCATTCAATTCCTCCTCCTTGCAAAACCACACCTCTGAAAAGGTTCATTGGGAGAATGGAGCAGGAGACTATTTAAAACAAATGCGGAAATAAGTTAACACACATTTCCTTTTCAGTTGTGAATATAAAGTGTGACTTACTCTTTTAGTTAGCTGGGTGTCCATCATGAAATTATGCACATGTTTTTCAGCTTTGGTAAGTTCTAACTTTCTTGCCACCACAGCTACCACCAGTGCAGTGCACCCAGCACCCTGAAAACAATAAAACAAACCCCCAAGATGTTACCACTGCATTTTGCAGAGTTTTAGTGGAAGTTTCTCCTTTCCTGTAGAAGTATGGCAGGCATCAGGTGATTCATCCCTGGTAAATATAGTGAACACACTACAGCTATTTCAGTTCAGAGTAATAGGAAAAGTCAGTAATTACAGGCTGGTAAACTGTCAAGGCATCAAAATAATTAGTGAGCAGTATCATTTAAAAGTTCTGCTTTTTCTCCTGCAGGGGTTGAAAATCAGAAGACATGCTATTTCTAGTGCATAAACAAAGAGGGTATTCAAAATAATTTTTAAAACTCAGAATATTAGTAAATAAATGCAGAATACCCTGTTCTTAACAATTGTCTCAAGGTTACAGCAATTGCTAAAGAGGAAATAAGATTAGATTAGTATTTAGCATACAAAAAAAGAAACGTTTCTTAGCATTTTCTCTAGGGCCTAAAAATAACCATAAATTTAGTACGTAATCACTTTAGTACACTTTGCTGTTGTTTGCTGAGTCCTTCAATGATCTTTTCCTATAGTATTTCTGCTTTTACCATTTAAAATAGCACACATACACAAGACCATTTCTTCAAAGCTTGGATGGAGAAAATATAAATGTTCTAATTTGTGCTGTGTATATATGTATGCATGTATATACACAGACATCCATGTTCACAACAGGTCAAAGACAGTAGGTGCCTGTACCTTTGAAATGACAGTGCCTTTATCGGCATCACAAATTTGAATTCTTTTGGGAGGGAGGAAAGGAAAGGAGGCTAAAATGAACCAGGTAATGAGACACATCTAGAGGTATCATTTACTTTACAATATTAATAAATTCTGCTGCCTTAGTTTTTCTTTTTTTTAAATAAAATCCTTACAGTTTTGTTTTTAAAAAGTACAAAAATCGCATTAAATATATGAGGCTGTGTTTAACTTGCAGGTTCACCACAATCATATTTGTTGTTGCACCTCTGTCTGTTACTCTTAAGTACAGTATCTTGTTAAAGGTTACCACATTTTCATTTGCAGAGCTTTCTTCCACTTTTTCTGTATTTCTTCCATTACTTTACTTTCTCTCCATTCCCAGCCTCTGTAACTGCCTTAGTCTCTCCAGAAAATCCAGAAGAAATCTCTGAATCTAGCTTCTAAAATACAAATCCCATTATTAAATGCATAGATACTGCAAAATAAATGATCACATTGGGAACCCTGATTCACATAGTGAGAATCTGCTCTCTCTGCTCACTTACTGAGGTACCCAATGAACTTTGTGAAAGCCTCCAATTCATTAATTCTCCATTGCCCTGGTAGATTGTTCCAGGAAATCCATCTGCTCCCTCACAAACACCTAATTCTCTACAATGAGTTCTCACCTATCAAAGCTTCTATCCCCAACAGCGCTCAACATTCCCCTGAATGAGTCCCTTGTAATTTTGCTGCATTTCCTGCTTCTCTTCTGTCCTCAATACAGAGCTTTCTAGCTTTACTGTTCCCTTATCCTCTGTTCTCCAACCCCAGAAGCTGATAGAAGTTCATGGAAATTTACCTGAAGTCTTGCTCTCTCCATGAGATGAATCAAAATGGGGCTATAAATTCCTTTGCTTCTCCAGATCCCACTATGAGTTAAAAAGGAGGAATACAGCTAATGCAGCTTAAGGCTGAGGACTTCAGAAACGCACTGAGCCTTCTGAGAAATGGACTAGGCAGGAGATGCTCTACCATAGGCCCTACCTCCCCACAAGATAGTCAGCTCTCCTTTGGTCTCCTTTCTGTGAAGGAGAGCAGGAGGGAAGTGCTAATATGTAGAAGACTTCTCCATGGGCAAATGAATAAATAAATTGTCCCATACAATAGCAAGGACATGAAAAGGAAAGCTGACTACTTTTGGCCCAGTATGTGAGGATAACCAGGGCCAGATGTTGATTTAATGACATGACTTGAGTTCTGCCAGCTTCAGCAAGAGTGCTAAAACAGAACGAGATTATTAACACAGACACCACTGGCAAAGTGGCACAAAACAGCTGTTTATGCCAAGTTTCCAGGGGAGAGAAATATTAGTCCCAGCCCCTGCAAAAAAAGGGCTAGAGGAATGGTGACCAACAAAAGGAATTTGTTTTGAGTTGAAATTATTTCACCCTTTGCTACTTAACTCTCATGCTTTTTCAGACTGGCACAGCAGTTATAAGGGCCAAACGCTGTTAAAGATGGTATCTTTCTATCTCACACGAAAGACACTGCCTGCAGCAGCAGAATATTGTCATGGGCAAGCTATGACAACCACCTGTATAGTGTATAAGCACAGCTATCTTCCTTATCTCCAGAACAGCTTACTGAAATTGCAAGATATTCTAGATTCAGGTTACCCTTCTTGGCGTTGTGGGATATGATGAGATGTCAGGATATCAAAATGAGCTTTTTTAGCATGTCAGCAAAAGAAGGAAGTATTATACTTATCTGCAAGTTTATGTTTTCACAGTACTTTGAAAGAAAACAAATTACGCTCATTCTTTAAACAACAAATAGCTTGCAGAAATAAGACTGAAATTCTACTTAAAGTACATGATGCTAGTTAATATATTATGGTACAGGGCTCTGCACTGTTATATGTCTCCCCTAAAGGTCTCAGCATCCTTGAAAATACTAATAAAGTGAGAATTATTGCAAATTCCAGAAATGAAATAGAGGCAATACAGTTACTTTAAAATGGTGGCATCATAAGCATCAGACTTCCCAAGTTTTTGAATATCCTAATTCACTTGAAAATCAGTAATGGGAATTCAGTGAATTCATGCTCTTATGCTCAGGTTTTTTTCTTGTATCAATACTACATAATGCAGCAGCTACTTTTGTATTACAGTGACTTAGGCTAAGTAAAAGCACCACGGTAATTATTTCAACTCCAGGATTGGCTCTTTTGAGAATAAAATTCTAAAAAGTCTTATATTTTATTACTCCATTTCATAATTTCCAAGATTATTCTTATATTGTTTTCAAGTAAATAATACTAAATCACTGCTTTGAGCTCTTGCTTAACTTTCAGGGGGACTATATATCATACAAAGGAAATGAAAAAGGCAGGAAATGTATATATTTTAAAGTATCAAGGCAGTCATTAATTCTATTTGGAATTTGCATTCCTCAGTCAGCTCCCTATCTGCCTCCTGCATAACAGAGTTATTGTAGTGTATTTTGGCTTGGTAAGCAGCCTGATTTTAAGAGCACTTAAGACTTCCAGCATGTCAAAATTTGAGGAAAAAGAGAATGAAAGAATAAATATTCATAAATGTTCCCTCATCAGTCCACTACAACTTTAGCTAGATACATATGTATCTGAAATCCACCAACTTCTACCCCATTGGACAGTCCATTCAAGGTGTGGATAAAACAAGAGATGAAAAAGCAAGCGTCAAATTTCAAAGAATTAAAAAGCATCATTTTGTGCGAGCTAGTAAATGTTCATAACTATGTACATCAGAACTAAAAGGTCTGACTTAAGACTATTTCACAAGCACAGGAAAAAATTGCCAAAAAAATTAACTAATTCATGCTGACTATTCAGATTTTCAGTGATTTGAGTCAAATTTGAAAAACAGACAATTCCATTTTCACAGTTTCTCAAAACTGCAGAATTCTTTTTCTATGCAGAAAAGTTTTGTATATGTTCACGTGAAATAAAGCATTAAACAGTTATAAGCCGTGTTGACAATTTAGACACAGCTGTTAAAAAATCCCAGACACAAATTATTACAACCCATACAGTGTAAGCAACTTGGGTAAGCCAAAGTTAAAGTTGGACTGCATTGCTCATTTGCTCCATTTAATGGAAACAGGTAATAACAGAAATAACCACCCATTAATCTGATTTTTTTTTAAGTACTCTATGATCAAGGGTTTGCCAATAACCACTAGTTTTAACAGCTGATCTACCTGAATTTTTCTATTTTCCAGAAAGCATGTACAGGCTGAAAAAACTTATGTGCTAAACCAGAAGAAACCCTTAAAGGTCACAGATTTTAAAAAGGGCTTCTCTAAAACAACAAGATAAGGACTCTGACAATGAGCTGAGCAATGCCTATTTTCTATTTGTAAGGATCTGAAGATGAAGCACACGAGCCTCATCCTGAATGCACAATATTTCTTGCTTGATACGAAATAGTGAGTATTAGTCTTCAGTAAAATCAAGAAGTCAGAAAACAAACATATGACACATCATCAGTCTTTCACTTGGGCAAAGCAACAAACACTGGACTGCACAGTGGCATCAGATCTCCAACAGTGATGTAAAACCTACATTTGTACAATCTTGAAGCCTAAGGTTTACACTGGATAGAACTTGCCTTGACTGTCAATCTGTTCAGCTGCTGTCCTGTATAAAAACATTTTGATGTATTTGCAAACAACCTTAGGACATTCTTCATCTCTTTAATTCTAAACGTGCTGTTCCTTAAGTTTAAATGCTCATACAGGTAAGCAATAGTCCATGAAAGCCCTCCTTTGGTACCCTCTTTGATGCCTAGAATCCAAAGTAAGTTGCCCGACAGAAATTAGTGTATGTGGGTATTTCAATTACATATATACTTAGGTGCTTATTAAACACTAGTAGGCAAATTGTTTTCTCAGTTACACAAGCCTAAATGATCACCTATGTTCCTTAGAAAAATGAATGGAAGAACTGATTAAGTTGAGGGAAAATAAAATGTCAAGAGGCACTGGCTTTTTCACTTCAAGCCCAAACTATCTGAAAACAGCAAGAGGTGAAATTCACTGTATTTTAAGTTACACTTTAAATTTAGCAACTGAACACAATGCTTAAACACACTCTTCAGAAAAAAGTAACTATTACTTGCTGTTAATCTTTCACTTTACCCTTAGGCATCATAAATTGCAACCTTCCCTATCTGTCCACACATTCTCTCCTCTTAGCACTTAGTTCTGAATTATTGCTAGCTTCCTTTTGTCTGCTTTAACAGAGAAAATTACCTCCTTCTTAGTCATATCAGAGATTTCTGAAATGGTTATTTTCTTTGCCTGTCATTCTTACTATATTGCTCTGCTCTGTGTCCATCTATTCCCTTCTTTAGGGCATCACATATAGAACATTTGCCCCCTTGCAATATTTTACGACTCCAGTCTCTTTCATCTCATCAGTATGGAAGCAATGGATTTGAGCTCTAATAAATAAAATCCTTTGCATCTTCTCTTGACTTAGGAAACACTCCCTGGAAACACGTGCAATTCTAATACACACTTTTCTTTCAAATTCCTCCCCTTCTTTTTTAGAATATTACTTACTACAAAGCCTAGCAAAACCAGTGGAAGTACTTAAGATTCTGGTGTGCCAAGATTGCTTGTTCTGATCTGACATAATGCCTTGTTGTTCCCCACTCTCTTTGCTATATGGAGACGGTAAACTCTTCAGGAATTTGGATTCTATATTTCTACTGTCTTTACACAATATTGGTATCAATAGGACCATGTGTTAAGAGTCCTGAAGTGCTACAGGAATATAAATAACAATAAATAAAGATGTCAGGTCTGTGATACTGTACACATCATAATACTAGACCTGACTTTGCCTTTTTTCTCCTTCAGATCCCACTGTGGTTTACAGAGATTATGTATCAATATACTTATATACCATACCAGCTGAGATGCCTTTAGCAGTCTAATCAGAGCCCTCTGTCCTTCACTGATGCAGCCAACCCTGAGCTTTCTGCTGTCCTCAGAACCATCAGAACTTATAACCACCACAGAGAATTTTACATTACGGTAAACCACAGCAGACAAAGCCATGGCAGCTAGAGGGAAAAAGCTGGTGTCACCCAAAGTATCCAGTGAGGGTGAGGCTATGAAATTTGGATCAGGACTGTGCCTTTCCTACCGCTCGCAATTGCTAAGATTGAAGGCTCACACTGGTGCAATACACAGTGATTGCACAACTGCAGGGTTTAGGCTTCAATAAAGTCTAGCACTTAGATCTAACATTCTGGTAAGGGTCCAGTTTTAGTGATAACCAAAGAGAGGTGCTTGCAACTTTCCAACTAAAGGGTAAATTAAGGCATAGAATGGTTAGCTCTAGCTGATAAACCGCACTGAAACCAGCATTTGGTGAGCAGAGAAACACTGTACTCCTCTAAGTAAACGCCTCAGGCATTTCCACTTGGTTCTTTCTTTGGTAAGGTTCCAAAATACCCTTAGAAGACAAGAATGAACTGTGTCATTTCTGCAACTGCCTGGAGGTCATATATATGCCTGGAGGGTGTTACCGGTGAGAAAGGAAGCAACACTGTGTATCAGTTTCTTGGCTGAAAGTCTCCTGGCAGCTTTGGTTTACTGGACTGGAAGTGAAGTGCAGTCTTTAGTGCTGTAGTTGTCACAAAAATGTCCTGCTATACTTGCCTGTAGCTGAAAGAAGGCAGTTGCCACATTTCTTGCTCATTTCCCTTGGGATCCACTGAGGGAGAGAGAAGGTCCGCTTTGCAGACATATGGTTCTGGTGGGAAATTTAGCTCTGCACCAGAAAAGGCACAACATTCCTCCTGCTGCTCTGCATGAAATGAAAATCCTGTAAGAATTTAAACAGGTACTCTGTTCATTTGGCTCTCTAGAAGTTGGACTTACAGGACCACCAGGGAAGGGGGGAGAGGGAGGGGGGGCAGAAATCTTGCTTGATGTAAAAAAAAACCTCTCCAAAACAAGCAATGCAAAAGTTGAAGGAGGGATCCATCCACAAGACAGACAGAGACTAGGGAAATGGTGTTGTATAAACGTGGTTTTGCATTTGTCATTGTTTATTGGGAGAGATATGTAACCTTGCAACACTGAAACAAAATAGGATGAGTAATAGGACAACAACTATGCCATTTCAGCCAAAAAGGTGACCTAAAATAGGTTTCCATTATTTATGCTTTCATATATTCGGTATTTGCCTGGCTACTGTTGTCTTCAGTGGAGTTTGTCTGCACCACAGCCAGAATGTTATTGCAATGTTTAAAAATCTAATCTATGATGAGCAGATTCGTTTACTTCTAATTAGTCCATAAGGTTTTTAGCAATATTGCAAAAATAAAAATTATGAAGAGCATTAAATGTCATATACAAATATGAAATGGATTGCTCCCAAACACAGCAATGGGTAGTGGTAGCAGGGGTGAAGTGAACTCCTTTTCTTGAGTAATGCAAGCTGGGTATTGGGAAAGGCTTCCTAGACACCACAGAAAATGATGATTCATAAAATGACCACAATCTCTCTTCTACAGTGGAACCTATAAATTATAGTAGTTTTAACTCAGAGAAACCCAAGAACTGAATGCACCCTGGTGGCTGTGCTCCTGGGAAACCTTCAATGGTCATAACAGCTAAAAACCCCCTGGAGATCAAGACAGTTTCTGCCGATGTGCAAAAAACCTTTTTGCTGAGCAGGTGAAATCTGATTTCTTTAAATGAGCAGGCTCAAACAGCCTGCAACGCTGATGAGAAACATTAGTTTAGTAATTCAGGATGACAGCTACCGCTGATGTTCTTGTCCAACACCCGTGTTGTAAATACAAAAGTTTCATGACAATACCTGTAAAAATATATTAAAATTGCTGTATTAAATCTGAAGTTACTGCAGATGAAACCAAACCAAATTACAATTTTTCAAAACAAAGCAGAAGTTTTGCTGTAACAGTCATTAGCTCCGGTCATATGTATGTAAACAAAGATATGGGACAATTGCTGTTCATTCCAGCCAGTAACTGACTACCTCTGAACTTAGTGAAATGCATCCATTACTCCTAGCCAGACCGACGTGGAAAACAGTTCCCCTGTCCTCTGACACTCCAAAAACTTCCCTGCTCTACTCGTAGGAACTGAAGACCTTCCAAGGGAGATTTTTTCTTAATTTTTCTAATTCTAAAAGAGAATTACACCTTCCAGGAAATTTTGTTTACTCAAATGGAGGTAGAGCCTCTGCTGTCCTCTCACATTTCAGATTACTAGCCTAACCATAACTGCTTCAGGGATCACTCTCTGGAGCTTCTCAACTCGATTTGATAATTTATTTTTCTTCACTTCAGTTAGAAATTTCATCCCAACAAGCTATAGTCATAAAATAATCCCAAACTGTGTTTGTTCCTTACAAAGATTTCCCTTTTGGCAACCTGGTGTGCTGGAACAATAGCAGAGGAGCTGAAGAATTTCTGAACAACCCAACTTTTAATAGCTTCAGCCCTAATAATTCAAGCATTATTAACTGTCTTCTCCATATTATATTTCTGCTTGACACACTGTCCAGTTAGGTTGTATTACATTAGAAGGAATAAATGCCGTCTGTTCTGAATCCTGACATCACTTATATTTATTACTGAATTCTCAGAACCAACTGAATTAAAGTCTACCATATATCTGAGACATGGACCTGAGATGCTGCCAATTTGCATGCAAAGCTTTTAATATTTTCCTGTACTCTCAGGGAAGTAAAAACTGAGCTGTGTTCCATATCTTTTAAATTCCTCTAGCAGGCTTTTCATCCACAAAACTCTTTACCACATTCCTTTGGCCTTTTACTACTGGATACTAGAAATGATAAAAATACTACAGATTCTTGATCAATGTGCAAAATGTTCCAGGTAAATCTTTAAATAGCAATACAATCTATTATCCTTTTACTGTTATTACAGAAAATTGAGTTGCTTCTATCAATTCAGCCATACCTATCTAAGCACAAAGTAGTGTATTAATCATACCTTTTCAGCTCTTTGACTGTAATTCAAAATACATCTCTGTTTCATAAACAATTATGTGTTCCCACAACCCATTACAGAATTAAACAATGTAAACAAAAGTTTTCATAAAAAAAATCCCACAATGTTTTAGGCATTATTATGCAAATAATTTATTACCTTTTTGTACATGACCCATAGAAATTTCTGTAAAATAATTTTCATATTTCATTGCTCAAATCTGATGTTTACCTTCTCTTTCTCTTTTTCAGGAATCATCTCAAAAGATCTGCAGCCAATGTTAACTATGCATTTAGAATCTACTTTTTTCCTATTTTTCTTACAATCTAGTAACTATTATATTTCAAGGATGTTACAGTTCAGATTTTGCTACCAACAAAATCTTATGGTTAAAAACTGTATTGCTCTAGGTGTGACGTCCCTCTTGTAGACAGTTCTCTGTACCTCTTGGTAAGACCAGGCTGAGTCCGAGATAAAACTTTATGCGCAAACACAACAATTTAACCTTAGATGAAGAGCCCCCTACTCTCAGAAACACCTCATCCTCATCACTTTTTTCATGATGCATAGGAAAGGAATTGTGATTCTTTTGAACTAAATGCAGATTTTCACAAGGCCATTAAAAGCTGCAGCATGAGAAATTTTAAAATCAGATCTGATTCATTTTTGATTCATAATTTAGAACTAATAAAAACTAGTATCCCTAAGGCCAGATTGTACACATTGACTGCATTGTGACTACTCTAATAAGAAGTCTTTACCTACATGAGTGGTATTCAAATCCTGTAGTTAAACGGTGCTACTTAAAAATTTTCCAAAAAACCTATCTAATCTTGTCCACCACCATGACATAAATTTAATAAAACTATCCTAATTTATTTGGTTCTTTCATAGGCTTAATGACCTCTTTGGAATTCATTTCAATAACAGAAGCATTTAAGCTGCACTTTCAACATTATGGAGGCAGACACTCTGAAATAATAGCTATTTAATTTAAAGCAACCTTCACCCAAGCTATAGCCAAATACCCTGTGCATCCTGTGATGGGAAAGTTGCAACTCAACCCATTTATTGTAGAAACATAGGTTTGACCTACTAGTTCTGTATGTCCGCTTCTAACTGTTGGAGGTTGGCTCAGTAGGAAGATTTCACAACCTTAGCTTTGCATCATACAGTAAATGCTCTAGCCCACCATATAATGCTGGATGTAAGAGGAAAAGAGTCCTCAAACCTTGCAACGGATCCTTGTATTTGGAGTCGGAAGAACAGATTGCCATTATTTTATCTTGCATAAGTACAAAAGCTTACAAAGATCTGTAAAAATGATCCATCTCACAGGTCAATAATTATGCATCTTCCCCTACCTTCTCATACCTGCCACCTCCTTTTACTTCTACCAATTTCCACTTCCCTTCTTTAAATCTTTGCCAACTTCATTATACTCCTCATAAAGCAAGGAAAATTTGGCAAACCACTCCAAGGCCCAAACTCCAAAAAGTCATTAAAGAGGTGCAAATGCTGTCTACATAGGCCGTTCCACTTAGCACCAGCACAAAGTGCTCCATCTGAAGCTGAGCTCAGCCTGCTGACCATGATCTGAGAGATCTGCTTGAGTGTGCGCTAACAATGATGGATGGCAACTTCAGTGGGCAGACAAAACTCCAGCGAGCTGCATGGCATGGTGAAGATGCCATAGGTCTCCACATCTCCTCTATATCCTGTTCTGATAACAGTGACAGTACTCATGTTTCTATCCATCCATGATGCTCTTGCAAACCTACCTAATATATACAGAGGGCAGAGGACACACATTTGCTATCCAATTTATACTCCACGTGGCCCATAGTGTACTACCGCTGCCTAGTGAAATCTCATTGGAAAAACACTGATAGGTAATTGAGTTGAGGTACCCCATTCAGTTTCACTTGCCTGTCTGTAAAGTATCTCTGCACGAACCCACGCCACCACCTCTGTATCATGCTCTGTCATTCATTAGTTACTGTACGAGTTTCAGAAGGATAGCTGGTTTTAAAGAACTATCCTTGAGACCTATAAGCTTTTTGGTATTGCAGTTTAGGCTGGAGGATAGTTCATTATTATGTTCACTGTTTCATACCTCATATCCTTCAGATCCTTTATAAAAAAAAAAGAAAACATAAGAGTAATTTCAACATCTGACTTTCTCCTGTTGCTCCATAATTTTTTTCTCAAAGATTACATTTGCCAAAGCCATATTCTGGATGTCCTTAAAAATCTAGTTAGAGGTTAGCCTTTCAGTATTGTTTCGCCATCATCACACACTAGCTACCTTGCTCACTTTTTGGTTAAGAATGCTTTCTGTCTCTGGAGCTATTTATCCTAAACTCGTTACCATGAGATTCTGACTGGAGCCTTCGCACTTCCAAAGCAGCTGCAGAATTTTTAATTATAAAAAAAGAATCAAAGACACAAAGATGAGTACCATCCATACATTTTACAAGTCTAATTTTCAAGTGAATATTGTTTCAGTTGTGAAAAAGAAATGCCATGTGTGAAAATGGTATGTATCAACCAGTACTTTAGTTTTTCACCAATGCAATGGAAGCAACTGCCATAAATAATTTTACATCTGAATCCAAAGGGTACTGTCATAAGGAAAATGACAAATATATCTTTCAGTTTCAGCTTCCGTGTGGTTCATTCACCGGTGTATAGAATAACATTTGCAATAATCTGGAGTCTGTTTTTCTGATTTAATTTTTACCTTGTTTTCATCATAATAAAATCATAAGCCTACCTGCAGCTATTCAAAATAACAGTCCAGATGCTGCTATCATCTGCACTAGCATAAACACAATAGCAGTGTGAAACCCATAGATGATTAGTATCAATACTACTATTCTCATTGCACCTCTGCAGGGCTTTTGAAGGTCCTAGATTTCTGTTACTCTAAGTTTTTTTCATAATGAAATGCTGAAAAGTGCTGATCAATGTGAGTGAACAAAACGATCTGATACCTGCATCTTCAAGTATTCGCTTCTTATTTCTAAACAGTGCCTGGGAAGAAGGAAAGCTTTGTAGCAGGGTTCTGTCCCCATTCTGCATATCCCCACGGCAATATACACTGCTTGTCCTCCTTTTTTCCTTAATGAACTTATGACCATGTTTTATTCTCTCTGGCATCAAAATCCAGCTCAGAAAGAGGAGCAAAGGCAAACACCCCAGAAGATGGCAGATTTGAGCTTAGCCAACAGCCTTTAGAAAAGCCTTCTGAGTCATTCTTCTGCTTCAGCCTGTATCTTCCGACTACATTGCAACCTCTGTATTTAAGGACATATGAATTTGCCACCGCCAGCAAAATGTAATGGAAGTCTTTCTCAATAAAGGTCAATGACCTGAAACCTGTCAGATGTTTGGTTTGTGTTTTTTTTTTTAAAGAAAAAAGGCATTTGGAAAAAATTCTTAAACATTACAAAAATACATTGATCTATATTACTCTTTGGATGCAAAATACTCTTATAAACGAAAATTCTACCAAAACACCTGTTCAAAAGGGGCAACTATTTGACACCATTTATTTTCAGCCATAATCCCACTATACCTGTTTTAACAGAAGGTAGATATTGGAGCTGCATTACTTATGATCAATGGCAAAAATTCAGAAACAAGTATTTAGCTTACTGTTATACACAGTATATATGATGCTCGTTCTGTCCTTCTCACTCACAGGGATGTTTAGACAGGAGTTGATACAAATAAAAGTGTCAGAGTCCAGAGCTTTTTTACTTCTGATTTACTGTAGATATGTGTAAATTTCCCAGACACTATAATACACTGCCTTACTCCCTGCCTAACTTTGATCAAATGGTGCAATACAGAAAAATTAAAACCAGACATTAAGTACAGTTAATAAATATATACAGAATATGCGTGGACTAATGATTGCTGCATTGCATCAACGGTAACAAAAACTCTTACAGTGAAAATTGCACTACATAAACCCACTTAAAGCAATGGAATGCTATGGATACTATATTATTAGATCTATAAGAAAAAAATGTAGAAAACTATGCTCAAACAAAATGCCTTAGGAGATTAGCCACCATCATGTTTCTTTGTGAGTAACTTAAGAAACAGAAGTCAGAACTGCAGATTCATTATCAGCACCAGTCCAGTTACGCATGTCCAAAGCTAATCAAGATGATACAATACCTCAACATTTAATGAAAGACTCTTTTGAGACTTTCAAGCTGCAAACTACATCAGGGTGAAATTTGTTTCTCTGTATTTCATCACACAGCTGCTAAATTTTACCTAAAGAAGAATAAACCCCTCTATTCCATTACCAGGAATGAAAGACCATGGGAATGGTGCGACTAAGTATGTATACTCTACAAGCCAGCAAATAAATATTTCTTTATGACTACCACAAGTTTAGGGATTAATTGCAGTAAACTTAATCTCATATCCAATGAATAAATTCAGAAACACTCACCATGATTCCAGTCAGTAAACAGACTCCTTTCCCACAGTATGTATTAGGTACCATGTCACCATATCCAATGGATAGAAAAGTTATTGAAATCAACCACATTGCTCCAAGGAAATTGCTAGTAACATCCTGCTGATCATGGTACCTGAAAAAAAAAAATAAAAAAAAAAACTTTTATTAAACTTTTGTTAAACTTTTTTAAACTTTTGTGTTGTCAGAAACTGATCATACTCATGTTCTCGCATTCTATGTTTATTTCCTTTTTAAAAGCAGTTATAAGCAATTCAATAAAACTCACACACAATGACATCAGCAGTAAAGAAACAGAAGGTACAACAATAGCATCAGTAGTAGACACACTCAGGATGGTTTACAATTCAGTATTCTGTTATTATTACTTAAATAGCAGAGACGTCTTGTTTTTTAATGGAATCCCTTCATCAGCGTTACAAGGCCTGCTAATCCTCTGCATCAGCATAAGACATGAGTCTACTATACCTGCTGCAGTCTGAGGCAAATACGAAAGTCAGAAAACGATGGGTGGGCAAGCAGACAGCAAAGCACACCTCCATTGTGTGGAGGCTAAATGTAAGTCTGCGATCAGAAATCTAATCATGAACTATCATCTGAATGCTGACTTGGACAACCTAAGATCTTCCCTCTGCTTCAGCATGTTCAAGATAAACAGAAAAGTATGCCACTGCATTTCTTGTCATCAAAAGATAAAATGGAACAGACTATTGCAGTTGGAAAGGACCTACAACAGTCATCTAGTCCAGCTGCCTGACCCCTTCAGGGCTGACCAAAAGCTCAAGCATGATGTTAAGGGCATTGTCCGAATGCCTCTTAAACACTGACAGGCCTGGGGCATCGACCACCTCTCTAGGAAGCCTGCTCCAGTGTTTGACCACCCTCTTGGTAAAGAAACACTTTCTAGTGTCCAGCCTAAACCTCCCCAGGTGCAGCTTTGAACCATTCCCAGATGTCCTGTTACTGGATCCCAGGGAGAAGAGATTAGCACCTCCCTCTCCACGTCCCCTCCTCAGGAAGCTGCAGAGAGCAGTGAGGTCACCCCTCAGCCTCCTTTTCTCCAAACTACACAAATCCACAGTCCTCAGCCGCTTCTCACAGGACATGCCTTCCAGCCCTTCCACCAGCTTGGTTGTCCTCCTCTGGACACATTCTAGCGCCTTCACATCCTTCTTAAATTGTGGGGCCCAGAACTGCACACAACCCTCCAAGTGAGGCCGCAGCAATGCTGAATACAGGGGGGCAATCCCCTCTTTTGACTGGATGGCTGTGCTGTTTTTGGTGTTCCTCAGGACGCAGGTTGCCCTCTTGGCTGCCAGGGCATGCTGCTGGCTCATGGGGAGCCTGCTGCCGACCAGCACCCCCAGATCCCTTTCTGCAGGGCTGCTCTCCAGCCACTCCTCTCCCCAATTATACTTGTGCCTGGCGTTACTCAATCCCAGGTACAGAATCCAGCATTTGTTCTTGTTAAAATATCATGCCAGTTGCCCAATGCTCCAATCTATCTAGATCCCTCTGCAAGGCATCTTGTCCCATGAGAGAGTCAACAGCATCCCAGTTTGGTATCATCAGCAAGCTTGCTAACAGTGCCTTCAACTCCTGCATCCAGATCATTCATAAATATATGGAACAGAACTGGCCCTAGCATTGAACCCTGAGGAACGCTGATGGTGAACGGTTGCCAGCCAGATGTAGCCACATTCACCACAACTCTTTGAGCTCAGCCCTTCAGCCAGTTCACCACATACCTGCTTGTCTCACAGTTGAACAACTTGTCCAGAAGGATGCTGTGAGGGACGGTGTCAAAAGCCTTGCTAAAATCCAGAAAAATTACATCCACTAGGTGGGAGATCTTTGCCTTAATTATAGCAGAACCTCCCTTTTGTGTTAAGTCAGCTACTAAGTTAATTTCCTGATGTGCCATTTGTTGTCTGAGTTTTAATATTCTAGTGGAATATATTTATTTTCAAAGAAAGCAAGTTCCGACAAATAATCTTGTCTTCACAGGACACATGCACCTAAACAACTGGGAAGCCATGAGGACACGTTTTAGGGCTAAAAGCTGTTGTCACCACTCACTCTGTGGGGGAAAAATAGCCTAATGTAGGTGGAAATTTGCTCTCTGGACAGAGTAGCTCTGCAACAGAGACTATCTGTGGCAGCCACTGCAGCCTCAAGGTTGCAATAACCCCTGCAGCTGCTGTGAAACCCCAGTCTAGCTATCTATGCTGTTGGATCCTCAGGGGTATTATTTTAACCAGTTCCTAAATCTGTGTCTCACAGTGGGTCACAGAGGGCCTTTAGGGAATTAGTTCACAAATCCACAGGCAACCTGCTTTCCACAACTGAAATAATGGCTTCAGTTTTCTTCCCTTCTGAACAGCAGTCTCTATAATGCAGAGTGAGCACAAAGACACTCTCAGGAAATTCCCTATTCTCTCACTTGCAAGATATTCACTATCAATATCTGCCTTCTTCAAAGTCCCACCTATGCCCTGATGGTTACAACCACCTAAAAACTCTTTGACTGCCAGAGAATACAGCAATCACTCCAAACAAGTCTGTTCCACATTTCACCTCTCCTCTTCTCTCTCCTGGTGTCAGTGTTGTCTTTTTTCACATCCCTTATACAAACTTTCAAAGGTGTTTTGTTCTGCACCTAGAACAATGAAGTCACAGCCCACATTTGGAGCTCCTAAGGTGACACAAATAATGACAGCCACAACAGCAACGAGAGAAGTAAGAAAAATGACAGCAAACGATTTAACTCATAACCACTGAGCTCCGCACAATAAAAAGAGATCCAACATTGGGGTTTTTGCAGTCTGCACTAAATGTTACATATTTTAATCTCCATTTAACAAACTTTGCAACTAACAGCTGTGAAATATATGGATGCAGGGAGGCAGACATATTCATCTCATCCAGAAGTCAAGAAGAAAGCCTATGTAACACGCAAGCCCCTACAGAGTATCATGTAAGCCATATGACCTGTACACTTTGAATGAGCTTCATGGAAGGGCGCTAAAGCCACAACATGTATTCTAAGGCTATCAACTCAGTTAAACACCAATAAATGCTTACACAAATATTTATAATACATTTCTTTAATGCCCCTCTTTGGGTTTGGAACCTGACAATTTCCATACTTCTGACAGAAAACAGTTTTCCTATGAAGATGAAAATGCAATGCAACGCTTCTAGGTTTTTTTCTACATTTTGTGCAAATAGTTACATCCTTACAAAATTTCAGCCCTGCATGGTGATCGCTACAGAAATTTTGATATGACTGAAAACACAACATTCAAATGCAAGTCAGTAAGTTCCTGAAATAAATACCAGTTTTGCAGAAAGAATGCCAAAACATCTCTCTTAAGCCTTGAACAACACAGGGAAAAGATAATGAGGAGTCTTTATCCATTTATCCTCCTTTACTATCCTCCAGAAAACACAGAAGCCAATCTACATGCAGATCATTTAACAAAGGTGACATAGGGTTAAATTTTAAAAAGCACAACAATAGTTTTCCAAGTATCACTGGAGACATGGATCTTAATTAGTAAGGTCCCCTAGATGAAATATTCATTATAGCCATCTGCATCCATATTTAGAAGCACACTTTGAGGACCTGTTCAAATGTTTTTATCTTGTTAGCTCAGTGCTCTTCAATTTCCTACTCTGAATATTTCACCTGGTTTTGATTTTAAGGTTATAGTTCAGCAACCAAATGGCGCACGCTTAGTTTAAAAGTCATCATCAATACTTAGGACTTCACTGTGACTGAGAAGCAAAGGTTACTTTGTACCCTTTCTAAGGGCTCAACTGCTCAAGCATGGCAAAGCATGAAATTGCAACTCAATTTCATCTTTCAACAAAACCAAAAAACCCTTTTTCTCTCATAGGTTGCATAGGGAAAGTTGAAGGAGTGATTTCTTGAATTAACAATCTGTAAGTAAAATAGACACAGTCTAAAAGGGGGGTATGGAAGGTCTGGTGGTGTCACTGTCCCAATATCTATGATTTCTATGCCAGATTTATAGTAAGGTGGATTGGTTTTGTCTTTGTTTTTTGCGACCTCACTCAGGACTTTTGAATCTCTGTGTTTAGTAATTCTGGTACATGCCTACATCCTTCTGATTTTCATAAGATTACAGTTGTGCTGGCATTCACTTCCAAGAGCTATGCTTTGTCATTAGGCACCACCATCTCTTGGGATTCAAGCCTGAATGAGCAAAGCCAGGGGAGTCTTTGGCTACCCTGCATCCACCATCAGGTAGAAAATTATTACATCTATATCAAAGCAGGAAAAGCAATTTCTTAAAAAAGTAGAAATTGTGACATCTTATTTGTACAGTCATAAGAATTGCTGGAAATAAACATTGGAGGCATTTACATTGCTTTGTTTTGAGAAGGGGGAAAAAAACCTACTCATCTACTTTTTGACTTGCTTTCACAGTTATCGCAGCCCTAAAGACTGAACTTCTCCATTTACGCAGGGAACATTAAAATGAACACAACAGAAGTTAAACTTTCCCATGTTTTTCCATGAGTGCACCTCTGTCATGGTTTACCCCCAGTTGGCAACTAAGCACCACGTAGCTGCTCAGTCCTGACTCCCAGGTGGGATGGGGGAGAGAATCAGACAAGTAAAAGTGACAACAGAGAACACTTGTGGGTTCAGATAAGAACAGTTTAATAATTGAAATATAATAATAATAATAATAACAACAACAACAACAATAATGGTGATGATGATGTAACAAGAAGGAAAACAACAAAAAGAGAGAGAAATAAAATGAGAAAGAAAGACAAGTGATGCAAATGAAAAACAATTGCTCACCAACAACTGATGCCCAGCCTGTTCCCAAGCAGCGGCTGTGCGCCAGCCAATTCCCCCCAGTTTACATGCCAGGCATGATGTCATGTGGTATGGAATACCCTTTTTGTTAGTTTGGGTCAGCTGTCATGGATTTGCCCCCTCCCAGTTTCTTGTGCACCTCCAGCTTTCTTGTTGGCAGGCAGTATGACAAACTCAGAAGTCCTTGACTGTTTAGCAACAACTAAAACTTCAGTGTGTTATCAACGTTATTCTCATCCTAAATCCAAAACACAGCGCTATACCAGCAACTAAAAAGAAAATTAACTCTATCTGAGCCAAAACCAGGACAGTATCCACACCTCATTCTATACCATGTTTTCGTTACTGCTGAGCAGTGCTGACACAGAGTCAAGGTCTTTTCTGCTTCTCACCCCACCAGGTAGCAGGCTGAGGGTGCACAAGAAGCTGGGAGGGGACACAGCCAGGACAGCTGACCCCAACTGACCAAAGGGATATCCCAGGCCCTATGACATCATGCTCAACATATAAAGCTAGGAGAAGAAGAAGGAAGGGGGGGATGTTCGGAGTGATGGTGTTTTTCTTCCCAAGTAACTGTTATGCATGATGGAGCCCTGCTTTTGTGGGGATGGCTGAGCACCTGTCTGCTGGTGGGAAGCAGTGAATGAATTCCTTGCTTTGCTTTGCTTGCATGTGCAGCTTTTGTTTTCCCTATTAAACTGCCTTTATCTCAACCCACGAGTTTTCTCACTTCTACCCTTCCAATTCTCTCCCCCACCCCACTGCGGTGGGAGTGAGTGAGTGGCTGCGTGGTGTTTAGTTGCCAGCCGGGGCTAAACCATGACAACCTCCAATGCATTGCACTCAAGTCACCAGAAGGGCTGAGAAAAGTCATTCTCATCACTGCTTTCTTCACTTCGTTATTGAGACTATCCCCAGCAGAGCCAATTGCAAGGGACTTTATAGTGAGGGGAAAAGCTATCCACATGAACAGCTGGAGCAGAGCTGCCTCGCTCACTGTCAGTTGTCATCAGCCACTACAAACATCTCCTCATTCCAGCTGGACTGTGAAAGACAGTTTTCCTAAACTATCCATTCACTCTGTATCTGAGAGCTCTGAAATCTGTCAGGAAAATACTGTACACCATGAACAGCTCAGAAATCCCAAAGGTCTGGAAGTAAAGAAAAAGAAGCAAAGAACTCTTTCCAGTGACAAGTTCCATACAAGGCAAAATCCAGTCAATGCCAACCAAATTCCAAAACATAAGCTTTTTGTCATTAATCTTTAGTTTGATAAAGTTTTTTATTTTTTACAAATATTTTTGTCTTTTAAATTCAAATCACTAGAAAAATATTTATGTAAATATTTAAAGCCCACTATTCTTAGCCAATAAAAACTTGCACTAGAAACATAGTGAGCCACTTGAAGATAAGAGCTAGTATTTAACTGTGTTAAAACTGCAGCTATAAACAGGTTGATTTTCTGGATCACTTCCAGCCTCACATGGCAGCAGAATAAAGGTTCATTTAGAGAAGCTGTGTATTCCCCTGAGGTAGGAAAGCCCTTGGCTGAAGTCACAGAGCCATAAGTATTATTTATCACTTTTTCTCTCCTTCTCTAATAGGGAATGTGCTAGCAGGCAGGCGGTGCTGCAGCTGGAACACGCTACTCACCAGGCAATCCTCATCCTGTGAAACACCACTATCCAGTTCTCAACAACCAGCATATATAAGCCCTGAGACTACCCTAACCTAAACAAAACATAGCTGAATGATTAGATTTGGGCAAAAATAGCTTGGCTCAGTTCCTTCCCAAGCCAAACTGAGTAGGAGTTTTACCATTCGTCTCAGGAAGACATAAATATATTCCTCAGCTGACAATACTGCAGTGGCTTGGGTTGTCAAAGCAATATTCCAGATTCTTTATTAAACAGCAGTCCTTTTCTTCTGTTTTCACTATCAGTATCATGATTTTCAGTACTGTTTTCCTTTGGAATTATGTTCATATTTGATGACATTTCTTTTAACTGGTAAAACACCTGCTTTTTAGCTGCATGCAGGTATCACGCATTGACATCTTGACATCTAAGGCACATTCATCTTAAAAAGTGATGAGTAAGAAGAAATCGAGTATAACATTAAGCTTGACCACTGGTGCATTAATTCACACAGCACAGCAACTTAATTTCAGTTTATCTTGCTCTGACAACTTTGGTTTTTCTTTCTTGAAAAAGTCAAAGAAAGGACTAAAAACATGCTTTAAAAGATAAACCTTTTTGTAGTGAAGAAAATCGCTTGTTTTTACCATAATCATGAAGAAATTCCTGGCCTGCACTACAGTGACAATCCAGGCTGAGTTCAGTTGTGTCAAACCTTAAAAACTTCTAGACTAATAATGGCTGGAAACAGGCTCAACCCATTAAATCAGAAACTTGTCAAGACTCTGCCGAGACACTGATTGATCTAACCAGCTATTAGAGCTCTCCCACTGTATCAGGCCATTCTGTTACTAAGTGCCTTTTTAGTCTTAGTTAGATGGTAGGTACTGGCAGCTTTTTATCTGTTAATACAGTGATGATAATAGACAGGTCTTTTTATTCCTTCTCACTTCCTCCTGTTTAAAAGAAAGACAAAAAAACCCCAAAAAACTGCAACAGCACTTGGAAGGAACTCAAGTCAACGGAAGAAATTTTGCCTGCCTAGATGGGTTTAGATTCAGAAAGGCAACTTGGAAAATGCGTATCACTCCTTGTCTTCTTGGCATGTCTCTTGGCATCCCCCAAGTATTTATGAACAGCAGCAAAAATGTTCTTGTCACAAAAACCGCTTCATGAAAGTGCAAAACACCATGGCAAACATTTGGATTTCATACAGACAGGCTCACATCAATCGCAGTTCTGAACCCAACCAAAAGTTATGGGTGCGAGTAAGCTGTCTGGATTGCTTCTACAGGGGTCAAAATGTTTATGATTTTTCTGTTAAGAGTATTTGTGGACTATTTATGGAAAACTAATAAATCCAACAGAGAAATGTTAAATATCATTACATAAGTAGTGTATGTTACTATGTTACCTAAAATGGAAGGAAAAAACAATCTAAAAGAAAAAAAAAGAGAGAAATAATCAGAAAAATAGAAGGGTGAGATGGCATATTTTAAGAAATGTTATCATTATTCTTGAATATAAATTGCAGTTGATAGTTGGTGTTGATACCTTTTTTTTACTTTAGCAGCTTAATGATGAGAGCTTTCACTATGGGCAGCAAACTTGCTTTAAGTCTCTTCTCAAGCATCTACCTGTTAGGATACAGATTGTGAAGGAATATCTTTTTGAAGCTATTTCAACTTTAAATTGAATTAAAATTGGAGAGACCGTGACTCTTTAACCTAGTGGAGAGAGATATCGCCTAAAAGGTTTAGGACAGGAGCTGGAGAAGGGAACGTGTCTGTTCCAATCCCTGAAAAACCACTATTCTGAGTAAACAATAGCTCTGCTTTCAAAGCAGAATTCAGCAAGTAATCCAGAAAGTACTGAGACCACCAAACACACTAACAGAAATAAAACCAATATCCAAGAGCTGCAATTACTGTAGTTCTGTATATTGTCTTCATCAAATGAGGTTCAGTAAAAGAAGCTGCTATACACAGTAAAAGAATGCTATAATGCATGAATATAAAAGTAAACTGAAGTGACATAAGCAATGTTGAGGGAAAGCTTTTATTTTTCAGCACTGCACACTGTAATCTTATTTTAAAAGATATGTGTATTTCCTTTCTGCAGCCATATTTTTTTACACAGTATAATCTTTGAAGTTGTCAATACACTGAGAATGAATCTTATTTTTAAGGTTTAATTTTTCAAAGTCTGTAACAGCATTGGTTAAAGCTGTGTTATGATAGAAATATGAATCATTCAAAATCAAAGAGTTTCTTAATGAGCTCTACTGTGAATCATTCATTATATTCACTAGCAACTAATTCCCTTCTAAAATTTTCCCCTATCTTGCATTTTGCATTTTCTCTGGAGATACCCTGTTACTATTTTATACACACAAGCCCCCCTCAGAAGGAGGAAAGGTTTGTATTTTCTGCTTTTTTCAAGTTGGGATCATCAGAATCAATTGATGTCTAAAGAATTTGAAGTAATTTGCTGAAGAAAAACTTCAGAAATAGAAGTTTTAGAAATCAGAAACAGAATTAATCATTATGCACCTAAAATTAAGTCCACTCTTTTTTTCTGACATAAAGTAGCTTAACTAGGTAAAAGTTAGCCTTTCTTGTATGTGGGAAAAGGGGGAAGAAAAGAAGAGGGGGGAAAATTATACTGCAAAGATGGTGCTGAATTCTCAGAGAAGACTTTCTGACAAACTGAGCACTCTGAAGGTATTTTTCTCTCATGGAACTTATTTCATTTATTATCATATAAATTACTATTTTTAGTACCTTGTTTTTCTACAGCAGAGGCTGATGTATTGCCCTCCACAAAAAGGATGAAGTACAAGTTCACAGGCATGAAGCCTGCTTTCTTTGGTCCAAACTTCATGAGAATATCAACAATTTTACCAACATACACATGTTCTCTAAAAAAAGCAACATTGGAAGGCCCAAGTCAATTTCATTTTCCTTAAAAATAAAAACCCTAAATAACCTACATAAAAATTCATCAAAATACATGTTCTGGATAAAGTGGAGAATAAAGCTGTCTTGTATAGCCCAGCACCTTACAAGTAACTGCAGTCAGTGGAAAAAATTTCATTGACTTCCTCAGATTTGGGACTAGGCTCATACCCTGTATCATGGAGACAGCTGAAGCCAAATGCCTAACTTAAATCAACCTAAAGTGTACTTGCTCCTTCAATATATTTTAATTTCCTTTATGAAAATGAAAGGCTGTATTGAGTTTAGCTTCTATAAGTCACACTGCTTGAAACTAGACAGGTTTTACTGAATATTTATAAAGACAATTCCAAACCCAAAGTCTGTGTACTTTTGAGAGTCATCTGAAAGTTGTGCCAGATTTCACTAACAGGTTGTTACTGATGTACTGGGGACGGTTAGTACATTTAATGTTATGAAACATAAAGAAGTATAAAAACATAACTATTTATTGCTATATAGAAACTGAAACAAGGAAAGCACTTGTAACATTAACATTTTTCACTTTTATTTTTATGTATGAAACTTCAGCATAAGACTCTCTTTTAAAAAAAAAAAAAAAGTGTTCTCCTTTTTTCAATTCTGTTCTTTCAAATCATCAAATCAACCAGAAGGCTAGGAAAACTTGAGGGTGAATTTTGTGATTAATCTAGAGACCTTCATTTTCTAGGGATTGAGAAAGGTTATCTACACAGTAGACAAATTTTTGTGTCTCTGTGGTACCATATGCCTTACAGTGGAGTGAGTGCGTACATGGATCAACTATGGGACAGACTTCTGCCACAAGTCTCTCAAGGCAAATGCGAATTGAGAGAATACCATAGTTTCAGTCAGGCTATCAGAAATGTAATACAGCTGCACATAGTGCTTAACTCTGGTGATGATAATAAAGGAGTATCATCCTCATTTGCTTACACAGACCTCCTCAGTGCCAGATTTGAAGACAGAAGTATTGCTCAGCTAAATGCACCCAAAAAGAAAATGCTTAAGAGGCCTTCGCCATAGAATGTGACAAATGCCAGAGGCAGTTATGGTTTTCTTTGCTTTGTTTTAGGCCTTGGCATGTTGCAGGCAAATTCTGTAATACTGGGAGTATGAGATTATATGAAGTCTGACTCTTCTACTTTCTTATTAAAAAGGAGATTAAAATCAGGCTTTTTGGTTTTGCTGTTTTTGCATTTTCAACTTCGTTTGTTGTTTGTTTTCAGGACAGAACAACTTTTAAGTTCACTTAGCTTGTAGGGATCATCCTCATTTTGATGACAAACATTTACCAAAAAAGAAAAGAAGAAAAAAGAAGAAAAGATCCTGCAGTATTTTCTCTAAAGACCATGCACATGAGATTTCTTTCTGCTGCCAAATTCTTTTTACCAAGACCATTTTGTTGCCTGATATCTTGGCCTTCATTCACGACTTTCTGATGCTTCATTTCTATCGATTTTGGTGAAGTACTGAAGAAATTCTCCACTCTGAAGGAACTTGGGTGGGTGACATTTTCAGCAAGAAGGAGCAGTTACATATTGTCACACTGTGTTGTACTGGAGAAGTCTGGATCCAGTGGCAACTGAACTAACTTTTTGCACTATCTATACTTATAGCATGTGCCTTGCAGTCTACATGTTGAATGTGTTGGAAAAATCCTTTAATAAAACAGAAATTATCACCTAATGCCTATTGGTTGCTCTACTGGTAATTTCTATGCAAATCATACAGTAGATGTGTGAGGTGACTCTCATACTTAACTCTTTGGTCACGATTCAGGCAGGCTAGCATATAATGAGGGGTCATGCTTAACTAAGGATGTACAGGATGGGAACACGAATTTGGGTATGCTGCCTGTAACTATACTGGCTTGATATGAAAACGAGGTTTAAATTCTAATTTAATTCTGATTTAATAACTGTTACTAATTATTCCTTTTTCAGACTCTGGAACGGTTCATAAAGGCTGTCAACATAATTAGTATTAAATTGCAACAAAGACTATGAGCAGGAAGATGAAATGTTAAACAAACTTGAAATCTAATTTACAGTGTTCTTTTGGCCCTAGAAACGAGATGAGTGCACTGATGGGACAAACACAGGGAAGTGTATATATATGAGCAGGTCTAGTTCTAGTGAGAAGAATGCTGCCCTTAGGTAGCAATTAATCCCCCCCCCTTTCACTTGCTTGGCAGAACTGGCCTTCTGCAAGACTTTACATATACAACAGAAACTGAATCCAATTGAAAAAATGAAGAAATCACAGGCATTTGTAAAGCTCCAAATGTGACTGCAGAGCTACAACTTTTCTGGTATCTTAACTGTTTCAGCTGTCCGGCTTCATAAAAAGTAGCTGAAATTACAGTTTGAAAGCATCAGAAAGGATAACAAAAAGAGACTGGGTTTTGTTTGGTTTTTACCCCTCATTTTACATGAGTAATGATCACCATCTTACAAATCAAGGACACTGTATTCCATTAGCAAAGTCCATGACATTAAAGCCAACAAGAAGTGGAGTGCTACTGGACCTTGTGCTGGCAAATAAAGAAGAACTCGTTGAGTATGTGAAGGTAGGGGGCAGGCTTGGCTGCAGTGACCACGAGATGGTGGAGTTCTGGATTCTGAGAGGTGGAAGCAGAACAACAAGTTGGACTGCCACATTGGACTTCAGGAGAGCTAACTTTGGCCTCTTCAGGGACCTACTTGGAAGAATTCCATGGGCTAAGGCTCTTGAAGGTAGGGGAGTCCAAGAGAGCTGGCTGCTATTTAAACAGCTCTTCCTCCGTGCTCAGGTGCATCCCTGTGAGTAGGAAATCAAGTATACGAGACAAGAGGCCTGCATGGATGAACAAGGAGCTTCTAGTGAAACTCAAAGAAAATAGTAAGCTCTACGGAATGTGGAAAGAGGGTCAGGCCACTTGGGAGGTATACAGGAATGCTGCCAGAGCATGCAGGGAACCAACTAGAAAGGCCAAGGTTCACCTGGAACTAAGTTTGGCAAAGGATATCAAGGATAACAAGAAGGGCTTCTTCAAGTATATCAGCAGCAAATGTAAGACTAGGAGAAATGGGGGACCACGGCTGAACAAAATGGGTGCCCTGGTGACAGAAGATACAGAGAAGGTGGAGCTACTGAATGCCTTCTTTGCTTCAGTCTTCACTGCCAAGGCTGGCCCTCAGGCTCCCCAAGGTAAGCAGGTAAGCGTGGAGAAAGGAAGACCTTCCCTCAGTTGAGGTGGATTAGGTTAGGGATCTTTTAAGTAAGCTGGACACCCACAAATCCATGGGCCCTAATGGAATGCACCCACGAGTGCTGAAGGAACTGGCAGACGACATTGCTGAGCCACTTTCCATCATCTATGAAAGGTTGTGGAGAACAGGAGAGGTGCCTGAGGACTGGAAGATAGCCAATGTCACTCCAGTCTTCAAAAAAGGCAAGAAGGAGGACCCAGGAAACTACAGGCCACTTACTCTGACCTCCGTCCCTGGAAAGGTGATTCTGGGTGTCCTCTCCAAGCAAGTAGATGAAGTAGATCATCAGGAGTACCCAGCATGGATTCACCAAGGGAAAATCATGCCTGACCAATCTGATAGCCTTCTATGATGGCATGACTGGCTGGGTAGACAAGGGGAGAGCGGTAGATGTTGTCTACCTTGACTTCAGCAAGGCTTTTGATCCTGTCTCCCATAACATCCTCACAGGGAAGCTCAAGAAGCATGGGTTGGATGAGTGGACAGTGAGGTGGATTG
>NW_009259319.1:2803907-2810946 GCF_000687185.1 Egretta garzetta
TGAGGAAAGGCTGAGAGAGTTGGGCTTGTTCAGCCTGGAAAAGAGAAGATTGAGAGGGGATCTCATCAACATGTACAAATATCTTAAGGGTGGAAGCCACGAGGACGGAGCCAGACTCTTTGCAGTGGTGCCCAGCGACAGGACAAGGGGCAATGGGTACAAACTGAAACATAAGAGGTTTCAGTTGTATATGAGGAAAAACTTCTTTACTCTGAGGGTGATGGAGCACTGGCACAGGCTGCCCAGGGGGGCTGTGGAGTATTCAAAGCCTGCTGGGACGAATTCCTGTGTAACATGCTGTAGGTGAACCTGCTTTAGCAGGACAGTTGGACTAGATGATCTCCCAAGGTCCCTTCCAACCCTTGCGATTCTGTGATTCTGTGATTCTGTAAAGAATAAACAAGTCAGAGATACTCAGCAGATATTTGGTTTGGGAGAGGACATAGAGGACTAGACACTGAACTAAGATGTGTGTCTATTCTAGTAGAGTTGGGACACTTTATACCTAAGTTGTATTTCTGCAGCTACAAAATATTCATTATAAGAATTTATAAACAAGGCATATTTAACACAGACTGAAAAATTTTCCTATAAGACCTCAACTACCCTGGAGTGTTACCTTTTTATAGAACTCAAGAAAAGCTGTGACTAAAAGTAAAATTATCTTTCATCTTTAAAAGAAAAAAATCTTGGGTTTCTCTAAATTGCAACTTTTGAGTTCAAGAAATTTAATCATGAGTCCCCCAAAGCAGAAGAGGATAAAGAATTCCAACTATATGGATTAAAAATCCCTGGAAAATACATGAGATCTGCAGTTTTACTTTTCCATGCCACCCAGCTTCAGTCAAATTCTCCTTTAGGTTCAGGAGTTGAGACTGAAGAGAAGTAGGTGCAGAACTGCAGTACAGCCACACAGCCTTCTGCAGAGGATGGACTGTTTTCTGAATATCTTTTCCCAAAGCATGAGAAAGCAAAATGTAAGCATATAGAATTAACAGCATTTCCTGCATTTTCACACCCCTCCCCTTGCTCCTTAGAATGGATATAGCTAGATTGCATCTCTACCTGTACAATAACTTTAAACATTATAAAAGCATTACCACTGCAATCATACTTTAATAGAAATTTTCCTGGATAAGTTCAAACCATTTTGTTATTCAGTACAAGGACACCTCATCAAACAATAGCATAATTCTCTGCATGTAATAGACAAAAAGAGCTTACGTGACTTTGTTCAAGGTCACAACAGAACTGTAGGACAGATTCTCTATTTCATGCTTTAACAAAGAAAAATATTCTGTATCACTAAATAATGGCATTTTCCACTAAAATTGTCCACTTTTTAATACTTGTGTGAATTTATAAATTATTTGTACATATTTAATCGCACTTTGTCGGTATAGTAAAACCCTCACTTCAATGTTCTATACTACCAACAACACTACTGCTGGTTACCCAAATAACAGCAAAACATTAGGGTTTATCCTGTATAAACCCTGCTAACATTACTTTAGTCTAAATTTTTACTTTCCTTTAAAGGGAAGTGAAAATGAACTGATAGAATGCATAGCTCCTGGTGCAGATTATTGCATCTCCAGCAGACACTAGAACATCAGGCCACAGCATCTGCTTCTTGGCCGATTATCTGTGCTAGATCTCATTTTCCAAAAATCAAGAGAAATCATACTCCTTGCCATCAGAAATACAATCACTGAAGGACACCAGTGTCCTGCTGCGGTACACTGATTGCGTCAGCAGGTCTTCTGCCTCCCGGCACACACAGAACAAGGAAGGCAACCGATGTGATCTGCTTGCAAGGAGATTCAACTGCTTGAGCAAATACCACTCTAAAAGCAGTATTATTAAGAATTATCATGCACAACTTTTGTTAAATGCTGGCAGGCCTGGAAAAGGAAGAAAATTAATGCTGCAAGTATTACTGAGAGCTGACAAGCGTCTTCAGTGTTAAATTAACTAAATGTAACATATAATTTGCTTTTGAATACCTTGGAAAGAATCTACTGTGAAAGACTGCAATTTAACACCAAAGTTTAAACAGTTGAGGTTACAATTTTAGAAGCTCATTAGTCTGAAGGTGTATGATGATTTTCTGAAAAGATGAATGATTAAAAACAAAGTCAAAGGGAAAAGACATTTGGGCATGAATACTGGGTCTGAAACCTCACTGTTCAATTTCAGTTACATCTACTGCATTCTTTAAAGTATAAAATAACATGAGATCACCTTTAACTCAAGGAGTTAGAACATCAAGTATCTTCTTTCTGAAAGTCAGTGAAGAGAGAAGTCATTTTTATTAGAAGACTGTTACTTAATGTAAATCATTTGCAAGGTCATTTCCACATATGCTGTTGCATGCCCAGAAATATGCAGACCAGGCCCTGGACTGACACTAAGGTCACAAAGGAAAACATTCTGTGCAATTCTCAGGTCAAGCCAACTAAGTGTCTACAAAACTGATAAATTTAGGTTATTCGGTAACAACAAAGAATGCAGTAGCTGAAGGAGACAGGACAAAGACTGACATCATCCCTCTGTCACTACCAAAAGCAAGCCTGAAGCAGCGAATTGATGGTGCACTTGCCAAACAGCACCTACACCAGCATAAACCCCACATTCTCCTACCACTATCCCACTGAAAACCCAGCAGTTAGTGTGCAATGTTTTATAAACCCATGTTTAATTTTCCCCCTTAGATACACCACGTACTGAATTCAAAACTAAGCCATTGACCCTTTTGACTTGGCTGATAATTATCCAAAATATCTTCCATGCTCTTCCATACTCTTCTCCAGAGCTGGAGTGTGGGAGAAGCTTCTCCCCTTTAGATCTCATGTCCTATATCCATTCTATACCTACTAGAGAGGTGACATCATTAGAAAACAAGCCAAAAAAGGAAAGCATGCTCAGCCAAAATCCTCCTCGCCCTTCAATCAGTGTCAAGCTGCAATGGGACTAAAATATTTTTTCTTCCTTTTACAACAAATTCTTCTGTTTAACACTTACACCGTGAGCTAGTCCAACAATGTCTTTTGACTCTTTGCTGGTTTGTTTCATGTCAAAAACATTTAGGCAGCATGACACAGCTAATATGCAGCAAACTAAGGGCAGAAAAGCATTACTGGCTCACAGTCCTTTTTGCAAAGACAAAGTACTTCAGCTAGGTTTTTTAATATTATTATCTCTCGTGTTTGTGAAAAAGATCATAGACTTTAAAGATAATAATGAGGCACTGGTTTAAGTCTTATAAAAAAATGACTTCCATATCACAGAACTGTTAAGTCCTAGATAGTTTAGCACCAGTTATTCAATCGGTACCCATTCCTGAACATAGATTTACATGGCTCAAGCTGACTTATCTGATGATTGCATGAGATCACCAGGTCACAGCTTGAACCTGCAGAGGTTTTGACAGCTGAGCCTTTTAAAAATTTTTAGTCATATCTCTACTTAACTGTTAGCTCTACTGTGCAATGACTGGAAGCATATTCCTTTGAAACTGTGTCCTTTGTATCTTTGTTGGTCTGCTATTGATCCTAAAAAAGAAACACCCAACCAAAGATACAAGAATGAAATAAAAGTTCAGCTACTCTGCTCAAGCAGCAAGACACAAATGTTTAGTTTTCTACAAATGAAGAATGTGTTCCAAAATGGATATGCATAAGCTATCAGTGCCTTATGTCATAATCACTAATTTTTACTCCCACTAGAAGGAATTACACCCCCTCTGCTTGAGAGGGACAGTTACTGGCTCAGGGATTTAATAGGTAAAACCCCAACGGTAAGGTATAAAGTACTAGAAGAAAAGAGAAGGCCAGCCAGGCTGGTTGGTCTGGCTGGGGCCAGGGAGGATCCATCAGTGACAGCAGCACAGCAGGAGGTGGCAATGCAGCAGCACAAGAGGACTGTCCCTGGGAGCTGTGGAGGGCAAACCTTCACCCCCTAGCTCATGCCTGCCTGGTCAGCAAAGGCTCTTTTGGTGTCTTACGGGGGTGGTGAGTGTCCTAACATTTAGTCTAGTAGTAGTTCACTAAATTCCATCTACCTTTTGGGTGTATTAGTAAGTAATAATTGCTTTGCACTATCAAGCTGCACATACCCTGCTTGCAGAGTCTCTTTGCACCTGGTGAAGATGCCCAAATAATCTGCTCCAAAAGAGGGGGCACAGCATTATAGGCAAGGAAATTAAAGCATAGCTGTAGTTAAGTGAAACCTCCTGGATTGCAGAGATGGCTCTGAAAAAGCCAGGTTTTAGTATCCTAATCTTCTTATACAAAATCCTGATTTTTGAAAGAATATGTTCATTTGTTCAGCCCACACAACTCTCAGTTCCTAGGTTTTTAAAACCTTCCTGCTTTGTACTCCAAGGTTGGCTACAACTCAAAATATTTTTAATGCTGCTTGTCCAATGAGACAAAACAAATGCTATGTAACTACACTTGTATCTACTCAAGTTTACAATTATTAAGAACACTCTTTAACATGATCACAGGCTGCTTTATCATGTCATCATAACAAAATAAGCACTGGGGAACAATACATCTTTGCACTCCTAAGACCTTGGACACAATCTTGCAGTCCTGGCATATCCACAATGTGAATCCCATTCAGTTTATATTAAGCAAATTACTTGTTTACACTTCTAGGTGATCACAATTATCACAGAAGACTACATTAACATTAATATTAATAACAATCTTCTGTCTTACAGTTACATCTTTAATCATTCTGTCATTTCTTGTCTATGTATTACAATATGTTTTATTGTTTCAAAGACAGCATACACTGTTTTTTACTGCTATTTTCACCATTTAAGTAGTTTTTTGCAAGTCAGAGTTATTTGTAAATACTTAGTGAATTAATGGAATAAATAAATCTTCTAAAACCAACAAAAAAACCCCCCAAAGAGCTGTTTTGTTCATAGTGATTGCCAGATATCCTTCTCCCTTTCTGTTTCTCTCTCACACAAACACGCACTGAGATAGATATTCCGAGGTGATGATAACGTTGCTTTTCATGCACACTGATGCCAGTAACCGTGGTTGCAGATTTTTTCCTGCCACACATCCATATTTCCTAGCATTGTAAAACCTATTTTCAGACCTGTACACAATTCCTTACAACTGATACTTAAGTTTGCACACAAGGCTCATCCTAACAACTTGGCATGATTTGCGTGATTACACAGTCAGGATGCAATCATTTTAGCTCCATCATCAAAGCCCTTGAAGTCAACACAAGTCCACCGGCTGCCACAGATTTTGCATCAGGTTCCAAGCCAGGCTGTAGCTCCATGGCAGTGACACCATCTATTACCGTTTCTGCTCTTATCCTACTCAGGTAGCTGCTACACTGGGACATTTGCAATATCTTTTACCTTCATTGCACCACCCCAGTCATCAGGGTCTCTTTTGCTGTCAAGCTTGGCATCAGAAGATGCACTTGAGCCCTGCATCACAGGCACCATAAATGAAAGTGTAACACAGAGATCCCAGTTTAGTGCCAGGCCATTCCAACTCAACCTGATGTATGTTTGCAGCATAGTGCTGTGCCAAGTGCTTGCACGCACTGAATAGGAGTACAGGTGACTGACCCTTATTGATAGCGGATTTTAAGGTCCCACCGCCAGACTGACATGAACATAGCTTCCTCTCTGCAAGTGAGACAACAGAGCCTCTCACCTCAGCCTTCTCCACGTCGGGCAGCAAGTCTCTGCGGGGAAAACAAGCCTGCCTGGGCAGTGTGCTCAGCGCAAGCTGTCAGCACGCTCGGCATCGATCAACACTGAACAGTTCGTCTTAAACTGCTATATCAATGCCTGAAGGCATTAACCTTCATCTGAACATCATCAGTTTTCAGAAGTGCTTAGCTCCCTTTTTTCCTCACTAGACATTATTACAGTTATTAGTAATGCAACTTCATATATGTGTTATTCTCAGACACCACCATGCCAGGCAGTGTGCAAACACAGAACAAAGACAGCCCCTGACCCAGAAGTTTGCAACTTAAATAATCCAAGATACTTGTCCAATTCACACTGCACTGACAGCTTCAGTTTTCCATTAACATACTTCAATTCAGTGAAGCACTCTTGTGGAAACCCATAGGAATTTTGCCAATGGATTTCATTTAACACAGAACAAGGTTTAAAAACAAATATTGGATATCACTCTGTTTTAGAGAAAAATAACTGCAAGTAGATTCATGTTCTATTTTCTAATTTGGGAATGTTCTTGATTGATCAGCCTACAAGCTCTGAACTAGTATAACAACTCTGTTTTTGGAAGCATGAGTGTAGGTGATAACACACACCAACACTTGCAGAGTTAAAAGATTAAGAAAGAAAGTCACGTTTCATGGCCCTAACTCTGAATTTATTGTTAGTGAGCACTGCTCATCTGAGAACACTGAGATCCCAGGAACACATACACACCCCACTGATAATGATGGAGGAAAAAGGAGAACAAGCCTCTTTTAAAAAACAAATCATAATGCATTCCTTCTGATTCAGTTACCCAAATAGAAATGTCTAAAACATGCTACAAATGTTAGAATGTAGGTAATTTTTACAAAAGTATTTAAAATAAATCAGTCTGAATAAAAGTGGAAAAGGTGTTTGAATTTCACTCTGGAAATACTATTAAAGCCTTACAGAAATATTCACATCAGGACGTGAGAATTCATGTGTTTTGGGCCAAAATGGGGAAGAGCCTTGTCACTTGCAATGAATACAGAAGGTAAAATGTCCCTCCCTCTGCTACTTTATCACTTTTCCTTTGACTAACAATTTTTTTTTTTTTAAATATAAAACCATGTAAAGAGAAATTCCAAGGGTGAGTACCTCAGAAGAGAAGGAAAGTGAACAGATGCAAACCTTTGGTCTGACTTTTTGGGGAGAGCTGCTTGTGACAATCTGCTTGAGGGTAGGGAGGCTCTGCAGAGGCACCTGGACAGGCTGGATTGATGGGCCGAGGCCAACTGCATGAGGTTCAACAAGGCCAAGTGCTGAGTCCTGCACTTG
>NW_009259319.1:2811039-2839582 GCF_000687185.1 Egretta garzetta
TGGGCCCGGGTGGCCAAGAAGGCCAACGGCATCCTGGCTTGTATCAGGAATATTGTGGCCAGCAGGAGTTGGGAAGGGATCGTCCCCCTGTACTCAGCACTGGTGAGGCCACACCTCAAATACTGTGATCAGTTTTGGGCCCCTCACTATAGGAAAGACGTTGCCTTGCTGCAACATGTCCAGAGGAGAGCCACAAAGCTGGTGAGGGGTCTGGAGCAGAAGTCTGATGAGGAGCAGCTGAGGGAACTGGGGTTGTTCATCCTGGAGAAGAGGAGGCTGAGGGGAGACCTTATTGCCCTCTACAACTGCCTGACAAGGGGCTGTAGTGAGGTGGGGGTCGGCCTCTTCTCCCTAGCAGTAAAGCTGAGAGGAAACGTCCTCAAGTTGTGCCAGGGCAGGTTTAGATTGGACATTAGGAAAAATTTCTTCACCGAAAGGGTTGTCAAGCACTGGAACGGGCTGCCCAGGGAGGTGATTGAGTCCCCATCCCTGGAGGTATTTAAAAGATGTGAAGATGTGGCACTTAGGGACACGGTTTAGTGGTGGACTTGGGAGTGTTAGGTTAATGGTTGGACTTAATGACCTTGGAGGTCTTTTCCAACCTAAATGATTCTATGATTCTATGATGAGTGTGCCCATGTCCAGACTGACCCAGGGATGTCATGTCAAGGCAAGTCTCCTGAATCCCTGCTGTGCACATCCCTCCAGTTTGGTAGCGCCTGTTTCCTGCAGAATTAATTTCTTAGAGTCAGAAATACAGATCAAGTCATGCAGGAGAGCTGTGCCCTTTTCCACTTCCACTAAGAGAAGGAAGCTGCCATTTCTAAACTCAATACTGATGTACTATTCGCAATAATATACCAGAAGGGCTGGTGACAGGACATTTCCACTCACAGGGCACTGGTCTGCAGCATGACATAAAATTACAGCGCTCTCTAATTGCTGTTAAATGTTGTTGCAGGTTTAAATATAAACTGTTTCCATAGGGATTATGGGCTTGTGTACATAACTGAGCTGTAGTGAAGGAAATGATGTTGGGGATCCTTTGAATAACCAGTTTTAACATAAGGCTTTTTCAGCTTTGCATAAACAAAACAGTACCAAATTACATGGTAAAAACTGAAGTAACCTGTAAATATGTAAAGCTATGTGGCCTACCGTTAGTAAAGATTTGTCTGGCAAGCTGTACTCCCCATATATATGTTAACTATTTGGGGATATATAACACAGCTATATCCCTAAGCATAAGTTCAAAGCACAGGCTGGCCACTAGAGTGATCCCTCTGCAATACTTATTAACAAATTGCTGCAAATTAATTGCTGCAAAATTAATTGTATTGCTGACTGTATTGCTGCAAACTTACCATCTCAAGAACAGCTGTAGCAAAAACTATAGCTGAACTTTTCAAGGCAAAAAACTACCCAAGCAAAAAAAACCAATCTGAATGTACTAAGACAAAAAAATAAGTGGGAGGAGCACAGAAAAGGAAATAAACAACAAATACAATATTTTAAAAGCACTTTCTCATGTTTCCCTTCTTGTAATGATTAATTTCTTTACTGTGCAACTCTCCCCCACACTATTTCCTGGAATCGACCTTATAGACTTGATCTTCTAGGACTGAATTGTAAATTCCCAGTAAAAGGAATTCTTCAATGTCTGAGGTCAGAGCTCAGTCAGCATATCGCCTATCTTTTAGCACTGAAGTGACAACCATGATACGAACTCTGATACATCACTGTAGTCTTATATCCAGATCAAGAAGCAAAAGAAAATCAGTAGTAAAGTATCAGTCCCCATTTAGGGTGCATATTTCAAGTACATTAGGCTCCTGGAGCAACAAATTATATTTTGAAGTGATAGGAAAATGATTTCTGCTTCAGTATGGTCATATTTTGTAAGGAATGCTTTTAAAGTGTTATGAAAAATATTTTTGACTCCTTTTGAAGCAAAGTATTCTGAATATTTTAAGGTGTTGGTTAAAATGGGGAGAAAAAAAATGAGCTACCAAATTTAAAAATGCAAGGACCAGAGGATGTATCTTTAGATCCACTAGTTAAATAATGATTAAAAAATGTCCTTAAATTGCTCCTTATCTGAAAGAATTTGGAGTGGGTACAATCATTCTTGCTGAACAAAAAAAAAAAAAAAATTGTTCCCTTGAATGTTTTACAGATTCAAGATTAATGGGAAAAAAAAAAAGGCATTTTGTCCTTGAAAGCAGGTAAGTACTCCATTACAGCTATTCTCATTCTCTTCAGACTTTTGAGTTTAGCAAAACAGTTTTCACTTTTCTCACCGTTCTTATGAGACCTTGGAACTATACATGAGCTTTTGCACTTCATTCTGTTCTCATACAAGTGGTCTTGGACATATAAATCCTTTGTAAGTAAAGGGAATTTAACCTAAAAAAAAGGTTTCCTGCTCTAGTTAGATGACCCTGAGAAACAGATATAAGATCTTTTTTAAGTAAGCGAGGATACTCTTTCGTGCTTGTTTTTTAGCTTTTTTGTTCTTCACTCTCCCTTCCCCCAGGTTGGGTCTGCTATTTTTGGACTAGAGAAACACCAATCTATCTTGGCTGATAAATTTTTGCAAAGGGATGACAATACCCACTGAGTTACTGCACCAGTTACTATTACTTTCCATAGCTATAGGGCTAATTCTATAAATTCAGACAAACTGAAGAATATGTTTTTACTTGTGTTCCCAAAATTCTTTTCCTGCAAATACACAAACAGCATTGTTCCAAAAGGAAGGAAAATGTGAATTTAAAAGAACAGCGCTCAAACTCTACATGCATTAGAACAGGTGCCTCTTCTTCCTCCATTAAATGTACATAAATTGTCTTGTTTTCAAGCAGCTGAAGAACACATAATTTAGCTATTAATCCTTCTGGATACACCTAGCAAACCGGTATTTTATTTGCATCAATTGTTCTTTTTGGATCTGGGTTATGTATATCAGGCGTTCAGTGATGTACTTCTGTGATAGATTCCCTTGTCTTCATTGTTTGATAAAACAATATATCTGATGTCTATTGGTAATATTTGCAACGAAAATTCAAGAAGTTATACCTGCTTTTAGTTATGAGTTGTTTTGAGATGTAAATATCATAAAAACACTAGCCTAACATTTACAGCTAATCTACACTCAGTCTGCAAAACAGGAATTAAGACTAGAGTCATTCATTCATAGCAGAGATTCAAGTCAAGATGATGATGGGTCATCTTTGATCACTGTTGTGTTGAATATTTAACAGGTAACTTTTGCCACCGCTGGAGAAGTACCACTACTGCAAGTAGCACATTCTAGTTACAGTGAGCCAAGAGAAGATAAAGAACTGTGACAAACAACTAGCACTGTCAATACACAAACATTATTTGATCAGTTGACGGTAATTAGACATATTAGCTAGAAAAAAAAAAAAAAAATACGTCATGGCTTCTGAGCTTTTGGGGCTAAAAATGGGTTTAATACTAAATACCCAAGCTCAGTTATTTTCTTTTTTTCTTAAACCACTAGCAAGAATCTTCACACTGGCACTGGAGAGACTGTTAAAGGCAATTTCCAGTGGAGTGTGGCCTTGGGATTATATGTGCTGCATACAACTTCAGATAAGGTCCTCAAGCCAACCAAAGAAGCCAAACACATACTGTGAGGAAATTAGATAGCTAAGAAACATTTTTTTCCTGCACGAATTACAACTGAAAGTCTTGGTGCATCCACCTGCTTGTATCAAATGAATTCTTAACTTCTGCCTAGCAGTTGTCATGCGTGAGCTGCTTACTGAAAGCTCTGTGATGGAATCATATTTCCAAGAATTAAGACAGATATTTATTTATTTGTAGAAAACATGAATATGCAGAGAGAGGAAAAGGATTTCACCTTCACACACAGACAGATTTTTTTGTTGCTGGTTTTTTTGCTTTTTTTTTGCTTTTTTGTTAAATCAAGGGAAGAATACACAGCAGAATCCGATGGGAGGAAGAAATGTTGACTAAACAAACCGCTCAATCTGAACTGACTTCATTGCCAGAAGTTAGAGAGAGGTACAAACAGAACCAAAAATGGTGCCAAAAATGTGCTCTCTGGGGAAGCAGAAAATCCACTTCTGTTCTCAGTTCTGCTGCTGTAAATCCCCAGTAACTCCAGGCATGTGATATGAGCTGTTCTGGACGTACAACAGTGTAACGTGGGCACATGCAGCTCATGTTGCCCTAATACATGGGCACATTATAGCCATACATGCATTCAGAAGGCAAGGTTCTTTCTTCCTTTGCACATAAAAAAGAAAAGACCAACAAAAGCAACTACCTTATACATAACCTAGAAAAAACAGCACACTTCTCACAGCAGATACAGGTCTTCTTCCAGAAGAGAGAAGCAAATTTATCAGACTTTTCAACGACATAATGCTATGCATATTAACTTTTTTTTTTTTTGAGAAAGCAAGTATTTCTATTTTAACTGCTATAAACAACTGATGAGCATGTGCAGAGCTATTTCAGTAACAAGATCAGTATGGGAGACTGCAAAATGTAATCTGCTTACAGGGCTCATAATTCATACATGGGAGTAACGTATTCATAAGTGTTATAGATCGTGTGACTCAGAGCTGTCATAAACACAAACATCTATTGGGTTAGACCTAGTAAAAAATTTAGATTTTCATTATGAAGCCCATGTATGACAGACAGCAACATACTGGTGCTGGGAATGGAAAGGCAGATATTAAAACCTATGTAATGTAATCTTCCCCTTAAAGCAGACATAAAAACCTGAGTGATAAAAAAGCAAGAGTTTCTGGCATCGTGTATGCAGCAACACTTCTGTGCCTTCCCCACCTTTTCCTCCCAGACTCCCTCAGCCAGATTACTCTGCAGCCCTAGCAACCCATTTATACCCAGCTGGCTGTCCACCATCATTATCTGTACTACACTCTGCCCTCATGGATGACCTTAAACTGCAATCCTGGAAAATACCTTGCTCACCAACCCAAAGTGTCACTTGCTATAATTAGCATTCTGGGAGCTCACAATGCAGCCATTAAGGCATTGAGAAAGGCACATGTCCTGCCTTAGTTCAGTGTATATCAAGTGATCAGTGAGATGACTATTAAAGCAGTGAAGTCTTTATTCAGACGGTCAACTCTCCTGCCTCAACCCACAACCTGTCTCTACAGGTTTCTCCTTAGAGAGATGGATAATGATGCTCTTTCATGTTACCTTCCTCGCTATGAAATGCGGTACTTCCAAATCTCCATTCCTATTCCCAGGACAGCCTGAAATGGGAAAAATATGACTTCAAATAGAACAACAATCTCAAAATCAGGCTGTCACTCAGCAACAACAGTTTTTGCTGAGCACACACAACTTCGCAGCAAGGACACTGCCTGCTGCAACTCTCCCCCTCACTGAGGACATGGTGTAACATGAGAATGTTTCATCTCCATTCCAAAATTTTAATATTTTATCCTATTAAATCTTATCACTATTATCTTGTTCCAATTTGGATGGCCAGCTAATTGATTTAATACACTGAAGAAATATTAAGACCACTAGTGCAAAGCTTTATGTAAAACTACTATATAGCATAAATTAAAGAGCTTGGTGCTAGAGTGATGCTGAGAACCATTTACCACCATCAGATTTCATTCGTGTAAATCTCCCCTCATCAAAAAAAAAAGCCACCAGACTGCTGCCTAATTCCTAATTTCTGCTAAATGTATCAAAATTCATTAGGTTTTTATGTATAGTGCCAAGCAAAATACTCCTTCTAATGAAAACATTTATTTTCAGGATCATTTTGTGTACATAAAATAGTCTATTCCAACAAATAAAGGGTCCCTCTAGTTAAAACTGAGAAACAAAAAATCAACTTAAGAGCAGATGAATGAAATGTATTTTATTTGTGTAAGCTCAACTTTTAACTACTGAACAAATCAAAGCCGTTAAGATCTTGGGAGGCATCTTCTGAGGACTATGACCTCTAAATAGCACAAAATGGATTCAGTGGCCATATTTGTCCTTTCCCATGACAAATGGCTATTATATCTGTCTACAGCTATACAGAAAGGGATGTTTAGCTTCAGATAGCAGACTGTTAAGAGCATTCTGATGTGTGGGGTTTTGGAGTTTTCTTCTGGGAGCTTTGTTTAAAAATGTGCTTCTCTATGGGCTATGGTTCTACAGGTTTGTGGTGACCTGAGTAGTAACTGGAATCCAGAGCCAGGGAAAATCTGATGCAAAACACGCAAAACTGACTGTACAACTAGCATGAATGACACAAGTATCTAATTCCCAAAGCCAAAATATATCCCTTTTAAGTTTTTGAAACATAAAACTAACAATTTTGTTATATGTGAAGGAACGTAATCTCGGACTGGACCACAGTGACAGAAGGTCACTGTGCTACAGATGTATTAATCTAATACTCACTTCTATGCTTAACTTGCTTTTAGTTGTGTTTTGTTTTAGTTTTAGAAGAGCCAGTGGCTATCCAGCTTACTGTCCAAACCGTTACAGTCACTTCAAGGATAGCAACTGCTAATTAAAATGTGGAAAATCCATTACTAGTTTAGCTGACATTTGAAAAAAATTCAGCCTTGTTCGCAACCCCGAGTTCAGTGTACCTGACCAAACAAATAAGCGTATTCGCCAGATCACAGTGATGCAGAAGTGCCTCAGCTCTTTCAGTAACTGTCACTGAGAGGCACAAGTTTTATAAGCTTATTTTGAATGTGCATCTATTTAAAAAGTTAATAAGACACTGAATTTTTAATGCTAGTTTTTAATAATAGCAATAATAATACAGATTATTAACTAGTGGTGTGTAAAACAGCAATGGCAATGGATGCTGGAGTTATTCAGAGCCACTTCACAGGTGACAATTTGGGAAATGCCTGAGAAGACACCCAGGAATTCCTGAGCAGTAATTCTGTTGAAAGAAAACTGGTGTGCACAGAGGCGAAGAATGTGAAACAAAGAGGAGAGGCTTTGCAAAAGTCAGTTACATCTGAAACGAGAGCATGCTTACTAAAATACAACTATTATAGATTTAGTCGGCATCTAGAGTGCTCCATCTGTTCCCACTATGGGGAATATTTTGAAACTATAATAAGTCACTGTTAACGTAGCATTTTCAGAACACTCTTAAATGATTAGTCCTTCCCATAACATGAGGAAACAACACTGGCACACAGCATCTACAGTAACAAACTACATTCCACAATACTGGCAATTTTAACAACAAAAACTATGTCATCAACATGATCTCTACACTCAGTTTATAAGATCAGCTATTATTCTTTGTAACAAATTGAGAAGTAATGCAAGGAGTAACTTCCAAAAGTAATATAACCATAGCAGTTGGTGCGCAATATAACTGCTGATTTAAATCAGCTAGCTGTCACAAATAACTCCACTAAGATGCTTCTAAAATGGGCAGACATGGAAAGGAAGAGAAAAAGCAAAATGGTCAACAACCAGCAGCAGAAATGCCAGAAATGTATTGAGGATCTTCCAGCTTAAGTAAGGGGAAATTAATACCAGGATCTAAGAGCTGTGCCAAGCATTAAATACAGAATCATCCTAATTGCCTCCTTAGAGTTAACCTATCTTATATTCCTAAGCAATTCTATCCAATCAGAAGCTCATTTCTTTTTTTTTTAAAGCTATGTTTGAGAAATTCAATTTCAAGCTGTCAGCACTGATAGCCATTTATTCTGCACCTACAGTGAAGCCTGTGGGAGGGGGAGGTTGGAAAACTAGCTGAACTGAACAGAAGTCTGCCTCTTAAATGCAGTTTTTCTGATTTTCAGGGGAAGAAAAAAAAGAGTTATTACTGTAATTGTTCTGTCTGTTTCTCTTTTTTGATCTTGCCAACTCCTCAACAATAATTTGCACTTCCTTTTTTGTTTACAGGACAAGAAAACTCAAATTAAAAAAACACGCAAACATTTTCCACTGGAATTTTAGTTGGCCACTTTATCTACCTTACCCTCAATAAATTTAACTTAGAAATGACATAAATGAAAGCCAGTATCAATGCAGAATATCCACAGCTACGCATAATGACATTTTATGGCATGTGTCCACTGTGTTTTAGCAAACATACCTAAAGTTATAACACTAAAACCAAATCACAGCATTGCTGTCTGCAGAAGTACTTCAGATTAAAATGCAAAGCATTCCTGATAATCTGTGACACATACTACAACGCAATCAACACTCAAAATATCAAGGACCTGGAAGCTCCATTACATTAAATATTTAGGTCCCCTGCATCCAAAACAGAAGAGGCAAAACAAGAGAGAAAAATAGACAGAGAGACAGGAAGAACTAAACAAACAGAACAACCTTACCTTTCACAAGCTCGGACAGTCCATGCAGCAATTATCCATAATGAGATACTAAAAACCAACAGTACCGTTCCTGGGCATATTGTCATTAGAGTCTTCATAACAAAACGGGTATTGAAGTTTATCTTATTTAATGCTCCAATGCTTCTAGATGAGGCATCAGTGAAAAGTTTGCTATGCAAAAGCATAACTCTGGCAATAAGATATAGTCTTAAGAACATTGGTATAGATAAAATAATATCCACATCAGCTGTTGTTGTGGATGGAGTGTAAGAAAAGGCGAGCCGGGCTGTCCATGTGAATGTATAGTTCCCAGGTATGGGATGTATAGCACACACCAGTATTTCCAAGCAGATAAAGAAAATACGCTCATAAGTCATGGCTATTCTCCAGTCATCTGCTCCATTGTCCACCATGAACAACTGAAATAATAAAATATAAGGTTAACTTTAGTACATCATTAACAAACCTTGTTATAATTCCATTTTAAAATACCATAGTTTTCAGAGCTCCCAATGACCACTAAGAAAATAAAGAGGCCGTTTCAGAAAATTACATTACTACATCACTACGAAGTGAAACATAACTCTGGTTAAGACAAAAAGAATTTTTTCATGCACTATTTTAAAAACTGTACATGAAACTGAATCTCCACATATTATTTACTAAGAGTTCCTCATATTTTCTTTAACTGTCATTTCTGATAAAACAAAACTCTGGAACAATTAATCCTTGTCCCTTCAAAATCAATTACTTACTCTCTAAGTTCATAGAATTGAGACAAATTTAAAAAAATGTTTCCAGAATGGATATCTAAAATAAAAATTGAAAATACTTTCTAAGATGCAATGTTAAGCCCGCCTTAGAGCATTTCCGTGCTTCAGACAGGGTGATATTATATCTTCTGTAGAACTACCCAAGCTTTCTTCAAGCTTTAGGCACCAATAGAGATCAATGTAGGATACAAAACTACATGAGAAACTGCACAAAGATGCAGAAAGATATCTCATGGTGAAAATCTGAAAAGCAAAACCCAGCAAATATCAGAGTAGCACAGGCAGCCAGGCGATGTCTACTAGGAGCTGAAAATTAAATGCACGTGTTGGTTGTTGCACAATCAAGGCCTTCATTTTGCCACCCAAGAACAATGGTACTGAAACACTTCACACTGTTTAGTAAATGTTGTTTCTTTTGATTTACTAAATAAATACTTAATCAAACAGCACTTGTCACTAGTAGAGAGTAGCAGTATGCAAGAAGTTGCAAACAGGCAACTTTTCAAAAAGAAACATAACCCATAATGACAAAGACGACACAATCTCAGTGACAGAAGAAGCACTTCTCATCACTTCAACTATAGTCCAAATCTAAACAAGGCTGTTCAGTAAGGAAAGAGGAAATAATTTTGCAGGATTTTAAAAATTAGATTATTAAAAAATGTGTAGGTAATTCAATAGGTGAGAAGGAAAAGTATGCAAAGAATGCCCTCCTTAATGTAAGAAGAGTATTTTCAGCACACTACATACTATATACACATCCAAACCCCCATTACTCATCTGCACTGCTCTTTGCCCCTCTCCACCTTTCAAGAGTTTAGAAATACAAGCCTGGTCTCTCTGTATATCACAGAATCATAGACTGTTTTGGGTTGGAAGGGACTCCTAGAGGTCATCTAGTCCACCCTCCTCACAGTGATCAGGGACACCATTAACTAGATAAGGTTGCTCAGAGTCCCATCCAACCTGGCCTTGAATGTTTCCAGGGATGGGGCCTTCACCACGTCTCTGGGCAACCACTTCCAGTGTTTCACCACCTTCATTGTAAAGAATTTCTTCCTTATATCTATCTAGTCTAAATCTACCCTGGTTTAGTTTAAAACCATTAACTCTTGTCCTGTCACAGCTGGCCCTCCTAAAAAGATTTTCCCCCTCTTTCCTATAAGTCCCCTTTAGGTACTGAAAGGCCGTAATCAGGTCTCCCCGCAGCCTTCTCTTCTCCAGGCTGAACAAGCCCAACTCTCTCAGCCTGTCCTCACAGGAGAGGTGCTCCACCCCCGGATCATTTTTGAGGCCCTCCTCTGGACCCGCTCCAACACTTCCATGTCCTTCTCGTGCTGAGGGCTCCAGAGCTGGACACAGAACTCCAGGTGAGTTCTCACCAGAGCAGAGTAGAGGGGCAGAATCCCCTCCCTCGACCTGCTGGCCACGCTTCTCTTGATGCAGCCCAGGGTACGGTTGGCCTTCTGGGCTGCCAGCGCACATTGCTGGCTCATGTCCAGCCTTTTGTCCATCAGTACCCCCAAGTCCCTCTTGGCATATGTTTTTAGAGACTGAAAAAACACTCTACATCCTCCTCCCAACGAATTCAGTCTGTCTTTCAGAAAATTCCTCCAGTCATTTGTTTAGGAAAGTGATAACCATAAATTAGTATTATTCTAGCTGAGCTGATACTAAAAGAAACAAAGAAATTAACCATAGTAAGAAAAAAAACAAAAGAAATTTCCGTATTTGTGGACCTGTTTTTCATCCCTTTACGTTCTTTCCCTCCATCTTACTGTATTGGGTGTTGGTGACAAGGTTTTGGTACTGGGGGCGGGGGCTGCAGTGGTTGTATCTGCAAGAAGAGATCTGGGACTGCTCTGCAGTGGACCCACTGCAGGACATAGCTGAGCTCATCAGTGAAGTTGGTGGTGCTCCTGTGAGAGCATATTTAAGGAAGGGCAAAATGCTGCCCAGGAAGTGAGGAGTAGGGGGAAAAAAGTGTGAGAAACAACCCTGGAAATGCTAAAGTGAGAGAAGGGGGAGGAGGTACTCCAGGCACTGGAGCAGAGATTTCCCTGCAGCCCATGGAGCATGGTGAAGGAGATATTTCCCTGAAGCCCATGGAGAGGACCTCACTGGAGCAGATTCTACTTACAAGAACTAATGCCCATGGAGGACCCATGCTGGAGCAGGTTTAGCCTGAAGGGCTGCAGACCATGAAGAGGACCCACACCGGAACAATGGAAAAGCATGAGGAGGAAGGAGTAGCAGAGAGGAACTGTGGTGGACAGACTCCCATTCCCCATATCTTCTGCATGACTCATGGGGGAGAAGATAAAGGAGTTGGGAATGAAGGAGAGGTGTCGAGCCTGGGAAGAGGTGGGCAGGGCAAGGTGGTTTAGCTTTGTCTTTGTTTCTCACCATCCTACTCTACTTTTAACTGGCAATAAATGAAATTAATTTTCCCCAAGCTGAGCTGGTTTGCCAGTGCCAGTAATTGGTAAGGGATCTCCCCATCTTTATCTCAACTCACTAACTTTTTCACCTCATTTTCTCTCATTGTCCTGTTGAGGAGGCAGAGTTAGAGAGCAGTTGGGTCTGGCAGATGGCCAAGGCCAAGCCACCATACTTATGTAGAATTCTTACCTCTACTGCAATACTATTAAAGACAAATAAACTTAAATAGTGTTGAGTTAAGCTAAAGAAACACACTCAGTGAATCTAATGTATGCATCATGAGCAGATACACTTCCTTTTACCTGTCGTCATTCTGCAAACTTTGCATATTTGATATGTGAATTGATACAGGAAGGCCAAGTTAGGTAGGTAGGTAGGTATGCATACATGTATTACCTAAAAAATTCTGGTTTGCACTTAGCCAATGTACTATTTGGTATGAAGGACCAAGCTTTCAAAGTACAGTAAGGCTCAAGTGCATTTTATTGTTCTGATTAGCCTGAAAATGCTGTCAGTCAGCTCACAGAAGTGTTACACCAGTTATGAAGAGGTCCAGGTATTTAGAACCCCCAGAATACAGATGAATAGTAAGCACCTTGACTGAAAAAGAGATAGATAATATCAAACCTTTCAAATGCTGTTGGGTTTCCAAATAAAAGAATAAATTAACAACAGAGTTAAATATTTCAATTCTCAGATACATATCAAATACATGTCAAACTGTCAGTGTTTTAAAATTTCTTTTAAAGTTGCAAAAGCAGCTGAAAAAAGCAATGGTGTTTTGTCCTCCCTTTTCACGTACCATCCTCACAGATTTAAAAAGAATTCTATATGCAGAAAAGAAATTCAAGAAAAATGATACCTGAAGTACTGATTCAACTTTAAAGGTGAGAATAGAAGAATCTTGAGTTAAACTTAGGCATTAAAATTTGATCTTACAATTTTCAGAGATGAAAATGTTATTTAATCATGGAGTTTTTAAAAAACTTTAAGATGTCATTATGGAATACATACCTGATAACATATTCACCTGTCAACAGAAGAAATCCTAACATGCCACACAGAAAGAAGATTCTCAGTAGCGCTCAGTGGATTGGGTTATGTTTGCAGACACAGAAGATTCCTATCAACTTCCCCTGACCTCATTTGTGCCTATTTCTTCTAAGGAAAATAATATTTTAAAGTGAAAATATCTTCATCTGCCTCAGATTTAGGATGTGAAAACATGGAAGGTAGAAAACACCAGAAGCCACAAAGGACCACAGATCCAGTACAAACATTTCTATTTCATAAAAATATTAACATTTCAAAATCATATTTATGAGGAAAATTTCCTTACAATACTGTGTCTCTAAATTCAAACTACGATGGATATCAAACATTCTGGAACAAATATGGTTCTCTACAACAGGCTGTGAATGACAATTAAATTGGGACATGCCAAAATGACACAGAAATCAGTATAGGATTTCATGTACATTTTATATACTTGCAATTATGCAACCTACTAAATGCAAGTTTCACTTTTACTTTGGAAGGCACAGAGGTATTTGTGTTTGCCTGCATGCTTAGCTGGGTACATTTCCTAAGCAGAAAGTGAGGGAAGGTAAATGAATGAAGAAGAGAAAAAACAGCTGAACAGCACAATTTAAAGGGTGTATGTATACAGCCTCTCAGCTGCTTTCAGTCAATCCTGTTACAATAACCCTGCATTAATTTCAAGATACTATTCCCCATTTGAATGAAGAATGATGCTAGCAATAAAAAGAGAACATAATAAAAGAGTGAGCAAACTCTTTCTATAGAATTGAGTCCTGCACTCCACAGAGAAGGCCAAACTCCAGACAAGGTCAAAGATGTTACGCCTGTTCACAGCTTTCAAATTTTTCATAATTACTCAGTGTTGAAATCTAATGCAAGTACTTCATCAGTGCTCTGCAAGGTTCTTCAAATACAGAACTCTCATGTACCTTTACTAAGTCTGCAATCTATAAGCAAAATTTTAAAGTTATTTTCACCTGAAATTATGTATTTCCAGTACATTGTATGTAAAAATAAGATGTGAATCAATCTTTAACTTCAAACTTGATATTTGTAATGCCAGACAGTAAAAACATAGAAATAAATATAATGTCATAGATATTTATATAGGTATGTGTATATTTACATAACACTTTGCTAAATTCAAATAACACCAGATGAGAAAAAGAGAAACACATTCAAAGTAGACAGATTGCACACAATGACAACTTAGATCAGCAACTCCCTGAATGTACTTCAAACCAAAGGAGAGAAGTTAATTTTGTAAATCATTAGTATATCAAAACAGATTCGTAGCATGTTATCAGAGGATGTTGGTGAATGCAAAGAACAAGGAAAGTAGCTATTTTCTAAAAATGCCTTTACAATCCAGGTAAAGGACAAATCTGAAAACTGTATCACTACCCTGCTGTAATACTGTGGGGATATGTTAGCAGAGGAGTAAAAAGAAAGCAATAAACAGTGATAAAGCAGCATCAGCTGTACCCCTGGAAGCATTCATTGCAGAAGGGGAATCAACCGTACACACAAACATATTGTTTGATTTAATTGTTTAACTTAAAGCTCCAAATTTAAAGTGGTTAAATACTGGAGTCACGTAAACCTTATAAAAGAACTGATGGGACTATGACTACGAATAGCAAAATATAGCCTCTGGGGCTGCTGATTTACCAAAATTTTTGACCAGACATTTTTCTATAGTTTGTAGTCCCCAAAATATCATTTATACAACCAAAAAGATCATTGTAATAGTCAGAGAAGAAGATAGAAGATACTGTGTTTGTCTCACTACTCCAAACAGCCAATTTATTGCCCCACAGCACCCCATTAAGTATAAATGATTTAAAACCCTATGGTGGTGGAAGGCAGACATCTCAAGCCTTTAACACAGTTCTCCCTAACTAGGGGGGAACTTCTTCCATCAACAGAAGACACATAATCAAATGGTCTGCAAGCCACCTAAAGGCCTGTCCTTGACCTTGGAGAGCCTGCAGGAGTTCCTGAGGGCTGCTGTACTGCTCATCCTAGATGCAACACCACAGAGCAGAGACATTAGTGGGTTCAAGTTGTACATAAAGTCACAAGGCATCAAACACATTCCGCATGCAAAGGACAAAAGGCAAAGAATATTTTTTTCACACATGAGGGCTTGACTGTCTTATTTCCAGAATTTCTCCCACATCCACAGTTAAAATCAAACTTTCTAGTAGGTCATTAGAAATTGATCCACAAGATCTTGTGCATATAGCTATCTACTGAATGAAACATTCTTAGTTCATTCAAATGGGGAAGCTGGGCTGCTCTATCATTTATACATGTATACATGCATGCATCCCCACCCCCACAATTATAAAAATATCAATTTAAACAGAGGATTGGCAAAGTTTGGTACTTAGCTTCAGCACAAAAAAATACTATTTGCATAATATATTTATTTAAATTTGACATCTCTGTTGAAAATGAGTTTCATAGTTACTGATATTTTGCTATAAACACTGTGTACACCAATGCATGTGAAGAAAACATGTTAATGTCTACTGGTGGCTAAGCAGGCTCAAAATACTTCTCTCAAAGGTTGAGTTTAAACCCTAGCATCTCAGAAAGGGATGTGTAGAAGAGGCTCAGACCATGTATAGTCTTTGTGAACCATATTTTCAGAAGTGCAGCATCAAAAACTTCACATTAAAATACATCTGAATATATATGTCTTAGTTACTCTGACAGGCCACACATAACCACAGCCATTTCAAAAAGCAGACGTGTTAAACGATGTTCTTATCAGGTATGTCTACGTCTTTTTTTAACCTCTGTCCTCCCTCAGATCATTATAAACAACCTACCCCAAATACTCTATGAGATTTTTTACAAAGAAAGGACATTTATAATCACATAAACTAGCACAGGGTTAAATTCTGCCTAAGCACACAAAGTTAAAGTCCACCTACCCATATTTCCCTTCTGTTTTAAATCACATACTAACAGTATTCTTTTTAGCTTTCTCTGTCTAAAGATGCTCAGAGGCATTGCTCAGTATTTTTAAATGGTACTGCCCAGACTTCCAGCTCCATTGCTCATCTCAAACAACTGTGAAATAACTTAACCCCCCCCAATAGCCTACAAGGCCAAAAGACCATTATAGCAAAGTTAATATCCATGGCAGGTATTTTTTCATTTTAACAATATTCTTAATCTAGCAGTTATTTCATCATACAAAAGTTTCAGATCTCACCCTCTCCAGCTGCCTAAAGCACAATGAGAATAAGCTCCTCAAGTTACCATACACAGAAGGCTTCCATCCAGCACCAGCAGTTCCCAAAGCTCTTGTGACTGGGGGTGACAGTCAGAAATGTTCTCCAAGCAAATACAGAAGGAGCATGACTTAATAAATCTCTGAATATTGCTTAAGTGCAAGAAGAACAACACAGAAAGAACAGCTGAGATAGGTCTGCATAAACATGCAAAACAGGAAAATGGGACCAGTTCAGTAAAACAGCATGAATCTTGTTTTATACTATTTATTACTCTGCTATTTAAAAAGCGGGGAAGAAATAATGAAGAAAATAAGAAGAATATGTATGTTACTACATAACAGATGTATTTACTAGAGAATAGACTGGGTGACCCAGAGCTACCCAGGAGGCCAGCTTCATACAATTGACAGAGATAGAGTGAGAAATATACACAGTTCTCAACTACAGCTTTTTCTCCGCAAGAACCTAAGGACTGAGCAAGGTCACTTGGATGTAGCCAGCCCTTAGAAAACACATCAGCACCTAACCTAACCTAACCTAACCTAACCTAACCTAACCTAACCACATCACACCACACACCACACCACACCTCGTTCAGAACTCAGCTTCCATCAGCCACCACTCCACGACATCACCTGCTTTTGCTGGCCTGCTCTTGCTCGCTCTCCCTGCTGAGAGAGTGCAGCAGGACAGGAGCTATGCCAGCTTTATTACATCTGAAAGTGAAAGCTGCTAAGAAATAGTGAATTAATTGCTTAGGTTCCCCTTGCCCTCTGACAAATACAAACAAATAACCACACTGAACAAATTACCTTGCTAATAAAATAACCCCCAAACAACAAAAAAACCACCCTCTTTAAAAACTTCTGGTCTTTTACGTCTGCTATACCTACTACACTGATCTGGGCAGTATGAGGATGGAAACACTGATTTCAAAGTTAGGGATTTAGTTTTGCACTGAAGGAGCAGTTCCAAAAACTTCATATATGAAGAACGCAGCACATCTGCTCACAAAATAACTGTGCTATTTTACAGAATTAATTTTTAGAATGCATTTTTTAAGAAACCTATTGGTCTGTGTTATATTTTTCCCATTTTGAGTACTTCAGAAATAACCTAACCCTGATTCTACAATCTTCTTGCAGAAGCAAAACTCACTAGGGAGAACTATCTACATTTCAATATTTTTATGTAGTTAATTTTAAATTATTATTTTATAACTTTTCATTTAGTTTTGTTTTTCTTCATTCAGTACTAAAAATATTTGTTCTACATATCACTACAAAGAAATGCCATCTTCCAAAACAGCTGCCGTCTGCCACTGTTCCCAGTGCAAGAGAAGCCTCTCTTCAAGGATGATCAGCTTCATTACTCCTAGGAAAACTGGAACCAATTAAAAAAGGATGTATTTTCTGAAGAAATTGGCAATATTTTTGCATGTGAATAGGGGAAACAGAAGTTAAAGAAAGAAACACCGAATCTGAAGCTAGATAAAATGAGCTAACCCAGTCATTCTGCCAAAGGAGTACACCAGTGACTCTAAACTTATGAACTTGGTTTTAAGGAATGACTGGTACCAGCACATCGTATACACAAGAATCTGTCTTCTCAGTTCCTCCTTTAGTGTTTGCTTATGGCACAAATACTTCTGGTATTTGGGAAAGTTTGTGTGTTTGGTTTTAAACTGGGTAAATTTTTATTTAACTGACAATGGGTGAATACACATCAGCACCACAGGAATTAGAAAGTCCATGTAGTGTTTTTACTGTCTCAGAAACACAGTTAATGTTTAAAATAACTCCAAATACAGAAATGCAAAATCTAAGTATTTAAGCATTGTCCTAAAGCATGACCACTTAATTAAAGGAAGCTAAGAACTGGGCAGCAGGAGCAGAGTGGAGTCAGAGGTACTTGTGTATTTAAAAATCCTAATAAACATAGTCATGCATTAATCCTAAGTGCATAGAGGTGTTCCTGCTTCTGTAAGTCACCCTGGCAAGTAAAACTGGGAGGGACCAGCAATAAAGCAACTATTTAGCTAGTACAGTTACTCCTGAAGCCTAAAGCAGGCTTCTGGCTAAACCATATAGCAGATACAGTCTTCAAACTGCTTCAAAGATTAAGATAAAATATCTTTAAGAATGGCAACTTTGAACATCAGGTTAAACTAGACACAAGTTTCTTTACAGGTATTTATCTGTATTTTTTTACAGGTAAAATACTGTTTTACTTAATCACTACTAATTACGACTGCAGCTGCTTCCTCAGAAAAAAAAAAAAAAACAATACCAAAAAAACCTCCACAAAACCCCCAAATCCCAGCACATACTGGCAAACATGTCTTAGCACACACAGTTCTTGTTTCTGCCCTCTTAATTATTTTAATGTTACAGCTTCATCAAATCTAGCCAGCTTACAGCATCTCTCTCAGGTAAAAGATGCTCTGTCCTCAAATCTACTGGTCTTTTTTTAAGTCTACAGACCGAATTTGTGAAACAAGCTTGCCCTGAATGCTGCCAACCCCACAGTCTTCCATGGTTTAAGCATAAAAATTCTATTCAAAATGTTATAAAAAGCTTTATTTTCACAACCATTATGCTCAGCGGGACAGTCCATGGCAGCAAAAATTCTGATGTCCAGCACTTAACACGGGATAACACCAGCCACAACATACACAGAAAAGTCACAGGTGAATTATTAATTTTGGATGAGCTGACATCTCTGATCACAGGATGGATATAAAAAACCTATTTGATCCTTTTTATTTTCCTTCCAAGTGCCAAATGGCAGGGGAAAAGTATGGTCTGCCAGCTTACAGCCACACTGCTAAATTTCTCATCTGGCTCTGCTGCATCCCATTCTGTTGCTGGGAGGTAGACAAATGTCTATTCATATATGGCTGCATGTAAAGATGGAGAACCAAGCATTTTCCTATCTGATAACCAAATCTGGAAAGGAGACTGGCCATGGGTAGTCTTCTATTGGTTGGGGGGTTTTTTTGGTTGTTTGTTTTGGTTTGTTTTTTACACACGAAACTATCTTAAAACTATATGTAAGCTGAACAGGGAATACATCAAGCCCAACATTGGACTATCCTACCTCATATAGATTTAGTTATTCTAAACTACAACAGTGCAGAGATCACAACAGAATGCAAGTAATTGGATTTTACCATGGAGCACAAACCTGAACAAGAAAAAAAGGAGGGTGTGGGCTTAGTGTGAAGCCACCCCTGACATCAATCAGATGAGGATTGTGTTCAGCAGTAGGTACCTTTTCAGCTATACTGGAATTTGGATGGACAAGAATTTTTCCTGTATCAGCCCATTCCTTACGCAAAGGCCAAGAACAACTCCTGGGTAGTATCCTACAAAGGAATCTACAATCAAAGGAGCCCACTACAATCCGGGTGTAGTAGCTGCATGACCAAAACTGAATTTTACAGCTACCACAGAGAGCAGCTCTATGGGCAAAGAAAAGCTGGGTAAAGAGCATCCTTAGCTTATTCATAAATCAATGTCTGTTCAAGAGTTTCCAAGTCTTCTTGAAAAGATATTTTAATAATGACAAAGGTGTTAAGGATCAAATCATTAGCATATAATGAGGATGCTCTAAATTGAAAGGCTCTAAAGATCCCACTAATTCAGGTACTCACAGATTCTTCTCTGAAGTCAAAACACACCTCAAATGTGCATGACTGGTGTACAAAAGGTAACTAATGTTGTATCAGAGATGTAGTGAGAATACTTTCGATGAAAACTTCATTGAACCTAGGTGCTATCAGTGAATGCTGAGTGATCATCATTATTGCTAGTTGTATTTATTATTTGTTTCGGTAAGAAACGATTTATTTTGTGCTGTCTAGCCACATCTGAACTTTCAGTCTTTCTCCAGGTTCCAAGACTGAAAACAGAGTTCTATGCATGTGAATTTTATGGATGCAATGGTACAGACTGAATCAAAGCTACTATGCAACTTTTATTTTTAATTAAAGACATGGCTCACTCCCTGGCTGCAACAGATCTTATTCTTAAAAGCGTAACAACCATCACAAATACCATTCACCACCTAGGATCAATCTTTGTTTTGTTGAGAGACTGAAGATGAAGCATTCCTTCATAATGCATTATTCCAGTGAAAGAACACTACTGTTGGAGGTCAGGGGGAGGGTGGGTGTGAATGCCTGCATACACCTGCAGTAACTCTACAGAAGTTGCAGCACTATGAAAGCTGGAATAAACAGTTGTAATAGGAATAAATGCTTCATAAAGATTCCCAACAGTACCTCATTAGGACACACTGTGGAGCACTGCATTCATTTTACATGGCAGTGTCTGGGACATCCACTAAAGCAGGTTGCTCTTGAAAATTATATGCATAACTGAATGGCAACAATAGTGTCTTATTTACACGACAAACGACTGATCTGAGTGTAAGAGTATAAGATAAGCAAGGCTGAGCTTCAAATGTAGTTACGCAGCCTTCCCCAGACTACCTCCACAGCACTTGAACTCTTGGTCTCAGCGTTCCCTTTTGTAAAAATATCGTTTAAGTAACAGAAAAAAATGTGAGGATTCATCCAAGTAATTCTCTTTGACAATGAAAACTACAATATAAATGCTTGTTATACATGCATTTCCTTCTTTACAGGCTTACACCTACCCATCAAACCACAGAACTGATGTATAACTGTTTACGGAATACACATAGATACACTCTGAAATACTACAAGCAACAATATTTATTGCAACTACAAGTAAGAAAGCTCAGGAAGCTCTTCACCCATAGGTGACAATAAAAATCTACGGATATGAGCCCATATACATTTATTTCAGTCTTCAGTAACTTTGTGATATGTATTCAGTTAGAATTCAATAAAGAATTCTGTTGGTCAATCACATAACATAGCTCTCCACTATTCATCAGGATAGCTCTACAGTATTAATAGGCGTAAATGCTTAGAAGGTGCAACTTTGACAAAGCAGGCTTTTCTTTTAATAAATGTCTCTTTACAAGAAAAAAAACCACAAAACCTAAAACAGAGCAAATTACTCATAAAAAGACTAAGAGTAGCAATTTTTAAATATTAAGGTATTTAAGGCGTACCCTTTAGTTTTATTTTATATGGAATTCACAGGGGTATTTCCATCTGTCATGAAAAGATTTAGTATTTCCTCAAAAGGGATTTAATTCTGAAAGGCCTGTCCTTTTCCACTAAAATGAATGAGATAAGGGTGCACTTTAGAAGATGCACACATCCCTCTTCAGAATTCACCCCTCTTCACTCCTTCATGAGCATCTAACATTCACACACTTTGGGGTTTAAAATGCCAATATAGAAGTATGTTTATTAAGGACTGTTTTCACACAGATGAAGGAGCACAATTGCAGAGACTGTTCAAGAAGGAAAAGCTGAATGAATCTGTATAGTTACAAATGTGTGATTCCCAGCAAGTACATTAAATCAGTATTGTATTAAAGATTTGTGTGTGATATTAACTGAACATTTTTGGCTGCAAAGACCTGGGTTTAAAGTACAAAGTGTTCAGATTTTACCACTCTCTTTACATAGCTTTTTTCTCTTCCTTTCCAAGTGGTAAAACATGTTCTCATGACAATCTCTTCTGATCTTCTGACATCCACAAGAAGAAATTACTTAATATAGCTTTCTTTAAAATAATGGGACAAAGTCAATTCACACAACTTCATTAAAAATATGCAGCGATACATAGGTCTTTCACATATCACATTTTTTGAATGGCAGTTTTTCCATTCACATTTTTCAATGTAGGATAGTTTACGTTATTAAAAAAAAAATGAAAAAAAGTGATATTAAATTCTTTTGTGTGCGTGTGTGTGTATTGTCATGGTGTGCAACTTTTCTCTTTTCCACAGAACAGAGCTGTGGAAACTTCCCCACAAAATTACTTGTTTTCCTGCATACTCTACAGTTTCTTTTCAGTTAATCAAAGAAACTTTGTACAATTACATCCTTGTCTCTTAGGGGTAATTCCCATCTTAAAAGGAGCTTCATAGACTCAGAGCACTAATTCATCCTCTAGTAAGGGAGTGTGACAACAACTTTCATCATCAAAATCAAGGGTGAAAACAGCTGATTGAAGTTACACAGAAGCTTCCACACAGCTTCTTAATTCTCCCAAGTCCTACACAGCATCCATTCCTGTTCTGATCTCTGCTCAAACCAGACCATAAATATGCCTCAAATCAAATTCAAAGCCCAGAATACTACATTTAGTAGACCACACACAAACCAGAACCAGAGTCACAGGAGCGTTAATCTACACTTGCCAGTCTTGGCACACTTGCACTTAAACTCAAGCAAACCAGAGCTGCCTGACAAATACCTGACAGAATTTTCTGACCTTAAGTCCCCACAGCCGAAGGATCTGACAAGAACAATATTTTCACATTAAGATGTGCATGTGCAGAATGCCTCTAATATCATAGACAACAGTATCTCCATTGGTTTCAATTAAGCTACACAATTTATACAAATCCAGCATCTGATCTCTGGTTACAAATGTTCTCCTCCAACAGGGGCAATAACATGCCTTCTCACACTTCATTATGCACTACTGTGTCTTGATAAACTTCTAACAGCCTCATTAAAAAATGCTCAGAACACCGATGCATATGAATAGATAATCCTAAATCTGGCCAGGCCAACCATTCAGTGTCCTGACCATCAGGTACAACCTCCTCTTACATTCTAACGGAGCCCGTTGGAAATAGAGACATCTTCTACACATAACTTCAGTGCAAAAGGCCTCAGATGTTTTTGGATGCTGACCAACGTGAAAGGATTTTCTAGCCTGTCTTCCGTGCCATATGCACTACAGTGCTGCATTTCATAGACACTGGGCACCTCTAACTTTTCCTGAGTCAACAGGATCTGCAGATATAATCTATCAAAAATTTACTGAATGGAACTAAACCTAAGTACATTCACAAAAATACTCTAAAGTGTCAATTTGACAGACATGGTGTCAATTCGACAGACATGGTGTCCTTGGATTCCTACACGATTTTCTGCTGTTTAATACACATACAGAATGTTCTGTTTAATACACATATGGAATGTGTATTAAACTTGATCGGTAGAAGGGTATTTTCAAGTCTGCACATGAAAGTACTCTACCCTGGATCAAAACTGCTACACAATGAGTTTTGCTGTTGCCCAATCCAAGGCCTATTAAAATAAAGAAAAAAAAAAAAAGTCACTAATTCTCAATGGGCTTCAGATCAGATGAAAATTATCACTTAAGAGTTTATTTCTTCATTTTCACCTGTTATTCAACAGACTTGCTCTCTGTGCTCTTAATCTAACTCATTTGTTTCTGCAAGCGGAAGTTTTACAGTCTGTGTGTATAATCCCTGATGTTTCGATACACTTAAGCAAAGGCAAGTTAGACTCAGCATGGAGTCAACAGATTGTCAACAAGACAGCTAATGAGATGCACACATACCACCCCTGTGAAGGCAAAACAATAATATAGATAAAAACAAATAAATAATTTGGCCTGCAGAATACCCATTACTTCTTATGACAAGAAACTGTAAGGGAGTTTGTATTTTTTCCTGAGTACAAAATTTTTACTGCAGAACTTTCCACTGATGCCAATAAGATAATGAAACTCCCATAAACAGTGTTTATTACTATCATGCATTATGGAATTTATTTGCACAACAATAAGGTGAAGATACATATTTACTACCATCCTTTGCTGTTACCTAGTACGGCCTGTTCCATTTCTTCAAGTTTTCAGAAACAGGGAAAAGAATAAAAGATTCCTGATTCTTCAGCAAGATATTTGGGCTCCCAGCTGTGATAACTTTCCATTAAGTTAATGAAGACTGAAAGTGTTTCACTCCAAATCCATCAGTAGCACATTATTTTCCCACCACTTCAGAACCGTCTAGGGACTGAAGGTGCTTTCTCCCTGGAGCCCTGGAAGGCTCTTCTGTGAAAGCAGTGGCTTAACCTTAACCTGGGAGTTTGCAAGACCTTCCACAGGCATTCTACCTAAGTATGAACTAGCAATACATTTTAGAAGTGGTTAGAAATCTCAACTGACATGCAAAAAAAGAAGATTTCTATTCACTTCTACCAAATACCAATAACTTTTCATGTTTCTGCATGAGTGAGAGCCTCTGTATCGGAGAGAAGAAAAAGAGGTTCAGATTCTGTCTAGGAGAGCACAGGTTAGCATTACTCAGGTTACAGGTATTCAGGACAGGCAATAGAAGGGCAATGTTTATTTACAGAATGGATATACTAAGCAGTCCAGCACCAAAGTAAAAGCGTTCCAGTGGATATATTCCTCCAGTGACCACCACATCTCAAGAAATACCAGCCTGTGATGGAACGCCCAACAAAAGGCCTTAAAGACCTCTTACTGGCAACTCAGATAATTTTTATTTTAATCCTTTGCTCTGAGTAATACAGGAAAGTGCCAGCAGAATTTCAGGAGTTCATAGTTTAAAAGCAGTCCTCCAGCAGTGAGAGAGAGAGAGAGAGAGAGAGAGCGCTATTTTTTAATAAAAGTAGAAAAACTGCTGCTTTACCATGTGGACTGGCACCCAAAACTTATTGATCTAACAGCAAATTCTGCTAGAGAAATGTGGAATGGAACCATAAGTTACCTAGGAACTACAATTTTAACCATGTTCCATGCTGCTGCTTTAATTATGTAAAATAGTATTAAGTAACAAACTGTTTATGCATGCAGTGGATAATTTGCATGTCAAAAGTTATTCTGAGAACTGGATCATGCTATCTTCTTAGAAGCTCTTCCGTCTTTTACCTCTTCCAATTCTCAAGTGGAGTAATAGTCAGAGAAATACCTCTTCTAAGCTGGGATAATGATGAATTACATTTTTCCCGTTGATCTTCCAAACACAAGACACTTGCTCTAAAGAAGTGAATCAACAACCACACAAGCTTGGAGAGAGAGGAATGCGTATTTCATGATCTCCCAAGCGTGATGTTTTTAACAGCATTATAGGCAGGACAATGAACTAAAAGGAGATGTGGATTTGGGGTTGCCGCTATCCTCAACTCCAGCATCATTACTGTTGTTCATTTGCTGTTTGTTTTTTTTTCTAGGAGTGGGAGGGATATGAAGGACACTTGCTTATAATGTCTATCCTCTTTTCTGGAAATGATAATGAATTGTTATTTAAATACACCTGGTTTCATTTGACACTTTTTATAGTCTTAACACTAACTCATGTTTATTAAATTTAATAACTCCTGCTTTAAAGTTACACAGAATAACTAACGCAGCACAATCACTGAAAACTTACTTGATGAAAACATTTTAACGCTTCCAGTAGTTCATCAGGCTACGCAGCATCCATACCCTTCTTCCTGTCTAAACACTGCAGCTACGCCCTTCTGGAGACTTTGGTCTGTCAGATGCAGAGCTCTAGGCATGTTCCCAGGAATTAAAAAAACTAAGCTGTTTTGCTAACAGGTTTTGAACGCGGGGCTAAAAACATGCCCAGAGGGATGCATGTGCCGCTGTGGGTGGCGGGGGAGCTCACCTGGTGGCGGGAGCAGGCGGGAACGGGGGGGGAACGGCAGGGAGGGAAAGGACTCCCCCCCGCCCCGAGAGACCAAAGGTGCTCCAGCTCCTCCACCGCACATCAACCACGGTCTAACCGGGAAGAAAAGGCGAAAAAGAAAACTCTCGGCTCTCGGGAAGAATCCCTAAAAATCTTTGCCATAAAGTTCCCTTCCAACTCCTCTAAAATGTTCAGCCAGTCTGGGACAGGCAAGCTCTAGAGTTTGGTTTAACTTGACCGGCTGACTGTTTCCCAAGCAAAACAGATGGCAAGGTCATTTTAATGGAAAGTCTAGAGTCACCTGCTATGCTGCTAGGCACAGCCATAGACTTGCTTGCAGCATGGCCGTTCAGACCTCCTACCAAATAAATCAAGGTCACAGACTAGTGAAAAGAATGAAAAAGCTGATTTCCATTTGCCGGCATCTTAGGTCACTGGGAGTTTCTAAACATTAAGCCTGTGATCAGTAAAAACTACTAAACCGTCGTCTTTTTATTTCCCAACATGTTTTGTCTCGTGCTTTGTAGAAAAATCTACTCACGTTTAGGTTGGTTTGCTTCCACCAGAGTATGAAACATACCACACGGCAAGCAGAATACATTGACCTTCTTCTAGTCTATAGAACAATTTTTATTCCCTCAATGAATTCCTGCTTATTTACGCTATACCCACTGGTAAAGTCTAAGTACGCTTCAGAGAAGAATTAAAAAGAAATGTTCAAACTTGAACAGGACTGACAAATAGCTGGTGCAAACAGTCCTCCAGGACATAACTAACCATCTGTGGGCATGATTCTACAGACGTGATTCATTCTACTGCACATAGCAGGGTATTTGCTTGAATTAAAGGCAAACGTGCCTTTAGAAAACAGTCAGCTTCAAAGATTATTTAAAAACCATTAGATTATCAGGGTTGCGCGGTAGTTTCTTTTGCCTGGAGAAGATTCCTTACATTCCCCAGCCACGTATTTTAAAGGTACTTCTTGTTTTCAGATGTCAGGTGTAACACAAATTCATGACCATAGATGGACATAAATTTTGCTCTGCATGTTCTTCACCTTACTTTTTAAGTCAGGTGTGTGTACAAAACCAGACTGTGCCTAAATTAAAACACTATCAGATATCTAATAGCTAAGGGTCGTACTATGCCCCTTCCTTCTAACAGACTCCTTGAAAAAGAGAACTTACTTTTCATTTTCAAGATGAATGACAGAGCCCCTTGAAGCTGCAGCTTACTCCAGGCCCTGCCACAACTACTGCAGTTTTCGGTGTCTCTTGGACAAAAACATAGGGCACTGCTCTTTCAGAGGCAGATATCCTTAGGTTCTGTACTGTCAGGCATCACTGAAAACCACATTCACATGATTGCGTAACTGCTTCCATGTAGCCACATACAGCAAGAAGTTCTTCAAAGATATCAATTAAAAAAACCCAAAAAACAGAACTACAACTTTTTTTTAAAAAAAAAAACAAACCGTATTTTTTTCTTCTGACCCGTAATACATTCCTAACGGAATGAAAATTTGTAACCTGAAAAAAACCCAACAGAATCTTGGAGTAACTACTTGGTATAAGCTGATGCATACAGGGACCTGCAACTACTTGGTTATCTTGCATAAAATTTTCCATTTAAAGTAATTCAACTGTTTACAGAGATTTTTTTTCTGGCTTTGCTCTTCATGCCTCAAGCACCACTTGTGGGAAGATACACCAGAGAAGGTGGCTTCCACATTGCAGCAGCACCACTTATTTATTTTTATACAGATAAAACCCCTTCATTACTACTCCAGTAGTTTAAAAAGATGCTCTTTCATCAGAACACTTGTTTAATGAGTATAATATCATTAAACAGCTTTCAATATCTTTGATATTAATGCAGAGAAACTGAGTTCTGAGCCAGAAATAGAAGTTTTGCATGTGCAAGGACTGCACAACAGGATCCAATTCAGCAAAGAGTCTTCAGTAACGTAATACTTCTCTAACAGTACCTAAGTAGGAGACTATGGTACCATTTCACATTGAAACTACAGCATTCATTTGCACAGAAGCAGGTTACTATACAATTTTTATTTTTTTTTTTTAACTGATTGGCACCAGGGGAAAAATCTTCTTTGCCCTTGAAAGCTGTCATTTCGGCTTGTAGCTAACTAATCTGAAAAAGCAAAAGCACTGAAGTATCTGTAAGGTATTTTTCCCCCTCAAAACTTTGAAATCTATCTGTTGTATGTTTCAGCCGAGCTGCAGCACCAAATTCTAATTTCTTGGTCCAAAAAATTACAAGTGAAATGAGAACTATGTCCCTCGGACAGAACCTGTGACCGTATCTGTGCGACTCACTCTACAGCTTTGATCACTGCGTTCCTTCTCCCTTTCGCCCTACCTTTCTTGACAGTTTTCCTCTATCATATTCCTAGTGGCTGTACAGCACCGAACAAAGCAAGTGGAACAGAAGTCTTCCCCCTCCTCTTAAACATTCTCCTAGAGTGTGCTCGTATATTGCATTGAAGATTACATACCTTGCACAGTGAAGATGATTAACCTCGCTGCCGAGAGAAAAAGCACAGCATGAAATTTAGTCACTGGGAAGTAAGAGACCATTCCTGTACATCTGCTACAGAAGACGGCAGGTATGTCACCAAGAAAGCGTGTTATAACCCCAGGGCTAAGAGATCCTATAGCACAACCGCAGGCAACAGTCCCTAGCAGGCAGAGCTTCCTGGCACATGTAAGCCCGCCGAGTTTCTCTCCAGGGCTGGGGTCCGTTCAGCAAACTTCGGCAGGCGCCCAGCCACCACTTTGGCTTTCCGAACCAGCGGGAAGTACCCGGTACTTACCGGCACTGCGCCCTCAGCCAAACTGCCTCGCACCCCCCTCCACGCCAGCACCGCTCACAGACCCGCGGGGGGCAAACGTTACCTGGATTTCCCGTGCATGGTACACGATGATGAGCCCGAGCAGGATAATCGTGGAGAGGCTAATAAGGCATTTCAGAGCGAGGGAATACAGCGACTCCTGCAAGAGAAAGACACCGCCGTCCCTCACGGACTCGGGCGCGGGGGCCGCTCCCGCCCCCCCCGCCGCCC
>NW_009259319.1:2841516-2856008 GCF_000687185.1 Egretta garzetta
GGGCCGAGAGGCCGCCGCCGGGACAACCGCGGGGGGCGGCTTGGGGGCCGGAGACCCCGGGAGCTTTACCGTGAAACGGGATCGGTGTCACCGGGAAGCTGCCTTCCCCTCCGGCTCCGGTTTCCTGGCGTGCAGCGCCAGTGCATTCCTTGAGTTCGTCTCGTCGTCTGCTACCATTTTGCCTCTTCCCCTTCCTTTCCCCCCCAAACTCTCACTGAGTAATTCATTCCCGCAGCTCCCGTAGGCAGAGCGGTGTCTGGGCTAGGTAAAGTCTCTTTTCTGCATGTATTTAAGGGAAGATTCTTTCAAGGGAAGAACCATGAAAACGGTAAGTGATTTACCTTGTTACAGCTGTGCCATTCTTGTCGCCTAGGTGAGATTGTAAGAGGGGCTTCTTTTCTTTCTTTTTTCCTCTCCAGTCAGGCAGCACTGTCTTTGTGGCTTGAAAAATCAGCTGCAAAATTTAATAGCGTGGAAGGTTTCCTTACATCTTTAACATCTCTCCAACGTCAAAATTCACTAAGCGCTTATAGGGTAAAAGCCTACCTCCATATGATTTCTGTGCCCCACACAACGTTTCTTTGAAACCCTATACCCCTGAATGGCTTGCATTTTAGAAATTTGAGTGAAGCACCATCAATAGCAAAGGGGTTAAATACACTCTGCTATAAAATTTCAATTACTTAATTCCTAACCAAGGTGTACCTTTTAAAGCAAGCACATATTGCACACACACAATCAAACAACCCTCACTAATGTTGTAAATGTCATGGTTGTACAATACAGGTAGATTACTCGGAGAGTGACCAAAAATTAAAAATCTCTGAGTATGTTTACATAACATAGGCTATTTTGGAAAATACACCCATAAATAGGAGTGTGTGTGATAACGGCATCATAACGCCTTGTGATAATTCACAGTTGGTTTAATAACCAAATTTTGAATAAAAATCCACGGGTATATTCTTGCATGAATGATAAAGCACTTTCCAAACACATCACTTGGTGTTTTTAAATTATACTAAAGTTTATTTGGATGCTCTCAATTGCACTCAGTTCTCCTGAATGCTAAAAACAAACAAAAAGATGCTCTTATTTTTAAGAATGAACAGTTTGTTTGACACAGCTTCAGATCTTCCATTGTTTGCTTGAAAAAACATGGTGCTATAATTCCATCTCACTGGTTCTGTTTTGCCTGTGTTCTCAAACACACACGTGAATTGTACAAATCTTAGAAAATTAAAATCTTAGGGAACCAGGGCTTTTGTCACTCTGTAAATAAAAGTCCTGCACAAATGTACTGTCAGAATGTATGTTTTGTGAACTAGTTAAAGATTTAGATAGGCCCAGGTTTCATCTTTGCTTTTCTGTCCGTGACATGTCTTCAATGTTGGCTTAAAGATACTTTTTTTAAGTGCTCTCCTTAACAGAAGATGAAGTCCTCGGGACCTGGTTTACCATGAAGGCTTTTTAAGAAACTGGTAAATCTACATGTTTTATTTATAAGTCACCAAGGCTCTGTCCTGTAATTTCATCTAGTCTGGTCACACAAGGTTTTATTAGAATTGTGAAGCAGATTAAAGTCTTGGTAGACTAAGATATATGATAGCTGTGTTCTATATGGGGAAATGAGTGCATTTATTTTTCTAATTTGTATATCAAAGTTACAAGTCGCAATTTTACTACATCTACTGCTGCTATCCTGTTTATTTGTAAAAATGGGAAGGACAGTATTGTTACTAGCTTTTGGATATTTTATCTACTTGCTTGATTGTTTCATTATGTGAACAAACAAATGAATATTCCCCTGTTTAACACAAGAGGTCATACTAATCACACAGTATTTTACAAAACTAATGAACTAGGGGATTTATTTCAGTTCCATTGTGCAACCTGGAATATCTCATCACAGTTTCAAGGTCTAAAATAAGAATTGTTGAGAGTTTGCATTTTTGTAGCTAAAGAGGAAAACCTTCCTCTCTATGACACTGATTAGTGAGCCAGAATAGAAAGATGCTATTTAATCTAACATATTCCCTTGTGAAATAATTTTAAAGTTTACTTTTAAAAATGAGTGTGTTTATTTTCGGAAATAAAATACATTCTTCAGATGAATTGAATTGTTATATTCTTTTGTATCACAAATAAATTAGCATGAGCTGCTCAGAACTGCTACGTCACACTAAACCAGTAATAGTGAACCCCTATGAAACAAACATTATCTGTATGGGACTGAGGGCTCTGGGGTTTTTTTACCTTTTCATTATATACTGGATGGAACTGCTCTTACTGATTATCACAGGTCCTGCTGCCACTTTACCAAAGAGGCTGTTTTTTCACATGTGTGTGTGTGTACATGCATGTGCGTGCACACCTTTGTATAACGTAGCAGACAGACTACTGTAGGTCCCATCTGATAATGATGATTATTGGAGATGTTTGGAAAACAGATTTTTTTTCTAAGCCTAAATTTTCAAATTTCTAGATTGCAAGAATGAGGTAAATACTGTTAAGCAAAACTGTATTAGTAGCAGGACAGGAAGCTCAACATACATGGGAAAAACCAGATTTCTGAGAGGGAAAAACCCACTATGAAATAGTTGAAGCGAGAGGTAATGGCCGGTCATTTCAGGAGCTCACATAACAACATCCAATGGAGATGCAACAGCTACAGTCTACAATAAAAGATATTAGAAAGCTATTTTGGCTGCTATCCTATTGCCCCTGCTCATGCCAGACTCCTGTTAAAGTCACTGAGAATCCTGTATGTCAAAAATACAGAAAGATAGTGACAAAAAGGAAACAAAAGGAATGGGGAAAAAAAAAGCCTAGGAAATTCCATTTTGAACTCAAAGCATATTCTGCGCAAGACTTAGGAGTTTCTAGAAGGCACTAAAGGAACCAGCCTTGTCCAGTTCAAAAAAAGCAAGTGGGCACATAATGTGTACACAGAAGGATGCCATTCAGTGAAAGCAGTCACAGTAATTAAAAACAGAGGTAACACCGACAGCAGTAGGGTATCATGAGATCGTTCAGGGGTATCCAGGCAGCAATAAAAATGCTTTGTGAGACAACACCAAAATGACTGCAGTACAGCTGCCAAGACGATGGCATGGAAACTAACCACATAAGCCACATGTGTACATTACCCTTTGCATACCATCTGGCAGAGCTTTTCCTCACCAGATGGCTCTGACATTCACCCCAGCAACTTCTGTTGTCAGGTGGGTATATGCCCTAACTGGAATCCCACCCCTGCTGGACCTGTGGTCATTTCAAAGACCTTTCGATAATGTTCCACAGTAGTGGGGGTAGGAGAAGAAATACCAAATAATGACTCCATGCAGACAGTACAGCTGCATATTAGAAGGAAGCATGCTTTACTATTTCTACTTTTGATTTTATACTGTTCTACCAATCTACACTTTCTTCAGCTTCTCCAGCATAGCACCAATGAAAACGCATATTCGCTCCAATTCAAAGCTGGGACATATAGGCCCAAAAAGATAAGGACAGGGGATTGACAGCTCTAAAATGCTAACCAAAATTTTCAGATGTGGGGATGCCTTAAATCATGGGGTGCGGCCTAAGGAATATCTAGAATTGCTGCACAGCTTTCCTCCCATCAAGGGGCCTTCCTCAAGTGGTGGAGTTTTTCAGCTTTTTTTGCTAACACATTTTTTTATTACTATTAAACATGTTGAAAATATTGGATGGGGTCCACAAAATTTCTTCCCTTAATTCACCTTTCCATCCTTTCTGGATATTTTTATAGTACTTGGAGCTCACACAAACCTAATGACTTCTTTTCTTGCCCTTACTTTTTCCTCATTATCGAGGGATACTGCCACCTACAAGGGATTTCTTAGCTAGCTAATTGCATCAGCATTAACTATTTTGCACAACTGTTACAGGTGCTCAGCAGGTGACTATTACATTATGTTTAATCTGACTACCTTTTGTTATTCTCACAGAACTTCAACTTGGTTCAGTTACTGAAATGATAACATCATGCAGTATTTCTATTTCAGACAGTGCAGACTTTGAAGAATTTTGATCCATTGAGTCCAGTGAGATAGTGTTTACATCCCAATATAAGATCATACCTTGCAAAATTGGTAGTGCCCAAACTGAAGATGTTAGCAGCACTTTTCCTCTCCATAAAATATGTCATTTCTGTTTGATACAGCAATTGATTCTAAATAATTAAATTTCATTTGCCCATATTTGAAAAATAAGTATTTTTCCATTGGTACTTTACGATCACGGCTTCCATTTTACCATCAAAACATAGTTACTATGGATTTGCACTGGCATTGTTGTATTTGGAAAATTCATTCTAGGTTACTTAATGACACAATCCCTTACTAGGCTGTGGAGTGTGAGAGACGGACTTGGCTTTTATCAGGTGATAAACGTGTGGTGTGTATGATTGCTTTCAAATCTCAAATGCACTGTAGGTTCTTCCAGTCAGTAGCCATCCCAGTTCAAAACAAGTGTGAAGTGTAAGGTTGCTTCTTTGGTAGTGTTTACTGGGGGCTTTTTTATTTGTTTCTGCAGTCTTGATTCACCGAAGGACTCTACAGCTTCCACAGGACATTCATCCCATGTCACAAAAGTCCATTTGGTCATTGTTGTCATCATCATACCTAAAGCCTTTTGGAATCATTCATAACACACACAAATGTCAATGTATGTTGTGATCCTGTTTGAAGAAATCATATCTCTAACAAGTTTGGAAAATTTATACACTTGTGACACAAATGGAAGAAGGGAGAAGATGAAAGGCAATGCCCAATTTCATGTTACCTGCTACTTTCTACTCAATATACACTTAATTGTATTCATGCGGTTGTTTTTCTAACTTATGAGATGGCTGATTTGAGGAGAGAGTTTGGGACAGAGGAATGGGGCAGTCGCTGAGGGAAGAGCATCTCACTCCTTCCTAGCTAAGTTTGTCTGCAGCACCTTCTTTCCTCCAGTCCCCTCCCTTCGATGTTACCCCTCTTCCTCACCATTCCCTAGTGCAGAGGATACAGGACGCTAACTCTTACGGTCCTTGACAGCACCTCTGGGTCAGGTGGTGGAAGACAGGGAAGAGTTCATCAGCTCAGCTTTTGTCAAAGTAGGGAGCTATTCAGTGCTATTCTGAAGCACAGGCAATCAGTGCTTCAAGCTGTCTCTGGCTTGATAAGCTTAGCAACTGAGCTTTGAAGTGATATTCCAGAAAATGCTGGGAAGTTTTATGAAATTTTCATTCTCTGAAGTATAATTCTTCTCACTTCTCTCATATATCCTTTATATTTCCATACTACTCAACCAAAAATTAACTCTGTTATTGAGGAAAGGACTAGGTAGTTTTAACTATAAAAACTAAGTTTAAGGAGAAAGGGCTTAAGGCTTCTCACATAGCCCATAAAATCTTATCCTATTCAGAAAATATTTCTATACAATTGAATTTACTTACTTCCAGCTGGGTAAAAGCTATCTCTGCAAACCACTGTATCAGATTACTAGCTCTTGTATTAGCAAAGTGACATTTAAAAATACATATAACACTGTAGACTCCTTAAAAAAGGAAAAAAAAATTTCTTCACGCATTCAAAATAGATTCTACATTAGAGTAGCCTGATGCAGAAATTAGAAATACGTGGACAGCATGGTTTCTTCACTCCTGACCAGCATTTTAGATTCTTTATCTTTTTGGAAGGTCAAAACCAAGTTTGAAATGGAGAAGATCTTCTATCTTTAATTATGAAATCTCTGCTGTAACTATTATAAAGAATGTCCTAGAAGTTCTTTCTCAGACTAATTTTCCTATTATTAAAAATGCATCAGTGTTCAAGCTGGTCCGAATAAAACTAGTTATTCTGTCTCACAGAAGTCTGTCCTCTGGAGAAGGTAGGCATGGTAGGAATCCATTTTCCCCTTTGCAATTGTTGCTGCAAACAAACAAGGCACATAGGTAAGAGATTTTCCTGTACCGTCTCAGGAAACAGCAATGCAGGTGTCAGTGTTGAGAGCAACAAGTCATCAAATTGTCACGTACTACTCGGTAATGCAGTTTCTTTTAAGGACAGAATTCCAGTATTCAGCCAGCCATGTTCTCTGAAGGGTGGAGATGCAACATCCACCTGCACCTCCATGCACCTCGTTTCTAGGCTTCTGACACCCACTGCAGAGCTCAAGCACATGGACTGGAGGAGTTGGCAACCCAGTATGCAGAGCTTGAGCTGGTCAGGAGTATGAGCTGAGGATAGGAACACGATGTCAAGACCAACACTTAACTGATGACTCTCCTATTCAGGAGAACACTCTTCTGATGGGATAAGAGCATAAGCATTTGCTTTTAAACACCATCAGCCATTGTGTTCTCCTCTTAAATGTAAGCTAATTTCTTTACCACATAAACACAGTAGGGAAGAAAATGTGATCTTCCTTTCTGCCAGCCTAGATGGGCTCACACGCACACTCCATCTCGGGGAGCATGTCCTAAAAATCAAGCTGAATTGGATTACCAATCCCTCCCCTTACAGTTGTCTAGCCATGACGATACATTGGGTCAGACAGAATGAAAGTACACAAGACACGTGGATCTAGCCAAACAACAATTGCTGTCATCAGAGTAGGAGCTGAAATCTCCCTCTAGGAAATGAAGAGAGTCCCTCTCACAGACCCCTCTCCAAGAGCAGTGCGCAAACACCCACCAAACCCCCTAACAACTACCCTTGTCCCCTTTGGATGAGCCACGGGAGCCAGTTGGCCATCTCTAGACTTTCTCATATTCAGGCTTCTACAGCCGTTTGGGCATAGTAACAGTGTTTGAGTGCTCAGGGGCATACGCACCACTTTGAACCCTAGAGCTTAAAGCTACCTTCAGAATTGGCCTGCAGTCCTGAGGCCCAAATTGCATTTGCTAGAAATTTCTAACAATCTCTGTGTGTTTATTCTGACCTTCAAGAATCGCTTACACTTTACAATACCCCAAACAGTTGTCACTATTAGTCTTGTGTGTGAAAATTCAGTATTTCATCTCTTTTAAGTGTCTAGGAAAAGGAGGATTCACTGCAAGCTATGGTCATTATGTTCATTCGTCATTCAGTTAACATTCAGTTGTCAGTCTGGATAAGTTTTTGTCCTGCTGCCCTTCCCATGCAAATGCTACGTAACTAACAGGACTGTCACTCCAAGAGGTGAAGCTGCTACGTGACTGCTAGTTTAAAGCAATTTTAAGTGTCTGCATATGCTCTTTACTAACTCTGGAGAGCCATTTCAGCTTTGGCAATTTCTGTTTCAACTTCATCAAGCTTTTTTATGATTTATGCTTCATGAGCATTTTTTCCATAACAGAAAAAGGAAAAAATACTTCATATTTGATGTAAAGTAGCCATAATTTTATTTATAACATGGGAAGTGTGGCATTGTTTAAAAAAAAAAAAAGCCACATTATAAAAGGTTTGGCTATGTTTGTTCACAAAAGCTGGCTAGACTATTTTTACTCTGATCTATGATAAATTTATTCTTTAAACTCCTGAAGAAAACTTACCAAATCAATACTCAATGGTAGCTAAAAGGAAATACCACAACTGTCTCTCTCAAATTTTCCTCTCTTCTAGACCCAGTGGCTAGTTTTACAGAAGTTAGTAGTTTGTTTCTACTTTATTTTTTTGACAGCCATGAATGTCAACAGGATACCTAATTTACTATTAAGTGGCATGACTTTGCAGAAAGTACATTCTAGGTTGTACTTGCCTATTAGATTAGTCAGTGCTACCATGCCAAAAAAAAAAAAAAAAAAAAAAAAAAAAAAGCAGTATCAACAAAAGTAGATAAGATTGCAGAACTATGTGCTGTAGCAATTCCATAATGCTAGAAGTAGTTATGATGAGGAATAAAAATAACATACTGCTAAATCTGTTTGCGGTGCAAGTTAGAATGAATTGTCACCTTTTCACATATCTGGTTGAAACTGCAGTTCCCCCAGAGCAATGTGATTGTTTGGCGCTTTTTTTTTCCCCTTGACAGATACAACATTTTCTACAAAAAAAATGGTGCCTGTTCCCGAGCTGTTACATGACAGACGTAAATCATCTGAAATTGTGTTGGTAAAAATAAATCAGTAAAGCCCTGCTCTGCTTTCTCAAATAATCAGCTTTTATTCAGTGATCCCAGTTCACACCCTTTTCATGCTCCTTTCTGTTCATGAGGGTATTAGAAGTTTCTGCATTTCTGCTTCAGAGTCTGTTACACCTAATGTTAAACAAAAAAGCCACAGAATGCAGTCATGTCTTTGAATTCTGGCAGCTAAGGCTTGCAGGTGAACACCATCATTTCTGCTCCTGCACCAATGAATAGCTATCTATCCAATACCAGAAAAATACCAAAAGGGTGGCACAAGAAAGTCTCTGCTCAGAACACCTTGTGCTGTCCTGTGGGGCTGCATCCCACAGGCAAAGCCAGTAGGGGATTGAACATTTACAATGCCCTGGGTGACTTAGTCTAAGAATAGGACTAATGAATAAGGGAGAGAATAATGTCACCTAGTACCAAATTATGTGTTCATCTATTTTTCCTTTGGTTGCAACAACTAAACCAATTTATTTTTTTTTTATATAGTTACATGATATTGCATGTTGAGAGTTTCTGGTTTTATCAGGGATAAAAAAAAGAACTCCTAAATCTGTTTGATGTGAACCTAAACTTTCCTGATGAAAAAGAAAGTATTCACAGTTTTACCCCTTCCAACTTAGTTCAACTGTTTCAAGTGTATTGCTTTCATTTCCACAGGCAAGTATTTACACAGACCAAATGTGTGTGCCAAAGAATGTTTGTTCATGTCTTTCTACAAAAGTATCTCTTTTGAGAGGTAAATGTATATTTTGTAGACATAGTCTGAATGTTTGCTTTTGAAAAGTGTCCTAGAAGACAGTGACAGATGTAATTGCAGAATCTAGATCAGGATGATACATCTACAGCAAGTGAAATACAGCAAGCATTAATAAAAAGCCAGGAAATTATAGGTGTCATTTCCTAATTAAATATAGGGGCTTACATTTGCAGAAAGGTGTCTGCTGTGTGGTAGGCACAAACTCTGCCAATGTATTTGCATCTACATGTGGACCTGTAACTTCAGGACTGCAGTCAGACTGGGAAGTTAGGTGCTAAAGCACTGGAAATGGATGCATAGTTCCGACACTGGAGGGAAGAGCAGCAATTCTGTCTATTATGTGGCAAAGCATGAAACGGCATGAAAACGTCCCCTAGTATGCTCATGAACAATTTCTTTATAAGCGGCTAAAAGCCATTCAAGTGGATTGGTCTTGCTGATTGGTCTCTGATCTGTAATATAAAAGTAACTCATGGCAGCAGAGCTAGAAATGAAAATAAGACAGCAGTCACTCTGAAGGAATACTGGAACTATAGAGATGAACTATGTGAGGTGGAAAGAATGGTAATTAGGGACAAAAAAAGCTGCAATTCCAAAATAGATGTGACAGCAGATGTTTAAAAAAAAATCTGAGACATGGAATTGAGAAGTGTAATTACAAGAATGAGAGGTGATGTTTTGGCCAGAAATACAATATACATACAAAAGAAATTGCCTAAATTCGATGTTCCACCAGCACTGAATTTCTTGAAGTGTGAGAATGTCAGTAATAAAATGCCAGTGGTAAATTCTGGGAACAGATTTTATCCATGTAGAATACAAATATCATTTTGGCCTAAGTCCTGAACAACAAAAGTTGGCTTGGTAATGTAAGATACAAGCTTTTCCACCAGCAAGAAGATCTTGTCATCTTTAAAAACTTGATCTATGTCCCCAGCAGATGGAGGAGATGGCTGGCACTTCCCTCCTCTTGTGCTCAGCTTTAGAAAGCAGATAAGGCCCACAAGCACCGGGAGTTTGTAATATATGGGGAGAAGGCAGTGCCCACGCTCCAAGTTTAGACAAGTATCCTGTCCCTGATGGGAGGTAATCAGAGACTCAGTAGACACAGAGTGCTAAGGACTTGGCAGTAGATACAGGGATAATCTGCATGCCTTGCTAGTGCTTGTGAGGGCAGGAGAACGGCGATGCATTCGGGTGGCTTTAAATTACTTGGATGGCAGAAATCTGGTGACGAGCGCAGAAAGATCAGCCCATGTGGAGAGAGGGACAACCTGCTGGTAGGAGCCCCTTTCCAGTGCACCTCCCTGTCAGGGAGGGCATGGCTGTCTGATCTCAGCTCTGCCCCATAGTGGTTTTGGCAATGATGGCTGAGATAATAGGTTGGGTCTCTCTTCCAAGGTCTCTTATTTGAATGCTAGATATAAATCTAAATTGAAATCCCAACCACCTTTTAATGTCTCTGAGCTAAAAGCTGACTTACCAGGACAGTAATTTGCAAAGGTTCACAATTTGTGAAGAAAGAATCCCATTATAAATTTTGAATATTCCCATTTAAAAAATTTCATCTACTTGCTGCTAGCTTTCCTGGTAAGGGAGAGAAGACACAGGCCCTGTTCAGGTTTTCTGTAACGTGTATTTTATTTTTAGGCCTTTTTATTTAAAACACATTTTCCAACACATTTTCCTTATACCCTAGTGGAGTGCAGATGTTTGGAAGGTCACTCAAAAAAGCTAAGTGAGGAGGGCATGTTGTGTGTTTTTTTCAGAAGTGTTTTCTATGCCTTGCCAATGGAAATTATGACTTTCTCGGCCTCCTTTAGCACTGAAGTGCACTTCCTGAAAGGAAATGCCCAGTGCAGCGCTTCAGAGAAGAAGGCTACTGCATTACCTTCAAAGTTATTAAGCTATTCTCCTTGTTATTCTTCATCCTGTTACTTATGCATCTTTGGCTCTGACTGCATACTGAAGCTGTTCTGTAGTGATGTGTAATATTCCGACCTTGAGTGATTTTGTAGAAGAAGCTGAAGAAATTTTTAATTTATTGCTACATTAAAGCAGTAGTTTCTTAAGGTTTCAAACTTTATATTATTTGTCAAAGACAAATGTCATATCTATGACATCCAAGCAAAGAACTCATAATTAGTAAAGACCAGCCCACCCCAAAATAATTTATCCTGTGAAGACATGTGCAAAGATTAACCAAGTTTACTTTTCAGGAGACTTACGAATGTTTGGGTTTTTCCAAATATATGTATAACAGAGCAGTGCAGTCAAGGGGACAGATTTCTTTCTCTGTACCTGTGAAGATTATGGCTCAAGAACACAGCAAGTTATGTCAAACTGTTGGAGGCAGTGTGCCAAATATTTTAGAACTTCTTAGCTTATGTATTTTGTCAAACTCATAATTACATCAGGTGCTGAGCAATTCTGAAAATTAAACTGATTACTATGATACTGACAGATTTAGAACTCTTTCTTAATTCTAGTACCAACACTTCTTTTTTGGTACTAGGCAGAGAAAAATGCAAGTATTCCAGGCCTAAAGAAAATAGTGGCACAGTGGCAGTACAAACAAACACAGGTGATTTCCTTGGATGTAAAGACTTTTTCTAAAGTAATATAAATAAGACAGTGTCTTTTGTAAGGTTATGGAAAAAATGGATACCAGATTTGTGCTTAGTGAACCATCTGAGAAGAAAGTATTTGGATAATCAGTAGTTTAGATTTATGATGGCTGTTTTTCATAGTGGCATTCCTTCTCTTGTAGCATTAAAGTAAGAGTATTAAGTAGGTGTATACATCATATTAAAAATAGATTACTGGAATTACGCTAACACAAGGAGGAGGGAAATATATGAAAAGAGGAACTACTGAACTCAGACGTACTGGAAAGTACTTTGTCAGTAACATATGACAGTGAATGCAAAGAAGACATGGTAGGTGAGAAGAACTTTCAAGGAGAAGCCTGAGAAATTTATATCTAAAATTTGAAGAACTATACACGGTATTATTTGGTTTGTCGACCTGCTGTATCACTCCTGCATTTCTGTGTAAAGGGATTGCATAAATATATTTACTACATGAGCATGTATATGTTCTTGATTATATATGAATGAATGAAACAGGGAAGGAGATTCAAAGCAGAAGACTATCTCTACTTCTTACAGAAAGCAAATCCTTAATTTAGGTTTATTATAATTGTCTGGTGCAATATAGCCTCTTAGGAATCTCCAAAAATAGAATTACCTGATAACAGTTTTGTGTAATTCTAGATGTAATTTCTTATGCTAAGCAGTCATCCCTTTACATGGATTTTACTAAAGAGAATCCCTCTCATTTTGGCTAACTGAAGGAAAATGAAAGAATAAGGTCACTGATGAATTTTAAGATGTTAGCAACAATAGGCATTAAACTCTGAATAAATAGTTCATGGTAATGTATAATCATGAATTGATTGCTAGGATTTTTTCCCCCACAAGTCCTGCATATAAGAATAGTATTTATTGGAATACTGTTTCCAGTCCATCATGGGTGTAAACATCTGCTTTTTATAATAAACTAAGTAAAATTATTCTCCTTTGGCAAGGGGAATATCAGCATTTTTGTAACTTCTGTTAAAAAGTCCTTTTGTGCTGTCTTAATTTTCTCTCAATAACTTAATTCCCTGAGTATTTCAAGAGTGAATTTTTTGGGAGTAACTTTTTGGCCGCTAAATTGCTCATTTCCAATCAGCTTTTTCCAGTGATTCTGTTTAGCACTAAGTGCATGGCCAAACTGAGCTGAAGATGTGTCATAATCCTGATACGTGAGAAATAATAAAGGATCAGTGAAGCACAGAAGACTATCCTGGTTGCATCAAAGGAACTGTGGCCAGCAGGTCAAGGGAGGTGAGCTTCCCCCTCTACGCTACTCTCGTGAGACTCCACCTGGAGTATTGTGTCCACCTCTGGGGTGCCCTGCGTAAGAAAGACATGGACCTCCTCAAGCAGGTCCAGAGGAGAACCAGGAAGATGATCAGGGCCCTGAAGCCCCTCCCCTGTGGAAACAGACTGAGAGAGTTGGGATTGTTCAGCCTGGAGAAGAGAAGGCTCTGGGGAGACCTTATTGCAGCCTTCCCGTACTTAAAGGGGGCCTACATGAAAAATGGGGAGGGACTCTTCTTCAGGGAGTGTGGTGGTGGGACAAAGGGTAATGGTTTTAAACTGAGAGAGAGTAGATTTAGATTAGATATTAGGAAGAAAATCTTTACTGTGAGAGTGGTGAAACAACGGAACAGGTTGCCCAGAGAATCTGTGAATGCCCCATCTCTGAAAATCTTCAAGGCCAAGTTGGGAAGGGCTTTGAGCAATCTGGTCTAGTGAAGGATGTCCCTGCCCATGGCAGGGGGGTTGGAACTTCGATGATCTTTAAGGTCTCTTCCAACCCAGAATATTCTGTGATTCTATGATTCTATGATAGGCAAAAGAAGAAATTATTAGAAGAGAATCCATTTTAGGAGCTCGACAATAGCTCATAAACTTATCTTTAAAACTGGTTTTACTTAGTTTTATAAATTAATTTGAAACGGTGTCAGACGAATACATGTTGTGTACCCTAGAACACCCTCTCTCATTTCAAGTTCTGGTTGTTTTGAATAGCTGCTCAGTAGCTTGCATCTTGTAAATTCCTGATTCCAGAATATTTCCTAGTAGACAGATTTTTTAATCATGATTTGCATTAATAATCTCTCACCTGAGTACATCTTTACAATAATTGTGTAAAATTATGAACTCTATTATACTAGAACATTAACAATGTAACTCTAAAGCATTTAACCAGTGAAACTCCTCAGTACTGAATACCCACTCAGCTCCACAGAGTTTAAGCTCTGTTAAGCTCCACTTAACCCCTGTGACAAGAACTACAGGTTGAAAAACTGCACCACATCAGCAATAGAAATAAAAGATGTATTTCTTAGGACTATAAGAGTTGTCGGGTATGTAGCCACGAATATGATCCAGAACCTTTCCTTGCTGATTATGAAAAACTTTACTCAATACACTGGAAAAACTGGTCATTTACCTGTAAAACTGAGAAGATAACAGAGAAGGACTGGTGGGAGAGGTGGTGGTCAGAGGTCGTCTTGGCCTTAGTGATCATGAAATGGTAGTTTTCGATCTTTGGTGAGGTAAGAAAGGGGGTCAGCAACACCGCCACCATGGATTTCCGGAGGGCAGACTTTGACCTGCTCAGAACGCTGGTTGGGAGAGTCCCTTGGGAGATAGTCCTGAAGGGCAAAGGGGTTCAAGAAGGCTGGGCATTTTTGAAGAAAGAAGTCTTAAAGGCACAGAAGCAGGCTGTCCCCATGTGCCGTAAGACAAATCGGCGGGGAAGACGACCGGCCTGGCTGGACAGAGGTCTACTACAGCGACTAAGGAAAAAAAGGAGATCTTACCAGCTCTTGAAGAAGGGGCAGACAACCCAAGAAGAGTACAGAGATCTTGTCAGGTTATGCAGAGAGAAAATTAGAAAGGCAAAAGCCCAGCTGGAATTTAACCTGGCCACTGTTGTAAGGGATAATAAGAAAAGTTCTTATAAATATGTTAACAGCAAAAAGAGAGCC
>NW_009259319.1:2857107-2873111 GCF_000687185.1 Egretta garzetta
GGAACACAAGTCATACGAGGAGCGGCTGAGGGAACTGTGGTTATTTAGTCTGGAGAAGAGGAGGCTGAGGGGAGACCTGATCGCCCTCTACAACTACCTGAAAGGAGGCTGTAGCCAGGTGGGGGTCAGTCCCTTCTCCCTGGTAACAGATGATAGGACGAGGGGAAAGGGTTTGAAGCTGTGCCAGGGCAGGTTTAGGCTAGACATTAGGAAAAACTTCTTCACCGAAAGGGTTGTCAGGCTCTGGAATGGGCTGCCCAGGGAGGTGGTAGAGTCCTCATCGCTGGAGGTATTTAAAAGAAGGATAGATGAGGTGCTTAGGGACATGGTTTAGTGGTGGGATGTCAGGGTTAGGTTAAAGGTTGGACTCGATGATCTCAAAGGTCTTTTCCAACCAAAGTGATTCTATGATTCTATGATTCTATGTGAACCTGATCTAGCCACTAGACAGTGGCCATCTGAGGGACAATGGCACAGCATGAAATAAGATGCCACCATACAGTGCGCAGGGTAGACTCCCAGGTCCAAGCTGTTTCCCAGGGCACAGTATTCGTCTCCACTCCCTGCAAAATGGAGGTGTGGTGGAAAAGGGAGGAAGAGGATGCAGCACTGCCTGTGCCATGTTTCACCTGCTCAGCACAAACCCAAGATGCAGAACTAATAGGGTCAATATCTTCCTCTGCTTGATGAGCTCTAATGTGCATGTCTTAGCTCAATGCTTTAGCCACTAACCTAAAGGGGTTTCTTAAATGGGACTCTTAACAGAATACACTTTAAACACTCATTAGTACAGGGACTGGAATCCAGGCTTCCAAGTCCCAAATGACTTCCTCAGCCATTAGACTGTAGAGCTTTGCAATGGCTATTTAATTGTTCTGTTCAACAGCAAGAGTAATTGAGAAAACCTTACCCTATATTCTGGCAATTAGAGAATTCATCTCAGAGGGATTTGATTTTATCACACAGGAGAGACCTACAGCATGGTGTCTCACATGCTAGAGGACAGTTCTAGCCCCTAAGATTGTTTAATAAGGGAATTTGTGGGACCATGTAGTAGCACCTCTATTTTGGAAGGGGCAGTGAGGGAAGGAGAGGAAGTATAGAGTTGCAAAAATGCCTACTGGAGTTGGCTGTGGGGGTGAGAGAGGGAGAAGAAATACTCCAGATCAGTTTGTTCTGGGCAGACATAGACATGAGCTACAGTCTTTAGCTGATCGTTACATGTAAGATTTTAGTCCTGGGCATGCCCAAAACCAAGTGACTCAAGAATTTAACTATTAGAAGAAAAATCATCTGTATAAATAAGTAGCAGATACGATGGAGGCCTTGAAGCCTTGAGTCTTGATCTGACATCTTTCAACAAGTCCCCCAAAAAGAAGGGATGCAGACAGACAATTTGAATACCTATCCCATATTGATTTCTCAGTAAAAGATGATATGGGGAAAATAAATAAAGGAGGGAGTGTCAGCCAGTATTTACTCATGCATGTGGTCATTCAAGATGAAATAGCTGAATTACTAACTGCAGAATATATAACCTCTTGCTGAAGGCTGCATCAACGCCGGACAGCTGGCAAATGGCCAATATGATGCCAAGGTTCCTGGGAAGATAAGTGACACTACAGGCCAGCAAACCTGATGTCGGGACAGAAAACTGACTAAAAACTATAATAAAAGATAGAAGCAATACACACATGGATCGAGATGATTTTGGGAAAGAATAAAATATTTTTTTTCCCCTTAAGGAGGTGCCTGATCTAAAAATCCAACGGATTTCCATAAAGAAATAAACACAAATGTGTTAACAAGGGAGAACCATTTAATACAGTTGGATTTTCAAAAGACAGTTTCATGGGAAATGCAGTAAATAATCATTACTTCCCTTCCCCCCCCCATATTTTTTCTTAAGCATTAAATTAGACTGTTATATGGCAAACCCACAGCACTAAAATTTACTAAATCATTTTGTTTACTGAGGCAGAATAGCAAGTCACTTCATCAGAACATTCCAAACTTATTAATTCTAACAGTGTTTCTCTTTCTTTCTGCATATATGCTTTAAAATTATATTTGTAATTATTAAAAGGATGCATAGCAGCCCTGATAATCTTACTGCTCTTCCACCAGGGCCCTACTGTAAATAAATAAAATAAAGGAAAACAGCAGCTGACCATGAACAAACTTTGCACTAAAATACAGTGTACCTTTATTTTGCCTGTGAGGGTGTGAGTCATGGCAGGAATACCCCTGCTAGGATGGCTAGGTGAGTAGTCGGTGGACAAAGAGAGAGATTCTTCTAGAAAACCATTCAGGGAACTAAATCTTGAAAAAACTTTTTTGATCTGATTTTAGAGGAAGACTATTTGCATGCCTCAGTTAGCTGGATAACCAAGGCAATTAGATTTTAAAGTGAATAATAAATGGCCTTATACTAAAAGTGACAGTTCATCAAGGATGGTACACAGAAAGGTTTCTCATACCCTTTTGTACTGTGCATTTTTTCTTTCTTTTCTCTGTCACCCTATGTGCGTATAGTAGCAATCGCTTGAGTTTTATATATAATTATATGCAGGCTGATTTAATTTTTAAAAAAAGGGGTGTGTGTGTGTAATTAGAGTCCTTGAGTCACTTTTTGACTGACAGCTGGTCAATACTTGTCATGCAACATTTTTCTTCACCTTGCCAAAAGGAATCTCACACCTAACATTTATTTGTCATAGGCAAAAAAATGAAGTTTCAGAATTTAGGATTTTATTTCTTTTCCACTACACTCTTATCTCCTTCAGTAAACTGGATTTGGGAAGCAGTTTTAGCTGACAATATTGATTTCAATTACACAAAGAGGCAAGATATAGGATTATTGAAAGAGAAAGAGGAAAAGAGGAACAGTGTTGAGAAATGCTGATCTTACTAAAAGAAAAGCACCACTGTACTGGAGATATTCAGTTAATGAAAGATAAGCCAAATCCACTTTTTATATTAATTTCTCCTTTGAATTCTCTCTCTTTCATCTAACAGTAGTAGCATTAGAAATCTACACAAAAATAGTCGTGCTTATATTGTAACCTTGTAAATGTATGAAAAATAAAGGAGAAATGAAGAAATTGAACTTCAGCATTTGCAACTGGACTATTTATATCCAGCCTATAAATACATAGGGCATTGTTTTGTACTCCCTTTGTTTTATTGTACTCCCTCATATGGCTAAGCCAAAGACAAAAAAGGATCTATTTTAGATCTAGTTACAGCTTTTGCAGTAGACAGTATTGCAGAAAAGACAGCTTTCTATTTCAATATTTCTTCCCATAATATTTGTACTTTGCAGATGAGCTACAAAAGCTTTGATTTTAGTTTGGGGGAGAGGAATTGAAAATTACTGAGGCATCAGAGAACTGGATAATCCTTCTAGATCTCTTCTTCATAAATTGAGTTGAGAGCTGGATGACATAGTATGTTTTTTTATCACATAATGTGTATAACAATACCTTATGTTCATTTGCTTAATTCATTGGTCTGCTTCCTGATAAGTGCTTTGCTAAAGAACCTAATTTTTCCATATCATAGAATCATAGAATCATTCAGGTAGGAGAAGACCTTTAAGATCATCAAGTCCAACTGTTAACCTAACCCTTCCATCCCATCACTAAACCATGTATCTTTTAAAGAATTTTTTTAATTTTCAGAAACGGCTTTAAAATTTGTCTGCCATATTTTTTGATAGATATACTCGCCACTTCAAAAAGGCCTGAGCTTCAGAAGATGCTGAGAATCCAGTCTCAAGTATCAGGCCTTGAAAATGGATGAGGTTGAGCACCTAGTGCAGTCATTGCAGACCTGTGAAAGTCTTGGTCTTACTGCTGGTCCCATGTAACTGCAGCTGATGCAAGGAGAGATACCAATCCCTATATAAAATTCCTATCAGAATTGTGTTTGAGCCTACCTTTCAGGCCTCTGTTTTCTGAAGTATGTAAGCCAAATTAAAAAAAAATATTCTGCAGGATCAAATGCCTATGAGAGTAAGTGAAAAGATACTAATTTCCATAGATGCTGGGTCAAACCTCTGTGCAGAGTAATATCATGTACGCTACCCTTTCTGTGTCTGTTACATTTAGCACACTATGTCACCATAGTGACTCTGGTGTCACAGTGCTGAGCATTGCAAACCCCTAACTTTCAGATAGTGGAACCCAGCCTTAAGCACCTAGGCTCCCTGTGCAGGAGAAAGAGGTATTTCCAAGCAGGATCCACAAGAGATAGCTAATAGGTAAACACAAATGTAAAAATGTACTTTATCTGTGACTTGTTCTCAGGTTCATAAGCATCAGAGTTCAGCACCTCTCTCCACTTTGAATTCAGAGCCTGAAACCTTTCCTGAACACACATCAGTATAAAAGAAAGTCAGAAACAGGAACAGCATCTTCCCTCCTCTATCCTCTTCTTGGGATTAGAAACTCATCTCCTACCTTTTGGAAAACCTCTCAGACTAATATTTTATTGTCTGTATCTCACCCCTGCCAAATCTTTGAATAAAGTCTTTGAGGAAGAAAAAGAAGACATGACTGTACAGCCTGTGGGCTCCAACATTCAGTGAGGCAGGGTTTCCTGATGTTTAAGGCTCTGTTATTCGTCCTATACCAGAGTATCACCTCCATCTCTTTTTCCAGCTGTGTTTTGAAGAAAGCAATGTCTGCAGTTATATTTCATTAAAAGTGCAGTCCTCTAGATTTTGCACAATGTGTGCAGTATGAAAGCCTACCAGACCACTACCTCAAAGAGACTGATGGAGTAACACCTAACTTCTGCATCCAAGTGAGATTATATGTTAACTGTTCAGCAAAGGTAAGACCATGCTTATCTAAATGTAGCAAACATTTAGAGGCAGAAGTAGTTGTGATGAGGTGATTGTGGATGAGGTCCTGTGGATTAGCTCTGAACAGACCCCTGAAGAGCTCCCAGAAGAACATTAATCTTTGTGAATGCTTAATTATTTTGCTCGTTTCTTTCAGGGGGACAAGGAGAAGAAAGGGTATAAAAAGCTCTCCCATCTTGTGTATCTATCAACACAGCAGCAAAGGGCAGCTGCAATCTTGAGCTCCCTTGTGTTGCTGTTTCTCGGCATGCCTACATTGCTCCAATGATTCAGAGTCTTCCTACATTTTCCATGTGACTGATCCCTAACAAGAAAGAAAAGACAAAATAGCCATGGTTCATTTGAGGTCTCTTATTTGTGATTCATCAGCAAAAGCTTTAGGGTTTTGTAAAAATATGTTTATTGAACTCAAGTGAGATGGCTAACAGCAACAATGATTCTGTCTCTGCTGGTGTAATATCCCCAGGGTTGAATTTTAAGTAATTATGTGTATTCGACTGTATTCATCCTTCTACCTGCTTTTTTTTTTTTTCCCCTGTGAGAGCTGTAGATCCGTTAATGCAATAGATATAAATTGAATAAGCAAAACTGTGGAGAGCACATTACCTTGAGCTAGGGAGCACAAATTGCTTGTCCAGCCAGCTCAGGTGTATCCCACAGCCTTGTTCCCTGCACTTATGGTCTCAAGGTGAGCGGTAGAAGGACATAAACCCAAGTCTCCCCAGCTTCCTCATCTCCCCTATGAGGAAAGACTGAGGGAGCTAGGCTTGTTCAGCATGAAGAAGAGAAGACTGAGAGGGGATCTCATCAACACATACAAATATCTTAAGGGTGGATGTCATGAGGATGGAGCCAGGCTCTTTGCAGTGGTGCTCAGTGACAGGACAAGGGGCAATGGGCACAAACTGAAACATGAGAGGTTTCAGCTGAATATGAGGAAAAACTTCTTTACTTTGAGGGTGACAGACCACTGGTAAGAGGCTGCCCAGGGGAGTTGTGGAGTCTCCTTCTCTGGAGATATTCAAAGTCCACCTGGATGATGTCCTGTGTAACACGCTCTAGGAGAACCTGCTTTAGCAGGGGGGTTGGACTAGATGATCTCCTGAGGTCCCTTCCAACCCTTGCGACTCTGTGATTCTGTGAAATCTGTCTGATCCCATTAGCATAAGAATGCCTTAAGTCTCCCTGCTCTCCAAGGCTTCTGTCTCAATCCAGCATCCTCTTCCAGTCACTTGTGATTCATGGTCTAGAATTGTCTTTCTGAGGTAGGAACCTCTCTCTCCTTCAGGAAAAAAAAAAAAAAGCCGACAAAAATAGACATAAAATGCAGTTTAGAACATTTTTCTCTGGGACTTTGATTCCGTGGGTCCTTTCTGAGGGTAATTCTCTGGGAGAGCCCAGGCCACTCTGAAACAGGCTGGGCCTGGGGACATGTGGTGTCCTCACACTTTCCTCCTGAAGCTAGGCTACAATTCGTAAAGAAAGCAAAATTTGCTGGACCAGAATGAGTTAAAATTTCATAGGTTTTAATTCTATAAGCAATTACAACAAATGCATTTAGATTTTTCAGTAAATGAAGAATACTAGCTTGAATATACATATTAACGCTTACTGAGATTAGCTATACATATACCATATATTACAGCTGTAGTCTTCCTGTTGATAAAAAACTCCTTACCGTCATTGTCAAACTGATAAAGTATGTTTCCTGATTCCTTTTCTACATAGTTTTTGTGACTTCTGCTGCATAGTTGCAGGAGTGCCACTACCACAAGCAGATATGTGTAACTGTAAATATATGGAAGCCAAAGAAAATGTTTACTTAATAAAGTTTTATAAACAGAAAAAAGCATGTAAAAAGTTGGAGCATCGTCTGAGTAATGTGTTTGAGTGGTTCTTTGCAAGAAACAACATCGATGCAGCTTAATACAGCTGCAGAACAAAAGCTAGAAATGCAGGGATTTACAATACATGGAAGATGTTAGCATAGCAGTTGTTACAGCAGAGACTTGCACGTCAGTGATGCGATTCAGCAAAAGAAATTGTACTAGACATTAAAACAGACACTGATGACGTGGAATTTCTCTTTTGTATATATCTGACTGAGCAAGGGAAATTTTGTGTCTTTCTGTTTATATCTTCTACATTTTCTGGCATGCCCTAGACAAGCTAAAAGGGAAAAATCACACTTATTCAGAACAACAAATGTTGTTCTTCACTTATGCTCTCCTGTACTTCCTTATCCTGTGATTTTTCAACACCCTTCTCTGCATCATGTCTCCTAGAGAAACTCTAGCCCCAGCACACAGCCAGAACAGCAGAGATGTGTGCTGTGTGTGTCTTCAACATGGACCTTCACCTGTTATCCATGCAGAAATTCTTTCTTTCCAGCCATGTTCTCCCCTCAGTTCATGAAAACTGAAGTGTTTTTACATGATGTTGTAAGTGTATTGTCATTTCCAGTTTCCCTTTAGCTGCGTTACCATAGCCAGGCATCTGTCTTAATGTTGGCGTGTTCCTATCCTGCCTTCCAGTAACACGGTGAGCCTGTAAGCCATGAAAGCAGTGCAATTAACGTTGCTCATATCTCAAGACTTGGGTGACTTGTCCCTAGTGCAACGTGGTGAGTGTTGGTCTCTTCTCCCAGGTAATGGGTGGTAGGACAAGGGGAAATGGCCTCAAGTTGCGCCGGGGGAGGCTTAGGCTGGACATGAGGAAAAATTTCTTCACTGAAAGGGTTGTCAAGCACTGGAATGGGCTGCCCAGGGAAGTGCTGGAGTCCCCATCCCTGGAGGTGTTTAAAAGACGGGTAGATGAGGTGCTTAGGGACATGGTTTAGTGGTGGGATGGCAGTGCTAACACTGGTTAATGGTGATCCTAAAGGTCTTTTCCAACCTAAACAATTCTATGATTCTATGATTCTCTACAGCCTTAGCACTTCAGAAAGCAAAGAATAGCTACAACAGGATGTGGTTCTCCTCTCCATCTACAGTAAACTCCTTAGCATAACAAAGTTATTGAAGGTCAGGAAGCCACTTTTCAGCTGGAAAATATCCTGTTTCTTTTTTCATCACTATTTGCACATACTTAGATACATCAGCGAGAATGTTCTAGCTGAAATCCTGCCTGTCACACCTATGTGATTAATCACATTATGAGCTAAACCTTGAGAAGGGCTAAACACTTGAAAGCATAATTCATTACATCTTGCTATAATAAGCATTCGTTGTTCTCATTGATTTAAGCTACTGAATTCAGTACCTTTCATGAATAAGGCTTGATTTCTCCCTAAATATTTGCCTCTAAAAATAAAAATCAACTGTAAACAGATTAAACCCAGTATCATCCAAGCTGTAGTCCCCAAGATAGATAAATACTTAAAAATGTGGTTTGTAACTGTGGTCTACCATTTCCCTAACCAATCTGAAGTGATAAAAATGAAACACATTTGCCCCTTTGTTGATTTTTGCATCCTTCTAAACTGAAAAGGAAACTAAAATGTTTTGGAATTAAATTTGATAACGTAGTGAAACGAATAAATATTTCCAGAAAGACAAACACAGGGCTCAATGAGCACCATTCCTGTGCCATTCAACATAATCAGGCTGTGCCCCTTCAGAAGCAGTCAAAAATTCTTCACATAGCAAGCTCCCTTCTGCAAGCAAGTAGCATCATATCAAGCTTGCAGAACATCCCAGAGCTGCCGGGTGCATTTTTTACCATTAAAGACTTAATTTTTAAGAGGCAGTGTTCTGTTTTTTCAGCATTCAATACATCTGTGGCTACTGTATGGGTCGCAGACTTCCATTATTTATTATGCTACCATCATTCACCTTGTCACCTTGTATTCAGCCATATAAAGCATTAAAAGCAGGCACACGTAAACCTAGGGAATTCTTCACATTATCGGTTGGTAAATAAGTGACATAAGTATTAACACAGAATGGAAGTATTAAAATAATTGACAGCCTTATTACATGACAGCATGGTAGACATTGTAGTAGGAAGATTCAAATCATTACACATGCACTGCCCTTTCATGATACTCTGAGAGATTTCTCAAGTAGGTGAACACTAAAACAGTGTCTGATACAACATGTGGGTACTAAGCTTGATTCTTTATCTTAAAATAAATAAATAAATAAAAAGAAACCCCACAACTGTTATACATCAAAGCCAAGCTTGTCATAATACATCATAGTGGAATGAGACAGACAGGACAATCCACTACACACTTGCCCTGTAAGGTCCTGGGGGACAGCCGCATCTTCTGCCACACCACTACAGAAGTGGACTGGGGCTTGCATTTAATATTGGGCCAGACTGAATATTCATGTCTCCACACACACTTAACCTTTCTTCCCCACTCCTTTTAAACAAGATAACCCCAGCTGGCACTAGACTTGAGAGGGATGTGACACCCAAAGCTCATACTGACACTGTTAGGCTTGCGTTATTTTCTAGAATAGATCTGATTGTGTATTCCTTGAGTGGTTTTGCGTTCACAAAACTGTAAGCCAAGGAGACAACCACAACGCTTTTACTCACAAACATTTCTGCATCTTCTATGAAATTACATCACTTAATACAAGTTGAAGAACAGAAAAAGGTTCTCACTTTGCACAAGATTCCTAAAGATTATTCTGTTTCAAGAATTTTGCAGTGGCTGCCAAATATTTTAGAAACCAAATAAAAGCTTGTAACAGGTTCTGTTCATTGTTGAAGTTGTTGTTTCATGCAGGTAATGCAATCATTCCAGAGGTGATAACTCAGAGCAGAGTCTAGCCTTCACATAAGGGCTTCTGCTACCTAAGACCCCTGTAACTCAGTGAACAAAAGGTGCATGGCATTCTCTACTGCCCTTCTAAGAGATGCACTACATTAATCAGAGCAAAAGACTGGAGAACAGACTGTGCCTCTAGCTCAAGTACGGAATGCAGTGGAAATACTTCAGTGAGCAGGAGTTTTGGTCACCTGGATTTAAGCAGTTCTTATTATATTGTGATTTGACTAAGGCCATAGGTGGACAAAGATTCCGGCCAAGGTCTAACCCTTAGTATTTTTCTCAGTACAGTATCTCATGCTGTTCTCGCAAGTTGCATTCCTTGTGGCCAGAGGTTGGACTAGAAGCATAACATCCCAGACCTGGCAACACTAGCAAGAAAGGCATCACCCGCTCTTGGGATGAACTGCCCTGATATCTTCCCAGCAGTCAAATAAGCCAACTGCATAGCGCCAGGGTAGCTGACTGTCTGCGTAACAGTAGTGACAACCCTAATATACTTATTGAAAAAAAAAAATATTAAAAAGATCATGTTATTCCTTTCATGATAAAATAAACACTTTCATTTAGGTGAAACAAGAATTTGACACTGTTGTGGTTTAACTCTGGCTAGCAACTAAGCACCACACAGCACTATGCAAGCTGCTATGAAGAAAATTAACTGTATCCCAGCCAAAACCAGAACAGACATATTTTTGTATTTGGGAAGAGGGGGCGAAAGAAGAAGAAAAAGGGGAAAAGGGCAGAAATATGCAGCTTTTTATTAAAAATCAGGATAAGCTTATCCACAATGAGTCTACTTACTTGCCAGTACTTGTGTTGTTAATCACAAGTATTTGAATGCTCACATCTGTAGCCCCAATGCTTTCAGCACATGTGTTTGCATCTACAGAATAAGGGAAGAGAGCTTACAAATTGTTTCACAAATCAAATCTCAGCCTATTTTAATATTCCAGATAGAATCCAGAATGCCTTTCTCTTGACAAGAATAAAGTTGTTGAGGAAGTTAAGCAAACTTAAGAGACCTTTGGGGCAACAAAGAAACGTTGGAAACAACAAAAAAACCAACTTCTTAAGATCATTCCAGAATATCCACTAAGTCAAAACAAAGCATCTTACTGTTTTGTTTGTTGATTACAACATGAAATAGCATAAAAAAAATCTACAATCTGTATTTACCGAAGCATAAGAATTGTCATTTTCCCCCAAAAGAGAGATATGAATTATGTTTCTTACTGGAAGAAGAAACCAGGGTTGACAAGTACATGGTTAAGAGAATATTCAGCTTTCAGAAATGGCATACCCAGAACGTGAGTTCTGCCCACCTTCTCTGCAATCCATTCTTGCTGTCTAAGCCTCATGGAAATATTAAAATAACTGCCATGTAGTTTTCATATGCACTTGTGAATATGTTTGTGCAATGGGAAACATGGAAATAAGGTGTTAGGCATCACTACTTGTACTATTCTGTTTTAAGTACCAATTATAGAAAAAGTTATTAAAGAAGGGGCAGATTAAAAAAAATGCATTGTTATATAACTCTTACTTGATGAAAAACTGAATTTTGGTAGAGACAAAAGTCCAGCTTCTAAACTGCATGTATGAAGTAGTACTAAGCTCTTCTACTGCCAGGATAGTAATCCCAGTAGGGCTAGATAGGTGCAAACCATGGCTGAGGCTAGACGCAGCCCTGATATCAACAGAAAATTATCATATGCAGGTGAGACAGAAAACAAAAGCTGTTTGTCCACTCTATACTCCTTTCCCAGTATTTCTTTACTCTGAACAGAACAAAAGAGAAACAGCTATTTTCAATGCATCTCGAAGCACATGTCTTAAAAACATGGCTCAAGGCTCTCACTTTCAGCCCATTGTTCATTCTGAAACAGCACACAGCTCTCCAATGAGAGAGGTGGACACAAGCCCAGGCCTGAACTAAGAGTGTGCAAGTGAGTCCTGTAACTCCACTTTAAGCTGTATTGATTTCAAAACTTTGGTGTCAAAGCTCTTGAAATTTGTTGGTGGCTTTGCAACTAGAAAAATGACAGCACAGCAGGAGGGAACTAAGGGAGTCCAGTGCAAACTGACAAGTTACTTATAATGGCAGAGCTTTAAATACACAACTACCAAGAAGATATTAAAGTAGAGACTCCACTAAGATTTTACTGTGGGATCAATCCTTACTTAGAGATGTATTCCTGAATAACTTCTTTCCATTTCCCAAAATATTTTTTCACTAATAACCCAGTATATCTCTTTGTTCCAGCTCTTTCCTGGAGCACATATAATCGAGTTTTATGTGATAAATCTCAGTAGGCTGGATTCATCAGGCTTATATAAAGATAGCAGAGTGCCAAAGAGCAATCTAGCCAGCACTGGCTTTCTATTACAAAAAACAGGGATGAAATAGACCTCAAGATATCTTCCAGTTTGACTAACCTAAAAGCCACAAGTAAGGGAAAATACATTGTTCTCCAAGACAATCTCCTCAAAGGCTAAAAGAAATCTTAGCAAGCTTTGTAGTTAGGCAAAAGACAGTAAATTCAGTATCTCTTACTTCAGGGAAGGTGTTGACTGTCTCTCGTAACCCTTCCATAAGTGTACTGCAGAAAAACAGTCCAGGTGGGAGCTACCATGAAACAAATATAGAATTGATTAGAAAAATCATAGTCAGAGTAGTTTTTAATGGTTCACCATCAAACTGTAAAAATATATCAAACGGGTTTTCACTTTAATGATCCAAATCCTTGAGTAGACAGTACATTTAATAAGTTTGTGTGCATATGAAGTGGAAAAGATTGCACTCATTTTGGCAGATAGAGAGCATTTAAAATGATCTTGACAACTCAAGGAAATAATTTGTGCACAATATTATGTTTCTGTGGGAATAATCAGCTACAGAAGTTCAACTTGAAGAACATCTATGCAGCAGCTTTGCAGGAAAGGAGCTGCGGATGGAATGACTCACAGACCAAAGAGGCTTTACCAACTCATACTTTTGCAATAAGGCATCATCTGAGGTATTAACAGGACTATCGATAGTCAAGACTCACTAAGGAACCTGCATGAGTAAAAGCCTTACTGATGGGAATAGTCTGCTCTAAGTACTGCAGTTTAGAAACTATTTTATTAGTGGAAAGCTTCCACAGGAGATTAACAATAACAGGACACACGTGGCAGGGGTAAGAGGGGGAGGCAGGGGAGGGATCAGAGATGACAGGGATAGTTATTTAGGACTACACTGCAATGAGAAAATTAATAAATATTTCCCTATGTCTTCTGGATGTAGGAGGAGAAGCAATATTCCTGACTGCATATAGATTAGTTGTTTTAGACTATGTGGATGGTTAAGGGCAAGAATAACCTAGAAAAAAACTTTTGTTAGGAAAATTTCAGGCAGAGTTCCTGAGGTGGGGAATGAACTAGATAATGTTAAAAGGTCCCTTCTAGACATATTCTCTGTTGTTCTATCTGTGAGAGCTGAGCATCCAGCTTCTGCTCTCAGCTACTTTTAGAAAAGCTAACGACATATTCTTGGCCCAGTGTATACAATGGCTCACCAGCTTAGATCATCTACACAATGGACCTCATCTACACAATGCATGCCATTCTTACCACAGTCAGTACTGATGTCTCTCACTGGCCTCTCCAGCACCATCGCTAAAAGCCTCTGTTTTCTGACCTACCTTGTGTTTGTGTCCCTGACACACTGGGGGAGGGCAGATTCCTTTTCCAAACCCATAACTGTTTGGCTCTTCACTAGGGTTTATTTTAAAAACTTCCAGTAATGCTCAAGCCATGGCTTTTTTTCATCAGCAGCTCTGCGGCTGTGACACAATTTAAAGTTCCATCTACTGGCACACAAAGAAGAATAGTTCTCCTTACTCAACGTTTTGGGACTCTGGTGTTATGCCAATGTCGTACAATGCAAACGTGAGCAACATTGTGTTCACATGCATATTGGAGCACAATGCGCGGTGCAGCACAATGCCATGTGTTAGCTTTTGTCTGCTGATGGCAATAACCCCTTGAGCCAAATTCATCAATGTATCAGAACAACAATAGCTTTCTTTTTTTTTTGCTGTTTCTAATTTAGAGTAACAAATGCTTTTTCTTTATTTCAACTATAGTTAGTTCTTGTAATAGAGTTGGACTGATATCCACAGAAAACAAAGCTGTGTGTTCACCCTTTCTTTGTTACTGCTGCAGAAAAACAGCTTTAAGATACAAATACTTTAGATATGGTGTAGATAATCTATTTGATGAAAAAAAAATTTAAATTCTTCTCTCTTCCTGCTATCTCTTTTAAATCAGCACAGAATTATCTCCAATAAAACTTCCTCCCCCTAGGAAATTGCACAACGTTACTGAGAACAAGTTCTGGTCCTAATTTACAAGAACAATCCATACTTTGGCTGAGGGAATGACATGGTCCACTACTGGCAAACTTCTCTCAAATCTCAGGTGCGTCATCCTCTCTGATTTTCATAGCAATACTAGATACAGAAACTTCTCCGGTTACTGCTGAATCTTCAAACTCACTTCTTCAGAAAAGCATTAAAAAAGTAATGAAAATTAAATTCAGACATCCGAAATCAGCTTTCAGTATGGAGATGCCAGGCAAGTCTGGAGTAATCGATATCAGAGGACAGATTATCTCAAAAACCTGACTGGAACACAATTTTACATGCTCATCTCAATTTGTTTTAATTTACCAAAGAGGAATGAAACTTAACAGACCACTGAATCAAGATGATGGTGTGATACTAACAGCACAATTGCCCCTTTATATCTCCAGCTCACTAGAAACTGCTGCTCCCCAAAAAGGAGAACCTGGTTGCAGCAATCTTGCTAGATACCTTCTCCATCCAGACTGCGGCAAACCTTATACATCAAAAGCATACACAACTAAGAATGAATAAAAATGTAGGAATAGTTTGCTTATCACATGACATGCCAAAATCTGTCTCAGTTTGTCCGTGCATGGGTCTAGTTTGTTCTCACTGCAGATTTTCAAAGATGTGTTTTCTCCAGAGGCACATCCCTCTCCAGGAGCCCTCTAAGGCCACTGCATTCTTCTGAAGCAAGGCAAAGCCCACAGGTGAAGCAAGTGAGAAGCAGAGAGAAAAATATTTCTCTTTGTGTCGTGGTTTAACCCGGCTGGCAACTCAGCACCACGCAGCCGCTCGCTCACTCCCCCCCCCCCCCCCCCCGGGGGAGTCTGTCCCAGCCATGCTGGTGGACGGGGCTCAGCTGGTGGCACAAGCAGCAACCACTGCTGATAAAGTGTTCACTGCCAAAAATCCTTCCCTACGCGTTTGCCAAGGGATGCATGGCCCCCCCCCACGCATGACGTTATATGGTATGGAATAGCTCTTTGGTCAGTTTGGGTTAGCTGTGCTAGCTGTGCTGTACTCCCAGCTTGTTATGCACCTGGGCAAGCAGGAGAAGCTCAAAAAGTCCTTGAGTAGTCTGAGCACTACTTGGCAACAGCTGAAAACATCAGTGTGTTATCAACATTCTTCTGGTACTAAATCCAAAACACAGCACTATGCTAGCTACTATGAAGAAAATTAGCTCTATCCCAGCCGAAACCAGGACACTTTGAGGCCCTCATGGATTGAATTTCTACAAGAGATCAGTTCAGTCTTGCCACATTGCAGAATTTTCCCTGTAGAAGTTCTCCTGACCATAACCATGGAAGGGAAAAGAAAAAGACGTGCTATGCAGTCTCCCTCAGGTAGATTCTTCTGTACAAGCACGGAAGAAAAGACTAAAGCTCCTTGCAATCCGCCAGACATTCTTGACCTGTAAATCCAGTCTGCTAGGGTATTGCCTGGGTGACAGCTGTTTTAGAAATTTCCTAATACAGATTAACACTCTGGGCAACAACTTATTCAGTAATTCAAAACCAAATCCTGAATAGAAATGTGTTCTAGACCTCTTGTGACTCTCCTGCAAGCTGCATAATCTATGAACTTGCTGGCACACAAAAGTGTGTGCTAATTAATAAATTCATTACCACTACATGATACACATCATCAAATTTTTACATTGTTTTTGATCCAACAGTAACTGGCAATATTACCATGCATGGTAACTACTTTAAGTTATCATATTATTATCCTCATATACATGTTTAAAATTTGCATAGCCGCAAAGCATTAATTTTGTTCACAGTTGGGGTTTCTGTACACTGATGTTTCACTTGAGCAGTTTAAAGCGAGAATTGAAATATGTCTGCCAAAACTTCTTCATCTTTTTTCAAACCCCTGACTGACATTTCAGCCACCTTGAAAATACTTCCTCTCTGTAATGAGCAGGAGGCACTCTTGCTTTTGGATCATAATG
>NW_009259319.1:2873414-2875266 GCF_000687185.1 Egretta garzetta
TTTTTACCAAATTATCATTTCAGTCAGTAGAATATTTTAATTAATTATTTGCATGCATCAGTCAGCAACCAAAGTAGAAATTAAAATGCCAATGTATCTTTATATCTCATGAAAGGAATTACATGTAAAAACAATGAGCAGTTTCAGCTTTGCTGCATGAGAGCTAAGTGCTTGATCTTTCACTACTGTTGTGGAAAAAAACTCCACCCCAAAATTAGAAGGAACACCCAAGAAAACTGTGATCATTTTGCCCATGACAGAGAGTATCCGTTGCACTCTTGCCTTGGATCTATATGTTCTTTTAAGAAGACTGAGGCACGCAGAGGTCCCAGGAGGGAGGCCGAAGGAGAGGACTTTGTGCTTCTACTTGGTCCTTCTCAAGACAAACATCTCAGGAGGAGATGTTCCAGCAACAACAGCATTTGGCTGGCAAGAAAGCAGTGGACAGTGAGTCTTAAACAGACCCTTTTCACTGTGGCTGTGTGTTTTCTTTATTTCAAAAGAGTTACATTTCTACCTTTTTCAATGAAAAATGGGATTTTCTGATTTTAAAAAGTCTTTTGGTCTTCCATTGGGAGTTCACTATAAGGAGATCTGAGCAGATCCAACTCAGAGTTTGGACCAGGTTAGCCTCCCATCCAAATGCCTATAAAGCAGGATATCTTCACTGTTGGAAACAGTCAAATGGCACTTCCCCATCACTGTACAATTCAATATAAAACATGAACACCATAGAGTGTCATGGTCACCAGGTGATCTAAGCATGGTCTGTTGCAGGTACCTGAAACAGGGTCAGGGCATAGTGCAAAATGAAGAGTAACAACAACAAATATATGACATGTAGAAAAAAAAATTGGAGTAGAAATAACATCAAGGGACAGGTTTTTATTTTTAGAGGTTATAGAAAAAGGACTTATTTAGGAACTCTGTATCTGGGATTTTTCCCTTTTACAGTTTTTTAAAACAGGAAACTTCTCTTACTGCATCAAACACAAATAACAATAATTGAATCTTATGAACAAGGATGTACTTATGTATCATACATATTTTTGTTCCAAATATGGCCTGACAAACAATTGCATCTAATTCAAACATGTTTAAAGAATGGAGAAAGAAACATAAGGGGAAAGATAATAACATGACCAAAAAACCCAAACCTAAAATTCCTCTCACTGCCAACAGGACAATGGAAGTGTTAATTTTAGTATCTAGAGTTACATTAAAAGCATGAGATAAATATTTCTGTTTTATTAGAACAAGGCTTGTGAAAATAACCTAGCCATACTTCCACCAAGAAGTGGGAAATCTTATATTGCAGCATTTTGAGACTTAGGTTCAGAAGTTTAGTTTTGAATGAATTAATACCTGTTGCATTTCATATAATCTACATTTTCAACAGAGCTAGCAGGAAATCACCCTATTTTACTGACATTTCCAAATTAATCTCTGTCCCTAATCAGATCACAAAATGTTGATGTTTCACACAGAGGGGAAAGTTCCCACAAAAATTTCAGAGGGAGAATACTCAAAATATGCAAATTATTAAGGACTGCTAACACCTCCCTAGTCCAAGCAAAATAAATTGAAATTTTTTGTTCATTTGCTGTTATTGCATGTAGAGAGAAAATTGAGCTTTTAGACCTCGAAATCATTTACCAATTTATCAAAATCAATATCAGAATGACAGGTTGGAAACAACAACTTCCAGCCTTTGCTCATATACTTCCATCAATAAAAAGGATTGGAACCAGAGACAGATGCCTACTGAAGCAATTGCTGCAGTGGTTTAAGTTGTTATTGCCTGGAGTGAGAATTCAGTCCCTAAGCCAGAGCCAGTGGGATGAACGCTCTT
>NW_009259319.1:2875304-2878508 GCF_000687185.1 Egretta garzetta
CCTTCTCAGAGTAAGGTCAGCAACTTGGTTAGGTTAACATGGTTTTCTTTGTCCTAAAGGTAATGATGAACACTGGAAAGATCCTTTCCATCCATTTGTTTTAAGTTCTGGCAAAGAGAGAGTAGTAAACAATCCTGGGAAAATAGCTTTTTAATCCACTGCATTCTGAATTGAACATTTAAGTGAGGCTTGATAAATTTTTAACTGTTTTAATTCTACCATTTAAATCTTGAAAACACAACCACCTAGAGGAACTTTTAGCAGCATACTGATGAAACATGCTGCAGACTAATCTTTTTTCTCTTCTTCCTTCTCTCACGAACTGTCTCCTGCTTCCCACATTGTTTGGAAGCCATGAACATGCACACAAGGTTGTGGGCTCTTTTATCTTTGGTAACCCATCCAAAGCCGAAATTAACAAGAATGCTGAAAGAAGTTACATTAACAACAAATGTGACTTAATGGACCAAACTTTCCAGAACAAAACTTCCTTCCTTTAGTGAATATGAAAGAGTGGATTTGAGCTAGCCAAAGCTCCAGACTTGAAAATTAATTGAAAAAGTAACAGCACCGGCATGGAGAATGCCCCAGGTATATGGAAAATACACTGTATACAAGGAAACCAAATTTCAAATCTGAATTTGACACCAATGCTAAGATTTATTTATTTATTTTTACTGCTAAGTATCTGATATAATTGAATTGGTCATGAATAAAAATCCTAACAGGACAAGACAAAAAATGGAAAAAAGGGAGTGATATTGCTGGACACACATCCTGCAGTGGTAGAGCGGCTGGCTGTACACAGGCCCTGCAGCTAAGGTATTTTTTGATAACTTTCTAGAGCTGTGACTACCTGCTGAAATGTTTTGGGGCAGGTCTTACAGCTAAATGTCCAGCTGGAAAGAGAGGAACCTGACCGCTGTCTCACTGTCACATCACGACTGTAAACTGTGGGCAAACTAAACTTAAATGGTGCCCATTGAATGCTGAGTTTAACAATGGTGCTGTTGGAAATGGAGATATGCCAGCATTTCATTGCAGACAGGGCATGAAAAAACACAGGATATTCTTAGTGATGAGAGAAATAAATTATATTTTGAATAGCTAGAGGAAAAAAAGCTGGACTGGCTGCACAAATGAAAAAGTAAAGTGAAATCTTCAAAATCAGTTTGTGTTTTATTAGCAGTCAGAATTAGATCAACAGAAGTAAATACACCTATTAAAAATCTCAGAACTGTCTGTATGAAGTTATTTCAGCAATATTGGCAACAAAATCAACTATCTAATCAAAGCAAAAATTCCAAGTTATTCTACCTTAGAACTTCTTTTGAAAGTCCCAAATATCTTATTTGAGAATTATCAAACCTTAGAGGGAAACTGCATTTTAATTTTTCATTAGAGTTTTAATTCCAAGAGGGTCCTAAAGCCCCGACTTCTTTATCTGTGAGAGTAAAGCAATTCAAAAAGTTTTTATATTAATCACTAGTCAATTAAAAATAATGTTAATATATATATCCACTAGCTAGCAAAATTCTGCTGAATTTCATTGGAATTTTCCCTGTAAACAGGAAAGAGTCCAAGCTGATTTGACATCTGGCTTTATCTGATTAGAGACTGGTCCTAGGTTTGTTTAAAGTTGGCTCTAGTTTTGTTTACAGAATTTTGGGGTTTTTTTCATGGACTTGGGAAGCAGTCTGCAAGTAAGAGCCAGAAGTAGTGGGTCTGAAAAAGACCTGAACATCTCCAGCCAGGATAATAATATACAGGAACTGAACATGTGAATTTTAGCAACAAATACACTCAAGCCTGTGGAAAGAGAACCAGTAGGTATTTGTGTGTTTGTTTGGGGTTTTTTTGTTTGTTTTGTATAGGTTGTTTTCATTAACTAGAGCTTTATTTCCAGGATGGCAAAGATGTGGTGAAGCCCAAAGCCTGGCACAGCCTTCCAGGCAGCACATCAGCTACGATGACCACAAAGGTGCCTGAAGGCACCCTGTGGAATGAAACCTTTTTACAAGAGAATTGCAAGACAAGTTGCTGCATTTTTCTTTGTCTTTTAAAAGCCACCAGTCTTAAGTAGCAAAACAGATGAGAGGAAAAGATAGAGTAAAAGTTTACAGGTAGATCCCTTGCGGCCACAATGGGACCTGAAAGAAATGCTAAGAGAGCACAGGGTGTTACTACTTGACAGAGAGGGAAAAGCCGCAGAGTTATGATAAATGCTGATCACACCGTGCATGTTGCTAGCTATGAAGCCCTCCTACTACTCATCATACTAACTTTATATTTTCCTCAGTTCAGAAAAGCTCCGTGTGTCCCAAAGAACTACATACATTTTCACAGGTGTTCCTACATTACCAGCACAGTGGAGCTCCTATCTTGGGCTAAGACAGTTGAGTGCAGCAGCAATACTAAAGCAATAATAGTCATAGAACCCAGATCATGTAGGATGCTAAGCTTAGGGAGTGTCAAACATAGTGTTACTATGGGAACTGATTTCTTGGTTAGTCACACATTCAATGTATTTGTCTCACTCTGCACTTATGTGAATACTGTTTGGTGATTTTGTTCCAGGGCTACCTGAGTTGCATGGGAGGAAGTGTTCAGTTTATTAGAAATTAATCCAGTGCATTAAGTAAAATGGGTTTTTTTTCCATAGTAACACATTAAATTAAACAAGGCTACAGTATTTTCTGATGAAAGTTGGATGCACTTCTAATTCCAACAGCAATTGAGCTTCCATACTGTGACAGCCCCTGCAAGGTTGCAGAAACTATAGTGCCTAGACTGGTGCTTAACTAGCCTACCCATGTGGAAAATTCCCAATAGCTGTTATTTCCTATAGAAAGTACAGAGTTCTTCTCTTCTTACTGACCAAGAACTCTCACAATTTTCTTTCCATAGTAAGATAAATTAAAGTCATGTCACAAATTATGTCAGACAAGAACAATGAAAATTCCTGTAGGTCCAGGATGAAATTTATGTCAGAATACATACATATTCATCTGAAGAAGTTCTAATATTTGTCTGCAACATGGGGAACAAAGGTCCAGGACTCAATGGGAGTTGGTAGAGACTGCACTTGAACCAGGGTTAAATTTAAGAGTTATGAGTTTTGCTTTCTCTTATAGGCTTTCCTCTCACATTATTTACCCTATTGAGTTATGTCACACAACTGGGATAGAAGCGGGGAGGGGTGGG
>NW_009259319.1:2878608-2901964 GCF_000687185.1 Egretta garzetta
GTGATGAGAAGGCTTTGATTTCTCCCCAGCCCAAGTGCACTCTTAAGTACAAAATAATTTTTTTTCTCCAAAGAGGTCAGAGAGTAAATTGTCACACACTTTTGGAGAACCAAAAAATTGCTCACTATGAACCCTGTTTTGTTCTTCTTTTATAACTAACTATGTGAAATATTTGTTGATCCAAGACAAAAGATGAGCCAGGACTCAGGCAACATTTTTTTCATTTTTCCAGTTTACTAAGAGATTGCCTATGTTCAGTATTTTTGCAGAAACCATCCTTTTCCCCTCCACAAATATTTTCTCCTCACTCTCACAGTTAGAATAAATAAATATATATATATAATAAATATATTAAAAATATATATAAAACCCACAAGTTTCAGACTCCCCATATGAAAACCAAGAACAATGCTTATTATGTTTACACTTCACACACATCATAGATTTTAGGCATCCTAGAAGAAAACAATCACTCTGGAAATTTTATTCACCTTTTACTGCTTCCAAATTGTTATAAAACATAATACCTGTAACATCCTCCATACAAATTACCTTTTCTAACTACCCCTGCATGTCTCAAATCATCATCTGAGCTATACTGCAATAAAAGATGCTAGTAAAAGGTGGGAATGTGGCCCTTGTGAGGTATGCATGTGTAACAAAAACATATTTGTTTTAACAGCACGCTCTCTGAAGAGTGATAAATTGTTGCTACAAAAAGTAAGAGTCTTGTGTTTCATTAGGCTACATCAGAAGTGACAAAATACGAGGTTCTTAGCTAATGGCATAACAGCAAATCATCCTCAGACTACACCTGCTATCTACTGGGAAACTGGTAAGCAGATGATCCCTTGGGATCTAATTTGACAGTAAAACCTACTGAACTAATGACAGGAAAGCCCACAAAAGATTACTGAACACCCAAATATTTGCTGATGCACTTGCAAAAGCAGGTGGGCAGAATTTAGACTGGTCCCTTGATGATTATTAACTGCAACATCTAGTATAATTTGGCCTGAAGATTTACATCTTGACAGGGGTTGGAGAATAAAACTTAGCTTCCAGGGCTGAAAACCCTAAATCCTCAGCATTTCTGCATACTCCTGCTTTCCTCTGTTACAATTCTGAATGCGGGATATATCGTAGCTTTCAAGTATTTTGATTATTACAATCCTTCATTTTAAAAAGCCTAGAAAATAAACAAGTGAGGGTTTAGGGTTGTTTTTCCAGATAACTGAAGAAATGCCCCTACAAGAGGGCTTGAGGGGAGGGATGGAGGTAAAGAACAGAATGACTTAAGCTCCGCAGTACCTGAACATGGAGCATCAGGAGGCAACCAGCAGGAAATCATACTTTTACTTTGAGCTCTAATTTCTACTGTTTGTAACTTAGAATCGTATGTGACAAAAGCAATCCACTAGTGATCAAAACCAATCTTATTTTAAGAATATAGGAAAAGTACAAGTACCTTGCCCTTAGTGACAATAAGAAATTGGCAGGACTGCAATTTTCTAATGTTCATGGTATAAAAATCCAGGGGTGAGGGGGGGAATTGTATCTGCCCCTATGCTCACAGTTCAGAGAGAACGGATTACATCAAATACATAGAGTATGCAGCAGAATTTGTCATCATCTTGATAATGTTGTGGCAGGTCTCGATAACCACAGTGACAATTTTACTGAAGTATGTGGCATGGAATTAGAGAGTGTTAGTTTGCATCCAAGTTCTAGGCCATTACACATTTGGGAAAGAAGGGAGTACTTCATAGTACCTGCCGTATTATCATACCTCTTGTTATAAAAAATAATCATTTTCTGTTAGCAGAAGGCAGCACACTGGTTCTTCATCCAATCCAAATTCTGCTCCCACTGAAGCTGCCGGAAGAATCAGGGGGCTCGTTATTCTCATGAGGGTAAATTTCCAGTGGTGTGCCTCTCAGTGAACATTATTTCCATTTAACATATGACCACCTGCTTGAAGGTAGCAATTTTTCCATGCATTTTGAGAAAGAAAAGCAAAATCACAAGTCACAGCAGTTATGAGTCATGCTTCTTCAGAAAAGAAAGAAATTGCCATTGGCTCATAGAAAGTTTTCCAACACAGCTGCTTTTCCTGGAACTTTGACAGCAGAGCTGTGCCTCTGAATTGTAAACAGAGCTGCTGCTTTGGCCATCAGAAATTTGGTTCAAAAATATAAACACTTTTGAATAAAATAAGCTTGGACTGTAATACCCTGTGAGTTATTGAAAAAGATGCATATACAATTGGAATCCATTCTTTCCCAAATGCTCAGAAACCACAGCAACAGTAATTATTTTTCCTCAAATGCTTTTAAACTCACTCCAGCCATTGTTCAGTGATTTGTAGGCTCTGCAGAAAAGCAGATGGTGTGCTTTGACCATTGTTTATTTTACCAGCCAATATTATTCCACTGTTGTTTCATTTCCTTTCTCCTGCTTGTTGCATCTGCCCATTTCTTCATGTCATACTTGAGTAATTCTCCTGGGCAAGGGCAATTTCAGTGCTGTGTGTGGACAGTGCCTAACACAGGATGACTCTAATGCAGGTCTCATTTCTCTTGTTCCAGTGAAAATGCTATGACTTCCTCTGAAAGTAGGCTCAAATGAACAGAGAAACTCATCCCAGTTACCTAACTGAAGGCTACCCAAACCTTTGGCTACACAGACTATTTTGATTTTAAGTGACGCACCAGCAGAAAACAAGGGGGCAGTACTAGGTAGTAACAGTGCAGTTCAGTTTCCAACCAATAGAAACTAGTTCATCTTTTCTGTTTTAAACAAGTTTTTCCTAAGCAAATTACTCCTGAAAAACCAAACCATGACTTTCAAAAATGTTCCTGTTATATTATTCAGCTCTCTTTTACTGTTACCTTTCAATACCATTTAAGAATCAGTATACAGACAAAGAGCAGCTGCTTCCTTTTGATTAGTCTTAATTGTGGCGGTGTGTTTCCCACCACCACGCCACCCCACTCCACCCTACCCTGCCCCAACCTCTTCTCCTGACCCTGCTCAAGTGATAAACACCTGGGGCAGTCATGATGGATGTGCCTGCCCTGGATGTGCCAGGGATGCAGGGGAGACAGATAACAAGACAACAGCCAAGGGCTAGTGTGCAATGTGCCCACCTAGGCACGGTGAAGAAACTAAAATCTGTGGTGGGCATGCAAATACAGCTGTGAGTCAATCGTCTTACCCCCATCAACAGCGAGTGGCCCCAGAGCCCTTTGGGCTCTCCCGCATGGCAGTGGGCTGCACGCCAGGATCTCTCCTGAGCAGTGACGCCTCTCGTGGTTGCTCCTCAAGGTTGAGAGATTCCTTGCCAAAACAGATTCTTGGTAAGTGGCTAACAGCGTGCTAAACTTTGAAACGTTAGCTAAGTGATATAAAGCATTGCACATATATAATCTTTTAGGCATAAACTGTTGACCAAGTCTGGGACTAGGATTGGATCCAGCTGCACCAAGACTGCTGTCTGAGGAAGGAGTTTAGAAAGCAAGAGTGTCCTTTCTGAACCTCATGACTTGATGGGAGGGTGTCCTGGACAGCTTTGTCTGACCCTGTCCTCTATGCAGTAAATAATCAAGTGCACTTTGCCATCAAATCTGATAAACTACTGTTGCATTTACCATCTAACTTTGTTAACTCACTCTTTTATATCAATAATCTATATTTTTTTGCCTCCCTTTCACTCTATCCACAACGTTAATGGAATTAATTTACTTAAAAAAACCCAAACAAACAAATAAAAAATGACCACACATCAACTTTGATCAGCATTTGCACTATATTCTGCCACTGGACACCTCACTCTGTAGGTCTTCATTTTCTGCTGTACAGTCTGTGTATGCAACTACATGACACCAACACGATGAATTGCTGTTGTAGGGATCAGCTGTTCCCTTTGTACATTCTAAATAAAGAAAAGGAACACTTCTGAGCAGATATTTGAAATGTAAACTGCGTAAATTGCTGCATCAAATGAGCTGAACGTGTAAGTGGACTTGTCCCATGTCTGCGTAGGTACTCTGTGTGGCGTCACCACTCCTTGAATGAAGTACTTCAGTTCTCTGGCACTGCAGCCTGGATATTGTCCTGTCCACCCCTCTGACCTGGCGGTGTGTTGTTACATGGCCTCTTTACGAGGAACCAAGGAACAAGTTCAAGGAGAAATGTGCATCATGTTGCAAAGTGGCAGCACAGCAGTATGGTGGGTGAGAAATGACAGAAGCAGCTAAAGCAGCATCAGCTGCCCGGGGAGGAACGAAGGAAAGGGTCATTGTTGTAAGCCAGAGCACACGTCTGCATGGGTCTCCCACCCAGTCAAAGCCAAGATCAGATGGTACCTTCTGACACAAGTGCATGAGCACCCACAGTGCCTCTAGAGAGTGGAAATGAAGGGATGTCCAGATGGCAATGCAACCAAGAGAAACCACCGCAAAAGCTACCCAAGCTGTCACCAGCCAACAGATAAACTCTGCTTGCAAACCGTCTCTCTTTCCCCACTCTTGGGGGGATTCAGGTATTTAGATTGCTTTTTGTTCAGAGCCAGCACAACAAAGCCTCACTCCCAGCTGTTCACGGACATGTCTAATGGCAGCAAGAAGACTAACAAAGAACTTCATTGCTAAATAATTCTGCTAGGTGACAGCTAGCGAAGATATGTAGAGTAAGTCACTAATGCTACTTCAAGTGTGAGAGGCTGAAACGACAGTAATCTAAACGGAAGGAATATCAACTGGAGTACAAGCCGTAATACCAATTATTAGATAAAAGAAGGACCTCAGAGACCTGCCCAATGAGTTCGTGTTTGTGCACACATATGCACAGCACTGCTGGCACAAGAGCTATTCCAGAGATACTTTAGAGCAAATGGAACTCCCGCTGCAGGCTGGGCGTTGAAAGGAACGGCTTCAATAGGAGTAAAAAAGTACAGTTCCACCAGAGCATATTGTAACTTAGGAGGTAAAACAACATGGTAGGAGATGTGGGGTGAAATCACTTCCATGGGTAAAAGAAAGGCTACCCACACTGAGCTGCTTGATGAGAGGAGAGGCCACCAGCTTCTTTTCTGGTTGTTTTTGAAGAGACTGATGCAAGAAGCACCTGAAGGGGCTTAAGCAAAGGTGGGACCCAAACTGCTGAACTCTATCCACACAGAGGTTTGGTGTCTGGAGAATGCTAAAAGCCTCAGTGCCTGCAGGTTAAGAGGAAACTGAGCAGAGAGCTTCTGAATATCTAAATTTTGGGCTTAGACACCTCTAAAGAAAGCTAAGCACATAAATCCTTCTTTAAAGATAGCCCTTCTTGTGAAAAAAGGCATCACTATAGGATGTCATGAGGTTCTGTGGAGGTTTTAGGGTTTGTTTTTGGCCTGTGGTACAAAATTTAAGCCAGAGAAAAAGCCACAGAGAAAAGCAAAATGCACTAATGTAAAAAGTGTTAACCGAGACCAAAATCTGCCTCAAAACCAGAGATGTCTGTAAAGACTGGATGTTCTTTGATGCATTATGTAACACATAGCAGCAAAACATTCAGTTGCTTCCAGGACTCAGAACAGTAACAAAAATAAAGTTATTTTTAAAAGAGATGAATTTATGACTTTTAAGAATTATGCTGAATAAATTTTTGTCCATCTGACTTCTTGTATATGAAGGTGCATTACTGAAAGTAGAACTGGGTCACTTCATCTTTTGTTTCAAAATAAATGTCCCTTAACTTTTTTCTTGTGAAGGATATAAGGGTGGGATAAGAGGAAGCTGAAAAATTACCACCAACTCTCTGAAATGCAAATTGCCTAATAAAAGATTATCAGTGATAACAGATATTTCTAGAATGTGATAATACATCACAGAAATGGTTTTCAAAATACTGATGCACACAAGCATCTAAAATACATTGTTACTGCTATGGCATGTCCAAAAAATCTTGTCTTCCCTTACTGCATTTTTCAAGTAAATCTATACATGCTAAGATTGGCAATTTACCTGGTGTATTCATGAAAAATTAATGATTTTGAAAGAACATGTAGGTGGTGCAGGAGGCATGACTTCAGCAGTAAACAGTAAAAAAACTGCCGCTATTGTTCTCTGGACTTTGATTTGTAAAAATCATAGAATGCTTTGTGTTGGAAGGGACCCCTAAGAGGTCATCTAGTCCAACCCCCTCGCAGTGAGCAGGGACACCGCTAACTAGATCAGGTTGCTCACAGCCCTGTCCAACCTGGCCTTGAATGTTTGCAGGGATGAGGCCTCTACTACCTCTCTGGGCAACCTGCTCCAGTGTTTCACCACCATCATTTTAAAAAATTTCTTCCTTATATCTAGTCTAAACCTACTCTGGTTTAGTTTAAAACCATTACCCCTTGTCCTGTCACAGCGGGCCCTACTAAAAAGATTTTCCCCCTCTTTCCTATAGGCCCCCTTTAGGTACTGAAAGGCCACAATCAGGTCTCCCCGCAGCCTTCTCTTCTCCAGGCTGAACAAGCCCAACTCTCTCAGCCTGTCCTCATAGGAGAGGTGCTCCAGCCCTCGGATCATTTTTGTAGCCCTCCTCTGGACCCGCTCCAACACTTCCATGTCCTTGTGCTGATGGCTCCAATTAATGCAATAAATTTCAAGTGGTAAAAGAAGGTTTCTAAAGTATCTATAAATTTTTGGAGGTTCCAGATTATGCTTGGAATTTAAGGTTTCAGATACCTACAAAATAATCACAAACTGCAGAAAAGTGGATTGAGGCGGGGGGGAAAGAGCGAGGAGATGACTTGTAAGAAACTGTTTTCATTTCAGATCACTGTCAGACATTGCGGTCTTATCACTTTTTTTATAAAGTGTTACCAGTGTGACCTGTTTTTGTTATTAAAGTGTCTTCCAACAATAGCAAAAGAAGAAATCCTAGCAACAAAAAGGCAATACAGGTTTCTAGTTTATTGAACATTTTATATGTTTGGAGTTGTATTTATATGCATTCTTCAGTCTTGCGTGCTAGTTGTCTTTGGGATTATGCACTTTTTGATGTTTGCCTAGACTACTTAAATTTGTTCTTCCAATTACACCAATGCACTTCTCTAATTGCGCTGCAGAAAAATCAAATCTGGGTGAGACTGAGCAGCAATGTCAGGGTTCCGCATGGGCCAGAGGGGTGCTGGGAGCAGCAAGGGGTCCCTGGGGGTGCTGCTGGGCAGTACATTGCCACCCAGGACTGTCCCATGGCCTCAGCCAGGGTTCTCAGGTGCCCTGCCATGCCATGTACCCTCTGTGTACCTAGCAAGTCACAAATACCCTCTGTGCCTGACGATGACTCTGACAGAGAGCACAAACTCTTTCGCAGCGATGTCAAGACATGCAACATGTCCCCTTTCTCTCATCCACATCATCCCTCACAGCCTACTCCAGAGCTCTTTTATCTCAGGAATATATACACACCAGAAAGAGGGGATACTTTTAATAACATAAGGAGCAAATGTTAACAGCGTTGCCCTCCTACCATAGCTTCTGTGTTCACAGCCTTTATGCGCATGGAGTGTGGATACCAAGCTGAAGGTTTGCAATACTGGGAGTCAGTAAGCATGAGTTTTGCAGAGGCACTGAAGCTGACACTGGTTTTCACACTTACCACCTGCAGAAGGAGGCAGAGAAGAGCCTCTGTATGATATACCGACTGCAGCTAGTTCATTTTTTCAGCTCTAATGTGAATAACAGCAGAGAGAGAGAGTTTGATTAGGGCACGCTGTAACAGCAATGAAGTGGGAGAGGAGGTCCCAGCAGAGTTGGCTGCATGCCAGGCTCCCAGGTCATGGTCCCTGGCCCTGACACTGCAAGGCCAAGCTCCCTCAGAGCCAGAACCCAGTCTTAGAGGGAGATCTTATATTGTGTGGAGGAGATTAGTTGGTGTGATACGAGGGCTGCAGAGGGAAAGGAAGCAGGGAGAGAGTGAAGCAGCCCTTTCCCTTATAGTAGAGCAGGTTCAGTCCACAGCAGACACATTGTTCTCAGTGGCAGGGAATTGCACAGAAATAGCTTCTCCACCATTTTCTACTGATCTGCTAAAACAATCACTTTAAAACCACCTTATTTCAGAACCCCACAACTTGGAAATTTCTCAGCCAAATCTTCCATGGTCAACAAATGTAAGGGAGACAGTGAACATTTATGCCAGTCGCCTCTTAAAAAATCCTTAACTCCTTACCCAAACTACTTACTGTATTCTGTACTTCCAGTGCTGAACTCCCCAGTTCGAATCTGTAAGAAGCAGCTGAAACAAATTCATTTTCGTCCTGGAGGGAGGGAGCTCTGGTGCACATCGTGTGTGCACCTTGAGGTTACTTTGATTGAAAGGAATGGGTAACCCACTGCTTGGCATGTTAGAGGGTCCCCTTCTGTGCCTCACCCAGAGGAAAGTGCTAGTCATTAGTCACTGATTACAGAAAGTAGTTGATGTACGCAGCCCAGAAATTCCCCAATTCCCCATATATCACCTGCATTAAATATGAAAAGAAACAACCAGAAAAATAAAACAACAACACCTCCCCCCCCCAAAAAACCCCAGACTTTTTCCATAGGTACTATGTATACCTGACACTCATACGTCTATGCAAAGTGCAACAACTACTTAAACATTTAGCTTTTCTAAACCAAATTGTGACTAAATGTCAGTTCTCTATTCGAAAAACAGAATGGTGATTGGCTAGCATCCAAACTGGGATCAGGATCCAGGGTCTGTGAAAGTTTCAGCTGGTGATTTCAGTTTGGATTAATTACAGAAATTATGGATTCAAGCTGCTTCTTATCTAGACAAGTTGGTTGCTTTTGTGTTTAATAAAAGTACCTTTCCAAGTTAGGAAATGGGTGCAGAGAGGGAGTGGGGTGTTTTTTTCAGTACCATTGGAATAATTTTCTACAGAATCCCTCCAACAGTAATAGTGATGGCAAGAAATGTAACTGATTTCAAGAGGCAGTTACTACCTACATTTTATGAAACTGGGACCATCTATAACAGTACAGGACTGGCCTCTAAAATATAGAAAGTAATTTTTCCTTGGTTAAAAATATTACACCCTCTGAAAGGCTAAATATAAAAATGGTACAGAAAGCATTCATTTCTGCAGGCTTTGAATGAGCCGCCAGATGTTTGACTGAATGTCCCTATGTCACTTTTACAGTCATCTAACACTCTCCCTTTGTATTATTAAGGCTGTCTTCCCTGATATTTGAGTTATTTATGCACTGAACCATGAATGTTTACTTAATTAGAAATAAAAGCCTAGAATTTCTATTATTCCTATTAAATGAAGTATAGAGGTTATCTTTTGACAGATACAGTGAATGAACTCCTTTTGGATAAACAAACAGCTTTACCTGAATTTTTTACTTCCTTCTAATATAGTATGGCAGATGCTTTCACAACACTTCTGTTAAAGAAAGTTTTTGCTTGTTTTTATTTTCTGTAAGGTCACCTTGCTTTGTTCCATTCCCTCAGGCACAATGATAGAGTAATTGCAGGTTTTTGTCATCTCTTTGCCACAAGAAAAGTTTTGCCTCACCCTTGATCTCTAGAGGACATCAGTTTAGGAGATTTAGACTGACTATTGATGAGTAACTTCAACTTCCTGTGAAACTGCAGTGGGTGCCACCCAAAACATAGAAGTCCATTCTGAAGGAGGAAAGCCAAAGGAAACCCTGAAGTTATTCCCTTGCTGATTTCTAGCTGAATGCCTAAAAAACATCGCAGAAGCATACAAACAAAGTAAAATTCTGGACTTCCTGATGCAAGTGAGGATTTTGGAAAGTACATTGTGGAAAAGATTTCATATATCATCTTTTAGAAATTCATATTTGAACACCCAGCCAAACTACTGCTCCAAGGTCTGAAATGTCTTTGCTCTTACCAAAATCAAATCCCATCTTTGCAAAATAATTTCCAATGCTAAGTAGTGTCCCCTTTTTTAATGTTGTTTCATTGTTACTTTTTTTCCTCACAGCCAATATTGCTCTTTTACTCTATTTCAGAAATGTATTTTCAGAGAATCATTTATATATCTACAGAAACACTTTACCTATCCTAAGGAGGTTCTGATCACCAGGGATGGTCCCCCTCCCCCTTAAACTCTCATACAATCTAGTTATTTATATTCTGATAATGAAGCCAATAAAAAGAAAGTACACATTAAAACTGAGAAAGATAAATTCAATACAACATCTTTCATTATGACTTTATTGCACTTTCATTAGACCAAGTGTGTGGTCCTGCACCTGGATCCAGGCATTCCCTAGTATCAATACAGACTGGAGGATGGATGAATTGAGAGAAGAGAAGGACTTCGGGATGCTGGTGGATGAAAAATTGGACGTGAGCTGGCAAGGTACACCTGCAGCCCAGAAAGCCAACCAAATCCTGGGCTGCATCAAAAGAAGGGTGGCCAGCAGGTCAAGGGAGGTGATTCTGCCCCTCTACTCTGCTCTGGTGAGACCCCACCTGCAGTACTGCATCCAGGTCTGGGATCCTCAGTGCAGAAAAGACATGGACCTGTTGGAATGGGTCCAGAGGAGGGCTGGAGAAGAGAAGGCTCCAGGGAGACTTCATTGTGACCTTTCAATATAGAAACAGGGCTTAAAGGAAAGAGAGAGAGAGACACTTTTTACCAAGGCCTGTGATGACAGGACAAAGGGCAATGGTTTTAAACTGCAAGAGGGTAGGTTTTGATTAGATATAAGGAAGAAATTTCTAACAAAGAGGATGGTGAGACCCTGGAACAGGTTGCCCAGAGAAGCTGTGGATGCCCCATCCCTTTAAGTGCTCAAGGTCAGGCTGGACTTGACTTTGACCAAATTGATATAGTGAAGGATGTCCCTGCCCATGGCAGGAAGGTTGGACTAGATGATCTTTGACGTTCTCTTCCAACCCTTTCCATGGTTCTGTGATTCTATGACTTCTTAATGATAGATTTAATTCATACAACAGGATATTGTTGTCCTACACAGACCACTCTGCATGAGGAGTCAAAGATGTAAGAGCCAGGTGCATCTCACTCCACATTCATTCACTCTCCAAACCCTATCTCCTCTCCTGGTAATTCCACTCCTGTGTTATCTTGAAAGACCTTCTGTTCCAAGGCTATCTCAAAGGTAATTTTGTCTCTGCAACCCTGTCTTTTTCCTTGTCTTTCATTCCAGTCCTTAGTTCACTGCTTTTTCCTGGTAACCTTGACCACTTGCAATACTTCTCCCCCCTGCTCCATAAATCTCTGTCCCACAAAGTTCTCAACTCACATGTCCAGCTTGGGGCATGAGGAATCCAGTGCAGTTGAACCTATATGAATGTATACACATCTTATACTCTCAAAGCGAAATGCCTTGCTGGGTTTGAAAACCACAGTCAGTCCCATGGAGGCTTATGCCACCTTTAATGGAAAACAACAAGCTTAGAGGAGTTTTTTCACTTTTAATTAACCTAATAAGAAACTCTGAGTTGGGTTTAAAGTTATTTCATTAACCGTTTTGGGCATTACAGACTAGCAGCTATGAACAACCATTTCAACCAGCTGCCCAAGGAGGCTGGTTATTACAGCTAATGAGCATCACCTAAAGGCTTTCAGGTGCCTTGAAATCTGCAGACCTACATGAAGCCGTGAACAGCTTTTTCCTCCTTTTCTGCAAATACTTGAAATAAAATAAGTCTCTGTTAAACCTTCTTACATGCCAGGTAGTTATTTTTCCCTGTTTTCATTTTTTTTTTCATTCTCCCAAAACAGGCTGCACAATAAACAACATAACATAGATATTGGACTGTTAAACTGCAGAAATACTAATTGTGGTACGAAAAAAAGTTCAGGACTTATAAGCCCTTCATTTTTTTGTTCCCATAGCAAATAATGGCATCTTAGTCCACTTCTAAATGACACGTCAGAAAAGAAATGACATCTTCATTCAGCATTTCTATAATAAAGCGATGAATTCTCAGAAGGAAATGCAGCCTTAATAGGCATGCAAATGATCATTATAGAAAACCTGATTTGTTAGGAATTTCTACCTAAAGGCATTTTCAACATCAGTTTTTTTCTATTAGCAAATGTTGACTTTTTAATGAGATCATTGCTGCAGTCTCCAGTGGTGCTATTTCAGTTTGTCTCCAATTATAAACTCAGTAGGTCACAGCACAGCCTGATGGAAAAAAAAAAAAAAGGAAAAAACCCCAAAACAAAAAAAGGAGAACCCCACACACAACCAAGCGTATCAATAGTCCCATTAAATATATCAAGAACAAACGCTGGGCTGAGGGGGCAACCAGCAGACACAGTTTCATAGTTTTATTTTATGCTGAAAGAAATACTAACACGTGCCCAAACTGATTACATTTAAACCTCACATTCCTGAGGGTTTCACTGGCAGAAACACAAGCAGTCCATCTCAAGTCCTCTGGGGGCATCACCTGACTGCCAGTCTTAGGAACATCCCTGTTGATCTTCCACGGTAAGAAGGAATAAGGACATAGACACATTAGCATTGTAGGCCAGGTGGGGAGTGTGCTTTTGAAGAGAATTTCCCAACTGCAGCCACGTGTTGGTTCGTGCCATGGAGCAGGCTCAGACCATAAAAGCTACACTGGGGAGGTGCACGCTCCCAGGGACTTGCCTAATGCACTCCAACCACTAATGGGCATTCAGATCAGAGCACCAGACCAGTGCTTCTTTGAACCACGGCCCCCGCCTCCTCCCTGTCCCCATCCAAAAAATGTCGGAGTGCCAACGTCAGTACCATAGCACTAACCTTGTCAGCTCCTACCAGGTTACACTACTTCTGGACACAGCATAGACACAGCTGAAATGTAACATGACAAGAGACAACTGTAACTCTGATGGTGTAACTACATCACTGAGAGTCTTTTCCTTGACCTTGAGCAATTTTCTATTCCTCTCAAAAGCGCTCAGAACATTTAAAAACTGATTCATGATCAGAGCTTCCTTGCAGAAGTAAAAGTTGTCTTTGCAGCTACCCAGTTAGTAATAGCACTGAAGGATGGAAAGGTCACAGGAGACTAACATTATTGCTAGAGAACTGTTTTGCTGAAATCACAAAGGGGGAGGAAGGCAGGGTGGGAGAAATTGACCGTGAATACATCTAGACTGGAGATCAGAAAAAGGCTTGTGACCCATAAAGGGGTCGCAAGTTGAAAGCATCCCAGAGGTTGCTGTTATCATTATTTCTAGCCTGTTCAAAGATGGACCTTGGTCATATTTTTAAAGTTATTATACAAAATCCCTGGCTGTGAATACAGTAAATTAGACTCTGTGGCCTAGTAAGTCTCCTTCACTCTTATTTTTTCCTAAGCTTCCCAGACAGAGATGTACTATGGACAAGTGTAAGTGTGAATATTAGCAGGGATGAGGACTTGTTCCCACCCAGATCCTGTGTTACCGCTGCCTTCATAGGTGAGGATCAGCACAGTTCCTTCTTGTCAAACACTCCTTTGAACCCTGGAAGAGAAGAAGGACAAGAAAGACTAAGCAAACTGACAGAACACCACTCTCTCTCATGTCACTCTCTCCCTTTCCTCAGAATTACTAAAACAATAGTGGATGCTTATGAAAAGCTTCTCTAGTTTTTACAGAAGATTTGTGACCAAAATAGTGATATTTTAGCAGCATTACAGAAGATTACATGATTATTAATCCTAATATAATAACTTTTAGGTAAAACCACTTCTAGTGAATGTGGCAAGAAACAAAGCAATACTGCTGCACACACACGTAGAGAAGTGCATCTATCAATGGTGAAGGATTACAAAGATAGACAAAGCTGGTAATTCACAATTTCCCACTTTATTCTAAGACCTTCACAAAAAGGAAAGCCTACACTATTTCCATGCTTTAAATGCAGATGCAAATGTGAGGAGCATTCTTCTTCACCCTTATTACATTATTAGTACTTATTATCCTACTCTGCAGATAGCAGTAGGATTATCCTGAGGCATGGGGGGGCCCGACACTGACCTGTCCAAAGTCACAGAGCAAGCTGGTGAAGTCAGGAACCTCACTGTCTTCCTCAAGTAGTACAACTTTGCACACACTTTTTGCGTCCCTGCAGTTGGTCCCTTTTTAGTACATCTCTTATTACTTGCCAACAAGTCTTTATCACGGGTTGTTCTTTAGCAATGTCAGGCATTCAGCTCAGCCAGTGCTCCATAGGAAATAGCTCCCTGTGCTGTTAACAAGGACACATGGTGCAGCTGTACCATCACTAAGTGTTACAAAAAATGAAAGACTGCAGGCTTATGATCACTGGCAAAAGAAGGTTTGACACAGAGGAACAGAGGCTCCTGGACAAAACATATTTAAGATCATTTCGTACCATTCTGTTATCTTTGTTCTGCAAACTCCAGCCATGAAAGAGACTTGAATTAATCCTGAAGTATCAGTTTCTATTACTTTAATTGCCTCAGGGACATCTCTCCTTCTCTAGAAGGAGAGTGTTCTTAAAGTTTGGGGGTTTTTTAAATAAGTTTATGTTAACAGCACATGCATATGACAGGAAGCCAACTTGTTTGCATAAATGCCTATCAGGCTTCATATTTAGACTCCAGGCACTTTGACAGGGAATCTCTTACTGACAAACAACCCTGGCCATTGCAAAAGGAAGTAAGAGGAGAAGTGGATGGGAAGGGGGAAAAAAAGGCCTCTCTTCGGACTTTAGCAAATAAGAGAGATTCTAATCAACACTAGCTTCTGCTAATGGCACCATCCATTTAATTGAAGCTGGCTTACAGACTGGCACCATATTAATAATTTACACCTGGAAATAAACAGGGAAGATCAGCTGCAAGACAAAACTCAGTGGAAATTTTATCTTATAATCTGTTAATACAAGTCCAGAAGAATATCAAGTGATTTTGGTTTCACACTGTTTAGGTCTGCCATAGAGGCAATCCTTTCTCCACCCAGAGAAAGCCCCTGAATACCCACATTAACAAAAAGTATATAGATCATCACTTCACCTCATTTTTTATGGAAGAACACAGCTCTAGGGATTAAATAAAGATTCCCAGTTATATTCAGATTTATCATTATTAAGAAGACTATCAAGAATAATTTCAGACTTACCATTCAGAAATTATTTCTTACAGACCTGGCTTTCCAATGGCCTTCCCTCAAAAAAAAAAAAAAACCTTTGCAAGCTTAGGGACAGAGGCAGAGCTGTTGTCCTTCCTTCTTTCCTGCAAGTCATACTTTTATGAAATAAGCTTAAATATTGTGAGAAATACTAGGCATACAACACTGGAGTTGTGGAAGCTGCTGCAGAAGACTTACTGAAACCAACACCCTAGTGCCCTGATGAATGTCTAAAAACTGACACTGAAAATACGTAGAGAGAGAGGTGAGAAAGTTGGTGGCAATATCACTTCCTGAAAAGCACTTGTCAGCTTTATGCCCACCAGTGTAACAATAAATATTTTTGCTTGGGTTTCTTTCAAAGGTGGTAGTATAAAATAATATAAACATTATAGCAGAGCTGAGTTTTTTTATCTGCAGCAGTGGTGCCCCCTACATGCCAAGACCTAAAGTCAACAGATCTGCCAAGTGCCTCAGTGAAGCTTATTACTCTTTCCCCTACACTGAGTGTCTTCTGCACTCCTCCAGATTGTTTCCCTTCCCTGCACCCTTGAGGGGCAGTTGCACCTTACTTACACCTCAACATTAAATATCATAGGTATATTTCAACTTTTCTGCTAAGTCTGACACGCCATTCAGCCAGTGTGCTGGATAAAATAGCATCCTGAGCCCATGGGAAAGCTTTTCACATACCCATGCCATTCCTGAACATAACAAAGAGTTACAGGATATCATGCTTACAACGAAGCAAAATGTTTTGGCAGAAGAAGACATGGAAAATGAGTAAGTAACTGAGTGAGACGGAAAAAAAGAAGTACATGGAAAGGAGTTCAAAATTTAGCAGACAGATGTGAAAGATAGGAAACCAGAAATAAAAAGAACATGAGGATCACTCACTGGACAAGAATCACAGGGAATAATTCCTCTGAAAAGAGATCTGTAGTAAAGTCAGTAGCTTCCAGTGAGGGCATCTGGAATTCCCTGAGGTCAGTGAAAGTTTTGTCACTAAGATCAGAAGGATCTGAAGTTTCATGCCTGGAGGCTTGGCATTCCTTTCAAGAGTGCCTCTTTTTACAGTAATGAACTTTCCTTGTCAGAACAAAGATCAGACTATTGCATTTGTCTGAGCCAGCAGGAGCAAGAATGTCTCTGGAGAAAGTGAAATACTACATCAACATATCAGGAAAAAAAAATGTTGAAAGTGTGCTGAAGTGGCAGGTGTTTATTCTTTAAAATCTACCATAATTTTAATTTACATCAGCTGTAGCACTTAATGGTTATTTACATCCAGCAGTGAGCCAACACATCATTTTTGGTATCAGTTAGCCCATGTTCAAGGCTCCACAGAACTGCCAAGAATTGCAGTAGAAGAAAGTCCATTAGTTTCCAGCTCACCTCTACTCTGCTGGGAAAAATCCTGCTCTCCGAACAGGGAGAAGCACCCAAGTGTAATAAATATTAGTTTACAAATTCTGGAAGAATTTTAGCAATGCACAGTAAATTCATGATATTTAAAAGTTTTTACTGTCTAAGCCCTTTTTAGTTTTAGGCATCTCTATGAAGATAAAAAGCTATCTCATCACTGACTCAAATTCAAGCAGCAACATGATTTCAATGTCCTTAACACTTCCTAGAAGCTGCAAGATTTAAAAATAAGCTGTATTTTGATAGGGGGTCTGCTACACAGGATGCCTGCATTAGGTACCCACAGGCTGGTTGCAGACACAGCTAGTGTGTCTAGAGAATGACCCAGCAGCATTGTATACTTGACCATAATATTATATATGCAAGTATTTCCCACACTAAACTAGTTCTGCAGCTTGAAGCATTCAGGTTTCAGTTTGTTCCCTGTTCAACGTCCTCCTTTGGAGGTAACATGAGCTGGCACTGAGACCAGCGTTGCTCCCAGCCAGCATCTTGAATCCCAGAACAGGGATTCAAAAGAGTGAACGGGGCTATGCCCACACGCCGACATACTTCTGCACTGCCAAAGCCCAAAGGCATTTGCCATGACCTCAAGCAATTTGTTGTAGGCTGCTCAGCCAGTGCACAGCAGAGCAGGGCACTGGATCTGAAACCCACTTGGATGCCACTTTATAATGAGTATCACTTTAGGTAGCTATTAAAACTGGGGGGAAAAGGAACCTAAGTACCATTACCGTTTGCTCTGGTGAAGGCAAGCTGTAGCTGCAAGTACTTGTCTGACAAATTACATTGTACAACACATTTAGTGTTGTTTTTGAAAAACATCAGACCTGAATTATTTCTAACTAAGGAAGAGTTTATAACTTTCAAAATCTTCTGTCCAAAATTCCACTTTAGAGATATGAAAGTACGTGTGGGTCTTAATAAAATAAAATTAAATAAATAAAATAACACCTTTCAATTGCATTTCCAACAGTCATAGAATAAAGCAACACTGATACAGAGTCTCTGTCAGCTGCTTTCCAAACATTTTACAAAGGAATGGAAGCATAAATGGTTGAGGAAGAATGAAGCAAAGCAAAAGCAGATACATGACTGTCAGGTGCAGGTATCCCAGTGTTGGCAGTGGAGGTATTTAAGAAAGAGCAAAAATATCAGCTAGAGAGAGGGGGAGAGGCAAAAAAGAGAAGTGTAAAACAGCAGCATGAACACCAAGGTCTGAGAAGGAGGGGTGGGAGGAGGTGCCCCATGGCAGAGCAGATGACCACACTGCAGCCCATAAAGATAATCCCATGCTTGTAGCAGTTGATGAAGGGCTGTATCCCATCAGGAAGACCCATGCTGGGGCAGGTGAACGGCATGAGGAGGAAGGAGCAACAGAGAGGAACTGTTACAGACTGACCATAACTTCCATTCCCCATTCCTCTGCACTGGCTGGCAGGAAAACGAGGTAGAAGAGTGAAGTTGAGCCTGGAAAAGGAGTTGAGGAAAGATGTTTTGCTTTCTGTCTTCGTTTCTCACCATCATGCCCTACTTTTAATTGGCAATAAATTAAATTAATATGCTGCAAGCCAAGCCTGTTCAGCCCAAGGCACTAATTGAGCTTTCTCATCCTATTGTCTCCCCTGCCCTGCCGCGGTGGGGTAGTGAGAGAGTGGCTGGGTGGGAGCATGACTGCATGCCAAGGCTAACCCACCATGATGACTTACTGAAGGTCACATAGCAATTGACGGTAGCAAAGCCAAGAACAAAAACCAGCTCTCTAACCTCCCCCCTGGATATAGCTGCAGGAGGATGACCCAATTCATACAGACTTGCACAGGAAATATTAACAAGGTACAGAGGGTAGCTAACAAGAGCCCTGAGGCTGTGAACTAATCCCTGACCCTGGGCAGCCCAGCAAACTTCAAAGTAAGCATTGCATTGGCACAGTATGGCTGGGGCTTAAGAGGCCTTACAGTTGACTTCAGTAAGTGCTTTTGGCACACTAGACACATCAGAAACATCTCATGCAAATAGCGTCTGCAGAGTGTCAAGAAATCATGTCAGAATAATGTTACGTTATTTTTACACTTGAATTTTTCATCTGCCGTTCGCTCTAAAGGCCTAGCTGTTGCAAAAGGCGAAACTTACACAAGAGAGTAGGGGAAAAGCAAAAAGCCTTAAAATTTTTTTTCTATTACAATTTTCACATGCCTTCTAAACCACTGCCATGTAATCATGTCTGACAAGATACAGAAATTTTTAACTTCAGTGACATACAGTTGAAAGATGGTTTCTATCTGGATCAGAAGGGGCGGAAAATAAACCACAGTCAAAGTGTATTTGTATATTTAAAGTATATTGAAAGTAACTATAATGGAATTTCACTAATATAGCTACAGTAAGTACTTTTGTGGAAGAAATCCTCATATTTATATTAGATTTTGGAAAAATTCCAATTTATACTGGAAAACGTCATATTTATATTGGCAAAAAACAACTTCTTTTTTTCTCCTCTCTAGTGCCACGCTAATTGGCTGTGTTTCAATTCAGTACACTGCCAAAAAAATCCACAAAATACCCCAATCACCGCCTGTATATATGAATACACACAGGGCTTTCAAAAGAACTAGTAAAAATCACATTGGCATGGACAAGCATTCCGGTCTAAAGGAATTTTTTGGGTTTTTGATCTGTATGAGCTACCCACTAGGACAGAACAAGCATGAATCTACTGTGGCACATAGCCACAAATGGTCAACGACCACATCAGTTGTCTTACAAATTTTTACATTTCCTTGCGAGCAGACAAAGCCAGTTATTCTGCTAAGCAAATTGTCAGGCATTGATTCTGAATGTCCTACAATTTCAGGATCTGTTTGTTTTAGCAAGTATGGTACTATTAGGGCACAAATGCTTCAACATTTTTTCAAGGTGCACAAGTGGTAGCAACTTCGCCCATGGCAGATGATAATGTAAAAAAGTGTATTTATGGCCTAAAGTTGCACATTTATGAGACAAAGCCAAAGTGATCAACTGTTTCTGTACTTTTGTCTCATGTACCCCTGGTTGTATTTCAACATTTTCAAGACTGCTTACAAAAATAATAAGTTACAGCAGAAGTAACACTTGGAAAGAGAAGTTTTACACAGGTTTTCCTTTCCCCAAATAAAAATACTCCATTACTATTTACAGCAGTATTTATATAACAACCATTTGCAATGCAAGGTTATTACCAACAATATTCTTGATCAGGTTAGCATCACAGAAGTATGCTGTGCTCTATATCACACTGTACTATGCCAACAAAAACTAAGAGACATTTATGTATTTCTGTGGATGGATACAGGGACATGCAATCAGGACATGTAATCATGCTCATAAATTAAATATTTTAAGATGTATTCTCAGCACACTAACAAACACAAATATGCTCTTAAAGCTTTGATCTGTTTCAATCCTCAGGCAATAGAAAGTCTTTGATTTTATACTGATATGTACAGACTGTGAATTAGAACAGCCCATAGAAAAGTGGCAACAGAATCAAAACAAGTTTCGCCATGATAAGCTTGTGCTGAGTCTACAAGACAGAGTGCATAGCCAAGATTTAGAGAAAATAATAATTCTGGAGTATATGCTAATGAACTGGAAAACATCTAAGATCAATAGAGATAAAGTTTTTACAGTAAAAGCAGAAGGAACAGCATAGGCCCTGAACTCTGTAAAGTAATCCAGTGATGACAATCTTGTCTGGTTTTGAATTTAAAACAAACAATATTAATTGCACAAAGACCTCTAGCAAGAAATACATGGTGCTGATTCTATTTTATTCGTAACAGTTCCTAACAGGTGACGCTTCATTCTTGCTCTTCACAAGTGAAATTGAGAGGGGGAGAAAAAAACTTTTCAAAGTTCCAGTCTTTGCTCTTTTGAGTGAAACATAAGTCTTATAAGGGAATACAAAATAAAGGACAATATTTTCCAACTGCCACTAGTATTTCATCAGATTATACTGTGAATTCAGATGTGACACTATCCCCGAGTATGGTTATAATATAAATGCGCTCTGTTCATGATTTGAAAGCTAAGCAATATGTTTCTAAGGTTTGAGAGGTGCTGTTGATCCAGTAAAGCTCCAAAACTAGTTGTTTCTCTTGCATTGAATAACACCCCACAATCTAGGTAGCCCTGCTCACATCAATATGGAGCAGAAACACAGAACTGGAAAAGGAAAGACTTGCATTCTCAAGTAAAGCATGTTCAAGTTAAGTGAAAATCAGCTAACTGAGGAGCTGGGGAAGCTTAAAGAAAAATGGATTGCTCAATACTAAAAAAGTGTAAAGAAAGAGATGAGTAAGGATTATATAATCCGGTCCTCCCTTGTTTGAAGAGTTTGCCTCAAAAAGTATGCCAGCTGCTAAAAGCACCTAACTGGCAAAATCTATGTTTCCCTAAGCACAGAATAATTTTTCAACTTACCTGTATATCTCAACTTGCGTCTATCAGCTCAAAGGGGTCCTGTTCTGGCACCTTGACCTTCAGCTATTGAGCTCAGAGAGACTGTCCCCAAAGGGCTCTTGCTCCCAGGGTGTGGTGACCAACCGTAGGCTGTGACCTTCTCTACCACTCACAGTCTTCTTGCTTGCCTGTGCCTGTGTTGCGGCAACAGTTTCTTGCGGGAGAGAGTGCAAGAGGGGCAAGACCTGCAGGTTTATTTCACTCCCTCACCACTTCCAGCTGAGGCACAATCCTCTCGCTTCAAGCTGCACACCCTTAGGCAGATAAAGCAGCAGGTGAAAAAGAAAAAGAACATTTGTACACAAGGCTTAGAGTTTAAAAAGAAGTACTAATATAGTCTTCTGAGACATAAACCAGCTGCTTTCAGAGTCGGTCAACTTCTGCTGCTAAGAGGAATGGGGGAAAAAAACCCAGAGGTACTTCTGTGCTTACAGGAGAGATATCAGATAGGAAAGCAGCTTACTGAAGATAGGAGGGGACTGGCTACAGAAACATTTGCGTGACTGACAGCCTGGAGTACCATTTTCCTTTTGATCCCTTTTCTTTCTTCTGCACAGTGCAAGGGACACCTGGATACAAAATAATACACAGACAGTTATCTTCATGTCAAGAGATGATGTCTATTTCCCTTTTAACCCATCTCCAACAAACAGGCATTTCTAGGTATAGTTTTGCTATTTTCCCTGATTCTGTATTTGAGCATTACTCTTGCATTTTACATGTCACAAGCATTCTGATTTTTTAATTATTTCAGTTTTACAAAAGAACAGATCATTTAACTATAAAACTTTTCCTCTTGCTTTTGGGTAGAACTTTAACTTGCTTTTGTGAAATCCTGCATTTCTGTCCCTTTCACTGGAGAAAGGTCAACTAGAAAGGCACTGTGACCACGAATATCAATACTATATAGTAAGGGACAGTTTTTATCATTCTTTGTCACCATTCTCATGTTAAGTGTCCTCACTGATTTTAATGGGGATGCTTGCATACTTGTCTGCCTTACAAGCATTCTCTGATCGGTGACTGAAATCACTAATGGCAATATCCAGTTAAACAAGGCCTGGGAGAGATCACCAAAACACCTCAAGCCTTTTCAGTTTAATATGGAGCCATGACAATCACTCAGGAAATAACTGTTTTCTAATCCATTATGCTTAGAAAAAATTTCATTGTATTACTGTAAAGAGTGCCTTATAGAATACTCTTGGACTTGGTATGAAGGCAGGGCAAGCCACACTTTGCTTCACCTTCTTCCTCAGTAAGCCGGATGCTTTTGACAAAGAAGAAAATCATATTAATATGACTACCAGGTCTTTAAAAGTATTCATGCTGGGTTTTGGGGGGCTGTTGACTTTTTACATTGACTAGTTGAATTTATTTATCATGTTTTACACTGCAGGGGCTTACAAATTGTATTAACTTCTTTATCAGATCTTTCCAAGAATCACAGTTAGTTTGACGGACAGTACTTTTCTAGTTGCTCCTCCTTCAGAAACTAAATGTTATGTCACCATTGTCAGGAGACTTATTAGATAAATAATTATTAATTACCTAATCAGTGAAAGAAAAGAATATGTTCACTGTTGTTAGTGAGTATGCCTTCCATTGCCTTTCATGAGCAGAAAAAAGAAACGCTGCAGGACTGCAGCTTTCGCTGGTGGTTGGTATTTTACTGCTGATAGGTAATATAGATATCTGATTTAATAATGGACTGCTTGTGCATCTGAGTTAGCCATTAAATATTAAAAAGCATCCTAAATCCTGAAAAAAAGAAATATGCTTATCATCACCTATGTGTAAATACATATACATGTAGGACATATACATATACATATACATATACATGTTCCTCCTAGAAGCTATGCTAAAGCACATGGAGGCCAGGGAGGTAATTCGAGACAGCCAGCATGGTTTCACCAAGGGCAAGTCCTGCCTGACGAACCTAGTGACTTTCTATGATGGAGTGACAGCATCAGTGGACAAGGGCAAACCAACGGACATCATCTATCTGGACTTCTGCAAAGCCTTTGACATGGTCCCCCACAACATCCTTCTCTCTAAATTGGAGAGCTATGGATTTTATGGGTGGATTGTTCAGTGGATAGGTAACTGGCTGGATAGTTGCATCCAGAGGGTAGTGGTCAATGGCTCGATGTCCGGATGGAGACCGGTGACGAGTGGTGTCCCTCAGGGGTCTGTACTGGGACTGGTGCTGTTTAATGTTTTCATCAATGACTCAGACAGCGAGATCAAGTGCACCCTCAGCCAGTTTGCGGATGACACCAAGCTGAGTGGTGTGGTTGACAC